>NC_053154.1:81201986-81513236 GCF_016835505.1 Polypterus senegalus
GGAAGAATTAAGTGGATAGGACTGATGAGCTTTGTTGGGCTAGATGGTCTGTTCTCATCTAGGTTATTCTAATGTTTTAAGTCACTCCAAATGTGTTAAATCATTTTCCAGGTTGTCTTTAAACTACAAAATGCAACTTTATAAGAACACTCTGCCTGTACTATGGTGCATATTCAACTATACTGTGTATATATACACTGCCTGGCCAAAAAAAAAGTCGCCACCAAAAAAAAAGGTCACACACTCTAATATTTTGTTGGACCGCCTTTAGCTTTGATTACGGCACGCATTCACTGTGGCATTGTTTCGATAAGCTTCTGCAATGACACAAGATTTAGTTCCATCCAGTTTTGCATTAATTTTTCACCAAGATCTTGCATTGATGATGATAGAGTCTGACCTCTGTGCAAAGCCTTCTCCAGCACATCCCAAAGATTCTCAATGGCGTTAAGGTCTGTGGTGGCCAATCCATTTGTGAAAATGATGTCTCATGCTCCCTGAACCACTCTTTCACAATTTGTGCCCAATGAATCCTGGCATTGTCATCTTGGAATATGCCCGTGCCATCAGGGAAGAAAAAATCCATTGATGGAATAACCTGGTCATTCAGTATATTCAGGTAGTCAGCTGACCTCATTCTTGGAGCACATAGTTGCTGAACCTAGACCTGACCAACTTCAACAACCCCAGATCATAGCACTGCCCCCACAGACTTGTACAGTAGGCGCTAGGCATTATGGGTGCATCACTTCATCTGCCTCTCTTCTAACCCTGATGCGCCTATCACTCTGGAACAGGGTAAATCTGGACTCATCAGACCACATGACCTTCTTCCATTGCTCCAGAGTCCAATCTTTATGCTCTCTAGGAAATTGAAGCCTTTTTTTTCTGGTTTGCCTCACTGATTAGTGGTTTTCTTATGGCTACACAGCTGTTCAGTCCCAATCCCTTGAGTACCCTTCGCATTGTGCGTGTGGAAATGCTCTCACTTTCACTATTAAACATAGACCTGAGTTCTACTGTTGTTTTTCTTCAATTTGATTTCACCAAACGTTTAAGTGATCGCTGATCACGATCATTCAGAATATTTTTCTGGCCACATTTCTTCCTCGAAGATGATGGGTCCCCACTATCCCTTCAGTTTTTAATAATGCGTTGGATAGTTCTTTACCCAATTTTAGTAGTTTCTGCAATCTCCTCAGATGTTTTCTCTGCTTGATGCATGCCAATGATTTGACCCTTCTCAAACAGACTAACATCTTTTCCATGACCATGAGATGTTTCTTTCAACATGGTTGTTTAAGAAATTAGAAGCAACTCATTGCACCAGTTGGGGTTAAATAACTTGTTGCCAGCTGAAAGATAATTACCCATGCAGTAATTATCCAATAGGAAGCTCGTACCTATTTGCTTAGTTAAATCCAGATGGCGACTTTTTTTTTGGCCAGGCAGTGTATTACAAAATTACAAATCACACAATTCAGATGTGATTAAAGTGCACATTGCAGACATTCATTGAGGGTTTTTTATATACATTTAAGTCACACCATGTAGAAATGACAACACTGTTTTTACATGATCCCCCATTTCAGGGCACTGTAATGTTTGTGACAATTGGCATCACTGGTGTTTGTGAATACTCAGGTTTGTTTGCTTCATTAGTGCAGGCACAAGATACCCAAGTTTGATTCTACCCTTTGGAGTCTGTAGTTGCCATTCTTCAACATGAGGAAAAGAGCTGAAACAATGAAGCTATTATGAGGCTGAAAACAAGAATAAAACTGGTAGGCCAAGGAAGATCTCCACTGCTTATGACAGAAGAATTCTCACTATGGGCAAGAAAAAGCCCTAAACTCCTATCTGACAGATAAGAAACCATCTTGTTCACTTCAGTACTGACACACTTATCTACATTGATGATGTAACTGCTGGCATCAGTGGCACAATGAATTCTGAGGTGTATAGAAGCAGCTTATCTGCTCCATTTCCAGTAAATGCCTCCAAACTCATTGGGCAGCGCTTCATCCTGTAACAAGATAATGATCTCAAACATACTGCTAAGGCAACACAGGAGTTTTTTATGCTAAAAAATGGAAACTTCTCGAATGACCAAGCTAGTCATTCAATGTAAATCAAGTTGAGCATGCCTTCCATATGCTGAAGAGAAAACTTAAGGGGACAAGCCCTGGAAATAAGCAGGAGGGCTGAAGATGGCTGCATTAGAGCCTTGGCAGAGCATCACCAAAGAAGGTAATCAGTACCTGGTCATGTCTATGTATCACAGACATCAAGCAGTCATTGCATGCAAGGGATATGTGACGAAGTACTAAATAAGACTGCTTTAATAGACCTGCTATTGGTGTGTCCCAAACATTAAGGGGCATGCCCTATGCCATGAAATGAGGGGGCCATGTAGAAATAGTGTTGTCATTTCTACTTGGAGTGACTGAAATGTATACAAATACCCATAACTTAAAGCCTGCAATGTGCACTTTAATGACATCTGAATTAAAAAGCACAAATATAAGGGCTGGGGTACCACAAATTCTGCCAAGAAGAATGGGGAAGAATCCCTCCTGAACAAAACTGGTACATACTCACATGCCCAAAAGAATGAAGGCTGCCTTCTTCAATTAAATATCTACAATGTTTCATTTTGACTTAGGAAATGTATTATTATAGCATAAGAGTTCACATTTAAAATACTGAATGGATAAACATATGTACAACTCTTTTGTCATGTAGAAAATTAGGATGACTTTCAAGGTTACTGAATACTTTTGCACACCACTGTATATGATTTTTAAGGTAATTCATTTACAATAAATCCTTTGAATTTTTGGATTAGTTGTTCACAATGTGATCTGAAGGTCAAATTATTTAAATAAAGACTAAGTCAGTGTTTTTTACTGACATGAAAGTGGCACACCTATCGCCTGTTTCTCACACAAGTAATTAAAAGCAGTGACTGCAGTTATTATGCTGACGATACAAAACTCTCATGGAAATACTTGTTTCTCTTTTCTGCTGATTAGATGAAGAATAATAGTTTTTCCGAGAACCAGATCCAGTTACATGGAAAAAATGTAGATATGAATGGCATTTCTAAAAAAAGAAGAACTATGAAATTCAAATAAATTGTCATAATTGTCTGAAGGCTAGAGGAACATTTTTTACACAAGTTTTTGCATTTGCTTATTTTTTGTGCATGTCTGTCTTGGAGTTGCAGGGGGTGAGAAAGCAAAGTCAGAGACCTTTTGTTAATTATGTTACCTAGACTAGACGACTAGACCATCTCTGTGCTTGGTTGTCTTCCTGGCCCTGTAAGCAAACTGAGCTGCACAGTCCTCATGGTGTGATGCAGAAAAGACAGATATGATGATTTATAAATATATATGTATCATTTATTTATATATTTATTAATATTTATAAATGATTTTATAAATAAAAATTATGAAATAATGTGAACTGAATTCTGTCAGTTAGAGCAGAGAATCAGACCTCTTTACCCTCAATTGTACCCAAAATCAGATAAATACTGCAACTGCATTTATTTCTATAGAACATTTCCATAAGGGGATCCATATTTAATCCAGAAGACTGCAACTCAACTTATGAAAAATCACCGTGATCACTGCACAATATCGCCCCATTTGCTGGCAAGTGATTTTAGCAACTCTCAACCCTTTGATTTGTCAAATCGGGATCATAAAGTTTTTTGTTTTTTTTTAAGGAAAATGAAAGGTGGTAGTTTTCCTTGTGAAATATTCTGTGAAACAGTCACAGGAGCTTGGTGAGGAGCATAAAATATATTCTTACACCCAGGCCCATGAATAGTTAGGGGCAACAGGAGGACAGGAAACTACAAAAAATATGGAGTGCGTTTACTAATGCTTCATTGTTTGAGGTTTACTGTTTCTTAAAAGATCCTACAACCATGCAAAAGCATATTTGTGTAAATCCAAAAAAATATTGTGCTTATTTTACAAAAGTATTGCGTCATTTCACAAAGATATTGTCTTTAGCAGTCAGTAACATTGTGCATGCGTGTGTTCCAGCTAGTGCTGGGCGGTATACCGGTTCTTACTGAAAAACGTTTTTTATTTTTGTTATGATGTGGACTTTTTTTATACCGCAACACCGGTTTAAATTGCCTAAACAACGTTGGGAACATAGCGCAGCGGGAAACTGTTCAAGGGGGACCTTTTTCACTGCTACACTGCCAAACACGTACAAAGGAGTACTTGCGTTAGTGGAGGTGTTGCGCGGGGGCTCCTTTTCACTGCTACCCTGCTAAACAGGCATACAATGGAGTACATGTGGTAGTGGAGGTATTGAGCAGTGAAAATGGACAGAGAACATTCCGAAACTGAAGCTGTAGCAGACGATAAAGTTGAACACGATGACACAGAAGAACTTTTTCTGGAAAAAGGAGTCACGTCTGTTGTCCGGAGATATCGTCATGTTGACTTTATTCTTGACATTTCTACTATATTCTCGCCGTTTATATCAAGCTTAAAGTCGACATATTGACTTTATTCTCGTAGTTTGTCATTAAAGTACAATAGAACATCTTAAACTAAACTTCATCTTAAAATGAATATTTAATTTACTAGATTTTCTCAAACCCCATCATAAGTTATTTAGCACATTAAATGCTTTATGTTAAGTGTTCCTCGAGCCATGTTAATTGCTACGTGCTTCTTAAACTGACATCCTCTTGCACTAAGGGGAGGCGTAGGCAGCACACAGAATACATTAATTTCATGATATTCCTGCTCCCTGAACATTTAGAATGCTAAGTAAAATACTTGATATAATTTTCATGATGAAATGCATTAAAGCTTGTATTAATCTTGTGGGGACACGGTGGTGTGGAGGTTGCACTGCCGCCTCGCAGCAAGGGTGTCCCAGGTGTTCCCTGCCTTGAATTTGCATGTTTTTCTGGTGGATTTACTCGGCGTGCTTCAGTTTCTTTTCAAAGTCATGTAGGATGTGGGGTTTTGTTATGTTATATTGACCCTGCTAGTGTATTGCTCGTATTCACCCTGCAATGTGCTGGAGCCTTGTTCAGGATTTGCTCCTGCCTTGCAGACAATGCTTGCTGGGATGGGTGCAATGTGTAACAAAGATATTTTTAAAGTTCTGAACACTCTGTGGTTTAAGTTTGTAATATTTTAATTTCACAAAGACGTTTATCGTGTGGTGATTGGTTATGTGGAGAAAGAAAAAGGATAGGATCTGGGTGTTTGGTACGTCAGATAGAGACAGCATGCATGCAATAAAGAAAGCCCACCCAGAAGAACATACATTGATTTCCGTGTTCGTGTCTCCGTCCATCAGATCATGAACCCAACATTTACATAATATTTAAGTTAAACCTGTGTGATACCCATTCATACATTCAGTTTTTTGAAGCCTCCTCACACCTGCCATAAAGTTTACACTAAACATATACCTGGGGACCCCTTACTGCAAAGGAGCAGCACTACTACCACACTACCATGCATGTTTAATACCTGCTTTAATGCATTTCATCATGAACATGATATCAAGTATTTATCTTAGCATTCTAAATTTTCAGAGAGCAGGAATATCATGAAGTGAATGGATTCTGTGCGGTGATTGCTGCCGGCACCACCTCTTAGTGCGGAAGAAGTCAGTTTAAGAAGTGTAAAGATCAACTGAGTTGGAGAACACAACATAAAGCATTTAATGTGCTACATTAACTTATGACGGGGTTTGAGAAAATCTAGCAAATTAAACATTGATTTTAGGATGAAGTTTAGTTTACGACATTCTGTTTTAATGACAAAATAAACTATGAGAATAAAGTGGAAATGCCAACTTTAATCTCGACAGAAATGGCAATTAAGTGATCCGATCCTCTGAATACAAAATCATCTTTAACAGACAGTTCGTGCCATATGCAAAAGTACGGTACAAACTCATTTGGTACAAGTGAAATATTTGCAGGCCATCCAGAATTAATGCGATCCCTAACGGCACTCAGTTCTGGGCATGATGCAGAAGCAGCTTTGAATTCTGCATGGCTTACTGCCTTCACGGCCGAGGACAGAAGGGCAACATACTACTGCTCTAATTAAGATGGCACATTTGGATCAGATATAGGGAGTCGAGATAGGCCGCAGTTGAATTTTGAGCTCCCTGGCGCTACAACACTTCATAATTAAAGCAAAGGAGACGTGCTGACCATCGGGCAATACGCAAACCAGCTCTCCCCATACCTTTCGTAGTAAGACGTGTTGTGAGGGCCTGGTGAAACGGTGTCCCCACAAATACGTACGCCACTTTTCAACTGCCCAAACGAACGCTAAGGCCTCCTTTTCCACTGTAGAATACTTCCTCTCGGCCTAAGAAAGTGTACGAGAAGCAAAAGCAATTGCGTGCTCTGTTCATTCTGCATGTATTTGTGTAAATACGCACCTAGCCCGTAGTCTGAAGCGTCAGTTGCTATAGTTGAAGGCAAAGCAGGATCAAAAATTGCCAGAGCAGGACTGGTCAGAATTTAATTCCTTGACCCTATGGAAGCTACGCTGTGCTTCCTCTGTGAAGTCAAAGTTGGATTGCCCACGTAAGCACGCATGTATAGGTTCTACTATCGTGACGTAATGCAGTATAAACTTTGCATACCATGATGTTAGCCCTAAAAATTAATGTATAGCTGAAGCATCTGTGGGAAGGGGTGCATTAAGGAAGGCATCTACATGCTCTGTGTCAGGCGAAATACCCTCTGTAGAAATTACATGCCCCAAAAAACGAAGGGAGGACTGCTTGAAATGACATTTGTCCTTGTTTAATTGTAGCCCTGCCTTCTCCAAGCATTCTAAAACAGCTGAGAGGTCACAATCATGTTCAGCAACTGTGGATCCATAGATAATAATATCATCAAGGTAATTCTGGACACCTGGAAGATGACAGAGAAGTGTTGACAGTAATTTTTGAAATGTGCCTGGAGCGGACGCCAGCCCAAAAATGGCAAAAACAGAACAAGCCATCGTGTGTTATAAATGCAGTCAGGTCCCTACTCTCCTCATGCAAGAGCACTTGATGGTACGCGTTTGCAAGATCTATAGTGGAGTAGACAGTAGCACCTTGTAATTGAGAAAGCAGTTCTTAAATATGTGGCAGCTGAAAAGAATCAACAATAACAGCCTTGTTGGGCTCACGAAGGTCCACACATAAGCGTATGCCACCAGTTTTCTTTTCTGTGAATACTAGATACCCACGGAGAAGCATCCATGGACTCAACAATTCTTGCATCTAGCAAGTGGCTCAGTTCAGCAGAAACAGCAGTCTGTAAGGATATTGGCAAGCGCCTCAATTTCTGATGCACTGGCTGGATTCTTACCTTATGTACAAACCGTATTGCACATCCTAGGCCTCTGAATGGAGTGGAAGACAACTGTAGCACTTGGGCTGGTGGGGTAAGTACTGCATTACCTTCGATAAGTAGTTTCAAAGATGTAACTAAGTCCATGCCTAGTAAAGGGGCACAGGTTTGCACGATGAAGAAAGTAGCCGGTACTGTGACAGCTGCATATGAAACTCGGGCCTGGAGGCATTCTATGACCAGTAGTTCAGTTTGGAATAACAGAGCAGGCATACGGGAGGTGCAGATTAACTATAAGTACCAAAATACCGGTTACATAACCCACTGGGTAAAATGGATACAGATGAGCCTGTATCTACAAGTAGACGCACCGAATACGGTTTAGAATCATTTGCTTGAATTGTAACAGCACATGAAATTTTTCCAGGCCGGTTTGTACCATCATTCACACACAAAATGGTAGTTTCTGGAATCTGAATACCTCAAACCCTCAGGAGAGCGACATACTTGAGAAAAATGTCCAGATTTTCTGCAGTTCCTGCACGTAGCCGACGCAGCCGGACACTCTGTAGCATTTGCGAGATGTGCTTTGGATCCACAATAGAAGCATGGCTGATCCTTATTGGAGGTAATAGAAGTGCCAGAACTAGGCAGTACGCGGGCCTGACCATCACGGTGTCGTGTAGATAGCATTGTGCTTTGAACTGCATCGATTGAACGTGGAGAAGAGGCTGCCAGGATCCCCGCTTGGTTGTTAGCTGCTTCAATTTGCGAAGCGAGCATCACCACTTTTTCAAGAGTGAGGTCATGTTCAAATAACTTCTCGTGGACACGTGGACAGGCTGCCCTTTCTACCAACTAGTCCCGTAACATTTCATCAGTTTTAGCTTTAAAATCGCAGGTTGAGCTCGTAACACAGAAATATACCGAGCCACAGTTTCGTCATGTCGTTGGGCTCTACTATAAACTTTATGGCGTTCAACAACCACATTGCACTTTGGCAGAAAATGCGCCTTCAACGCCGCTACAGCCTTTGCGTATGTGTTACCTGTATTTGGTAATGTATAGAAATGTCTGTGTCTTTCAGTGCCCAAACAATGCAGAAGCAATGCTTGTTTCCTGGCTTCTGTCCAGTTGTCTCCATCTACCCCAATAACAAGCAAATAATTTTCAAATATTTTCATCCATGTATCAAATGGAAGCATGGGCTCTCCTGGACAGGGAAGAAAAGCAACTGGTAGTGGAACAGTAGAGGCGTCCATCATTGCTTAGAAACGCCCTTGTCACCAATTTTGTTGTATTGATTAGTACACAAATAAATCTCCAAATACCTTCTTTATTATAGGAAAGCCTCTGTCATACAATCTCCTTCCAGGAACTCTCCTCCCAGCCCTCACCCAGTTCTATTTATATATATTTGTACAGTGTCCCCTACTGCCCAAATTAAATAACATTAAAACCACAACATAACAATATAGAATTTTGGTCATGCCACCCAGCACTAGTTCCAGCCATACAATGACAACTAGTGAAGAAAGAAATGTTAAGTGCTTGTGAAGCAGGTAATCAAGTGACAAGAATTGAACAGATATTTTAGGTATACATTTAATACTGAATGTGATTAGGGGAAATTTATTCTGACCAGTTTAGGGTCACAGTGAGCCAGTGATTATTGCAGCAGCACTGGTGTAAAGCAAGAACCCAACATGGTGGATGTAAGCCATTCCTTTGCAGGACTCAATAATGCAGCCATTGAGAAAAGAGTGTGCTGCATGCAATCCAGTAACAGAAACATATAAACTTGTACAGCTTCTGTTCAGATTTATCTCATTTAATTGCTATAGATATTTTGAATCTTCTGGGGCTTGAGTCGGGGAAGGAAAAAAAGGATGGATTTTATTTACTTCATAACATATGAAGGACTAAATGTATTTTGTTAATTGAGAAGTATTCGAAGCATGTGCATGCACAATGTTACCAACAGGAGCAGGTCGTATCTTTGTAAAATAACACAGTACTTTTTGAGAAATAATGCAATGCATTTTTTTGTTAACTGATCTCCTTACAACTCATAGCAAACAAGAGAAAATAAAATGCACAGGTTATCAGCTAGCCAATCATGGTAGATTTTGCATCCCTATTGTTTTTTGAAAGCCTACTAGGTATTCTGCAGTACAGTATGAAGCACTGCACAACATGGTATGGGATAAAACTAAAATATTTTACACTTCAGAATGAATCCTCTCTGAAGTTGTGCAACATACTTTCCTAACAATATTGAGGGATTCTGTCACTGCATCACAGACACAATATCCACTGTGCATTGCTTTCCAAATAACAAGCCCTGGATTAATAAGGATTTAAAAGGTCACCTGAATGAGAAGACATTCAAATCTGTTGTCAAAGAGGCTCTGAATGATGTACAGCGTGTGGTAAAGAAAAATTGAATAAAGTAAAGGAAACTTACAAAGCTATAATAGAAAACAAACTCACTAAGAATAACATGAAGTACGTCTGAAATGGACTGGGTATAATAACTGGACTCAAGCAATCCAGGGCTCCCCACACCATTCCTACTACACCAACAACTCCTACCACATCAACTGGAATAGCCAGTGACAAGTCCACCTCTAACCATTAGTGTGGCCTGTGCATAACTGAAGACCAAGTAAGGAGAAAAATAAGGATATTATACACAGTAAAAGCTGCGAGACATGATGGAATCAGTCCTTGAATTCTTAAGGCCTGTGCTAACCAACTTTGTGGTGTCCTCTGTCACCTGTTCAGTCTGTCCCTAAGGATTCAGAAAGTGCCACTGCTGTGGAAAACATCCTGCATTGTTCCTGTTCCAAAGAAGGAGGTGAGTCTTCACCTAATGACTACAGACCAGTGGCACTTACGTATCACATCATAAAGACCTTTGAGAGACTGGTCCTTGATTAAATGAGTCCTTTTGTGGTAGAACACCTGGACCCACTGCAGTTTGCCCATCGGACAAAGACTCAAGTGGAGGATGCAATTATCTATCTGCTCCTCAAGGCTTATTCTCAACTGGACAAAGCTGGCAGCACTGTGAGGATTATGTTTTTTGATTTATCTAGTGCCTTCATTACCATCCAGCTGATCCTGTTAAGGGGTGAACTAAAGGATATGAGGACACAAGGACTGTATTTTTGATATGGATGTGTGCAACACTGGAGCACCACAAGGAACAGTCCTCTCTCCTCTTCTCTTCACTCTGTACAGCTCTGAGTATAAATATAACACCAGAACATGTCACTTGCAGATATTCTCGGATGATTCTGTACTTATGGCATGTATAGGAGTGTAGGAGTCTTGATTCAAAGAGAATTGTATGCATTTTAAAATCAGCCAAACCAAGAAACCGGTTATTGACTTTCGTTGCACCAAAGACCCTATACAGTATGTCAGGTACCTATTTAGGGAGTGGATATCAAGGTGGTTCAGTCCTATAAGTACATTAATGATAGGTTAGACTGGTCTCAAAACTGTAAAAGAAAGGGCGGAGCAGACTGTTTTTCCTTAGGAGACTGAATTCCCTTAATGTGGAAACTGACATCATTCACATCTATGACGGGCATTGTGATTTTTTTTTTCACACTGTGGTGTACTGGGCTGGTAGCATCACTTCAGGAGAGGCCCACAAAATCAAAATGCTAATTAAAAGGGCGGAGGTAGTAGTGAAGGAGAGAATTAAAACAAACTTGAGTGTCATTATGAACAATGCTGCACATCCTCTCTCTGACACCCTAATACTGAGGACTTTCAGTCAATGAATTATTCAGCAGAAATGTGTCAAGAAATTCTACTGGGGCTCCTTTATACCAATAGCAATTCATCTGTATAATGACCCACTGGGACAGTGATAGCAAAGTCAGAACATTTCTTTCTTTGTAATTATCTTGCTGTTATAGTAATTCTGTTGTGTGTTCAGACCAAAATATGTGTGTGTGTATATATTTATTGATTTTTGTTTTTTTTATCTACCAATTTATGTATTTATTTATTAAAATAGCTTTTGTAAAAGGCTAAACTTCCCCTTGGGGAGAAAGTCTATCTATCTATCTATCTATCTATCTATCTATCTATCTATCTATCTATCTATCTATCTACTTCTCAATATTTATTAATACATACATTATTAAATCTGTGATGGGCGCACATCAACAGTTAGTTGCACAGAAGTACAGTGGTTCACACTGAGACCTCATAGCTCCATAGACCTGAGTTTGAATCTCATAAAGTCTATAAGAGGTGTGTGTCAGGTTGGGTGGCAGCTCTAAAAATGGCTGATTGTATGAGTGTCGAGTCCTTGTCAAAGTTCTGCTTCTTACCTTAAACCTCATGCTACTGGAATACACTCCAGGCCTTGTCACCCAGAACTGGACAAAGTGGGTTCTGAAAATTGAAAAATTTCCATTTATATATTGGCAACCACTTTATAATATTTGTAACATTCATAGGGTAGCTTTCTCCCTGTACTTCTCTGCATAAAAGTGCATATTAATATAAAAATTCTTTTTGTCATGAACTATGGTTTCATGCTTCCTGAGGCTGCACCTTCAGTTACCTGCGAACCACCCAATCTCCCTGAGTTTGCACAGTTGGTGAACCAACTAAGGGTAAGGAAGGCTGCAGGGATCTGTGGATTCTAGGGTGAACTTCTCCAGACTGGTGGTAAGGCTTTCTTCGTGGCATTGCAAACAATCTTTGCTTGCATTTGGAAGATGGCTGGTATCCCAAATGACTGGAAAATGGGACTTGTCTCTATCTGGAAAGGGAAGGGTGATCGCCTTTATTGTGGCAACTACAGGGGGATAACACTGTTCTCTGTGCCAGTAAGGTTCTTGTTAGGGTTGTCCTCAATAGGATCCATGATCACTTGCTCACCTACCAGCAAACAGAACAGTCCTGCCACTGAGGATTCTCATGGAGCTCAAATGCGAATACCGGCATAGTTTCTTTGCATCCTTTGTTGATTTTCCTAAAGCATTCGACTCAATTGATCAAGCTGACCCGTGGGATATCCTGAGACTATGCGCTATCCCCTCAAGGTTGCTGGATATCATGGTCGGCCTGTACATTAGTAATGTGAGTGTTGTGCTGAGTGGAGGTAGAACCTCTGCATTTTTCCCAGTTGATTCTGGGGTTCGTCAGGGGTGTGTTCCTACTCCTACTCTGTTCAATACTTGCATGGACTTGGTATTGGGCAAGGTTGTGGGGTCTAGTGGCTGTGGGGCATCTATTGGCAAAGGAAGAGTCACTGATCTTGACTTTGCTGATGTTGCTGTGATCTGTGCGGGGTTAATGGAGGCTCTGATCAGGGCTCTCGAGAGACTGAACAAGGAATCTGAGTGTATGGGCTTGCGATTGTCCTGTGTAAAGTCCAAGATCCAGGCCTTTAATGACCTCTTAGACACAGCTGTCAGCAGTGTGTCTGTCTGCGGAGAGAGTGTCGACCATGTCAAGAGGTTTGCTTACCTCGGCAGTGATATTCATGTGTCTGGTGACTTTTCCTATGAAGTCAGTAGATGCATTGGGAGAGCATGGTAGGTCATGAGGTTGCTGGAAAGGGGTGTGTGTGGTGCTCCCGATATCTATACAAAAACATGAAGGTCCAAGTCTTTAGAGTCCTGGTGCTTCCTGTCTTGCTATATGGTTGAGAGATATGGACACTATCCAGTGACCTGAGATAAAGACAGGACTCCTTCGGTACTGTGTCTCTTCGGAGAATCCTTGGGTACCGCTGGTTTGACTTTGTGTCAAATGAGTCGTTGCTCATGGAGTACCGAATGAGGCACATTACCTGCATTGTGAGGGAGCGTCAGTTACGGCACTACGGCCATGTGACACTATTCCCCTGAAGGTGATCTGGCTCACTGGATCCTGTTTGTTGAGGACTGAGTGGCTGGACCAGGCCAAGGGGACACCCATGTAACACCTGGCTGCTGCAGATTGAGGGTCTTTTACGGAGGGTGGGACAGGACCGCTTGTCTGCCTGGGGGTTGCCAACCAGGATCTCAAGCTGTTTCTTCATGTGGTGGGTGCGGCAACACTCCCCAACCTGACCTGATCTGACCTTTTTGTCATCTATCCTAGTGGCAAGTTCATTCAGATACCTTGGCATTAGTACAGGGCATTGCTGCCTCCAGCTCCTACTTCTTTCAGCCATCCCTTCCGTTCCTTTCTGACTAGTTTTCATTTTGTCATTGCCAGGTTCCTGCCATCTTCTGCCCTTGCAAATACTGGTCTTGGTTCAGATTCCTTCTTCCTCATTTTGTCTGGAAGAAAATGGTCATATTTTTTATAGAATTACTAATTTCTTTTTATTTTTTCTGATGTTAGTACAGTAGACCCCCGCAAAGTCGAGGTTTAGAGTTTGCGGCCTCAGTCATTCGCAAATTTTTCCTTAGAACCTAACTAATAATTGTTAGCAGAAACTACAAATATCCTCCGCAATTTTTATGGCTTTTTTTCTCAGCAATACTGTACTGTAGAGAGAACAGGAAACGGCTGTAGAGAAAACCGCGACTTGGGATGGTAAAAGTAGCCAATAGAATTTGAAACTGCAACTCCCAGCAGTCTCTGCAGTGCCTCTGATTGGTCTTCTGCTGAGGATGCTGGGGCTGTTGAGGTCAAAGGATATCAGTGCGGCTTTTAAAAAGGGGACCAGTGACCAAAAGCAAAAAAAAATTTTTTTGTAACTTGTGTTTCAAGTTCCTGTCTGTCTGCCTTCTGTTGGGTTACCTGTACTTATTAATTTTGTCCTGGATTGTTTCATGCGTCTGGATTGTCTGCCTGTGTACATGAGGACTATAAGTGGATTCATTGCCATCCTGTAAAGAAAGGGGCGCACCTGAACCCGTCCACCCGTCTTCACCATTTCAGGAACTACTGATAGGACTATCTGTACATTCCCTTTCAACGTGTGGATCTCTGGACTATCTATTTTCACCATTACATTTCATCCGTTGCCGTTTTTCATGAACTTTTTCATGATTTACTGTGTGTGTTTTGTTTGTGCTTTGTTGTATCTAATGTTTAATCACCGTAAGGGGAACAGGGGTGATATCATTGTTTTCGTATTTAATTTGTTTTCATTACATTCTTTATTTGGTGTTTGATTACCGCTTTGCTTTGTTTTTGTCTCAGTTTGTGAGTGCGCGTGTCAGGTCAAGACTGGAATCTCCACCATATTAATAAATAAATCACCGTCTTCTCAATTGCGGCTTCTCGCACGACGCTACGCTTACTTAAAAGCCTGAACCATGCCTGTCCTTTTTGGCTCTTACTAACTGGGGTAATAGTGTAAGAACATCCTTATAAAGGAGCTGAAGTCAAACTGGAAATTAGAAAAATGCCTTATCAGGGGGAGTTGCAGAAAGTACTGGTCCAATTGTGCTTGTTCCAAAACCAGATGTATTGTGGCATTTTTGTTATAACATCAGATGACTTAATC
Source organism: Polypterus senegalus (assembly GCF_016835505.1). Taxonomy (NCBI): domain Eukaryota; kingdom Metazoa; phylum Chordata; class Cladistia; order Polypteriformes; family Polypteridae; genus Polypterus; species Polypterus senegalus. The sequence continues at coordinate 81,216,821 of NC_053154.1, forward strand.
ATTTTTCTCAATTCTATGCCTACCCTATAATCTAGTGATAATCTAGTAAAGCTGGATTCCTAAACATTGGCATGACAAATTGTTAGTGGCAGATCCCTTTGACGCCGTCTTCAAAGAAAATAAAATGACTGTAGCAAACGCATTTAGTTTTGGAAATACTGCGTCCTTCCCGTTGGACTACACAGGGCTCCAATAACCTTTCAGCCTCTGGTGAACAGACTGGTACGTCATCACAATACCTTTAGTGCCTACCTCAATAATAGTATTGTCAATTCCAGCATCTGGGAGGAATACTTACTCCATCTGCTGGCAGTTTTACAGACTTTAAAAGAAACTGGCCTTCACATTAATTCCAAACATGTTGCTTTGATTTCAACAAGTCTAAATACTTAATATATGTTGTTGGGCACTGGCAAATCAAGTAACAGAATTTCGCTACACAAATCTAGTCCCACCAAAAAAAAAAAAGAAAATGAAAGCTTTCTGTAAATTATTGGGTTACTATTGCAGATTTGTGCTGTTTTTTTTTCTGAGACAGCTGTGCTTTCAACTGATTTAAAACATAACAGGGCATTGAACACTATGAGTTAAAGATGCTAAGATTTGCACTGGGTGTGACGAGGATGTACAGGATTAGAAGTGAGTACATTAGAGGGTCAACTAAAGTTGGACAGTTGGGAGACAAAGTCAGAGGGGCGAGATTGCCTTGGTTTGGACATGTGCAGTGCAGAGATGCTGGGTATATTGGGAGCACAATGTTAAGGATAGAGCTGCCAGGGAAGAGGAAAAGAGGAACGCCTAAGCGAAGGTTTATGGATGTGAGAGAGGACATGCAGTTGGTGTGTTTAACAGAACAAGATATAGAGGACAGAAAGATATGGAAAAAGATGATCCACGGTGGCAACCCCTAACTGGAGCAGCCGAAAGAAAAGGAAGAAGAAGAAGGTCATTGAACACTACAGTATGTTATAGACGATAAAAATTAATCTGCCATTTATCGACCTTACTAAGACTCAGACTACTGCTTCTATATATATATATATATATACTTTTTTCTCAGTTTTGAAATTCCTTGCTTTCTCCAGATAGGCATATATGAATCTGGCCTGGGTTTTGTGTTAAGTCAGGTCATTGATTAAAATACGTACAGTATGTATATTATCTCATCTGGAAACTGGTGGATTAAGAGATAAGGTATACAGTCATAGTGGGAGACGACCCCTTTCTAATAAGTGGGGTTTCACCCATTTAAAATTATGCTTGCTTTATGTTAGGATTCTGTTTTTATTATATTTCTTATGTTCTTATTTTCACGATTATTGTTCATATAGTACTTGTTTTGGGAGTATTGGGGAAGGAGGTCAGAGAATTCATATCAGATGTTTATTTTCTTGATAAACCAATTCCCTGGTGAGTTGTATCATTTTTTTGTGCTGTTTTGGTTTCCACTATTTTATGAACCCATCATTGGGACAAGCACACTACATTGTTACCAGACGTGTCTTTAGAGGTTGTGGACTTGGTAATCAATGTAACGGGTTCCCTATCTGTTCCCTATCCAAACTACAAATTCAACACCTTAAACAAACCTTTTCCAAAACCTTCCTTGATTGTCATTTTTTTTCAAACATCTTTGCTAATTTTCTAATTCTGTTTTGGCACTTATATTATTTTGGCGCTATGTTTTGTAATTTGGTTTTGAGCCTTTTCTTGCTTTCATGCATCACCCAGTTATCCTGTAAAATTATAGGCCACTGTCAGAAGTTATTTTAATTCACTATGAGTATCCCTGAGATGTGACATATCTTTTGTGATATACGAGAGATGCAGGGGGAAACCACAACCCTGAATAAACAAATGATGGGGGTGAGAACATCTTTAGAGCAGTTTGCAGGTGTGGTTAATAATGTCACCACTACCATTAACACCTCATGTAGTGCACCACCCATAGCAAGTTTCAGCCACTCTGAAGAGCCAACGTTTCCTTTTCCCACTCAGTTTTTTTGGGGACCCAAATGAGTATAGGCAACTCTTTAACCAGTGCAAAATAGTTTTTGAAGTCCTACCAACCATATACCATGACGATTGTAAATGGATTATATTTTTCATGTTTTATCATTTATTAAGCCCTTACAATGGGCCTCTGTGATGTATGACACAAACACCCCATGCTGCTTTACCCTTAAATCCATTAAATATCCTCTCTGAAATGGTAACAATCAGGTTGCTGGATTATCATCAGGAATCTAAACACATCTGTTTACTTTACAGGGACCTAAAAAAATTGATCTAAGGACATTTTTAATAGAATTCCCAGACCAATTGAGAACTGTGCTATAAATGTTCTCCAGACCACATATTTGTTTGTTTTTAACTTGAAATACGTTTCTCAGTGAATAAAGTATTGTAGGAAGGACAGTGTCTTACATGATGTGCACCGGGCCCCATAGAGCCATAAATGGGAGAGAAAGGAAAACCTGGATTGGCAGAGCAAATGCAAGAAGACATGTCAATGCTTGAAGAAAGGCTCCACTAGGCAGTAGAAGGCACAGATGTCCTGGCAGCTCAAATGAGCGTTCAAAATGAAGACGTGCACACAAAGGGGTGCAGTATTCTTCTCTGGCTGCACCAGTTTATGCTTTATTGCATTCTAGTCTCTTAAGTCTTGTTTTTATCTTCCAAGCTCATCGTTTTTCTTTTATATGCATCTTGCATCAGTGTTCAAGGCATGTGGTATCTCTTTATCTGACCTGATTCCTTCAAACTTCCTTTTTTCTTTGTTCTCTCTTAAAGAAGCCTGCCTCAACTCTTTTATTTTTTAATCTGTAAATCAACCCACAAATCTGTTCCTTTAATCATACAATGGTCTTTTGATCTTGCTCCACTGGCTTCTCCTTTCTCTTGTCAAAATATTTTTAGGAATGTAAGATTTTGTTTTAGAAACCCCCTTAGTGCTAATTCACCCAACTCCAAATAAGCCATACACTTTATCCTACTCCCCATAAACTTTTTCTCATGGGTCTTTCTCTTCATTCACATTGCCAGAAGTCTACGTGACCATCATCATCAGGTCCTTCCATGAAAACCCTAAATACAAAGAGGACTGTTTGACTTATGTTAGGTAGATTGCCCAGAGGGGACTGGGCGGTCTCGTGGTCTGGAACCCCTGCAGATTTTATTTTTTTTCTCCGATCATCTGGAGTTTTTTTTTTGTTTTGTTTTTTCTGTCCACCCTGGCCATCGGACCTTACTCTTATTCTATGTTAATTAATGTTGACTTATGTTTATTTTTTATTGTGTCTTCTATTTTTCTATTAATTTTGTAAAGCACTTTGAGCTACATTTTTTTGTATGAATATGTGCTATATAAATAAATGTTGATTGATTGATTGATCTCTTGGTTTACCTGGCATCTTCCTTCATATGTGCCTGGCATTGCCCTCTAGTTCTCTCATTCTAGTTAGTTTTCCTCAAACTCTGTTTCTTTTGCACCTTTCAAATTTTTTCTCACCTTTCACTAGTGTGAACTGCTTTGTCTTGGCACTATAGCAGCTAAATTACATCTTGCCTGTCCTTGGAGATCTCCCAGTTTCTTTCTTGTGATCATTATCGATCTTACTTTTGGAACTGTCAACCACTCAGATTAATGGAGCATCCTTAGAATACACTGAGAATTGGTCTGCCTCTTGACACACTTGTGAGACTACCAAAGTATTTTTTTTTCTCAGGAGAAACACCTAAGCAGCATGAGACAAAAGAAAATCATTTTTATTTCTTTCTGATTTTATAATTGTCTAGGAGAAACCAAAAAGGTTTTAAGGAAATGTCATTTTTGACCTTTCTTTCCTATGGGCAAGGTTTGGTCTAGTGCCTTAAAGTGCTGAATCGTAATCTACAAGATTGCCAGTCCAATCTTAATTTAATAGTACCAAAGTGGTGCTTCAGAACAATACCACAGGGAAACCATTTCATCCACATGAATGTTTCAGAAACAATGCTTGTTTATTTAGATCTCTCTCCATAAATAACCATAAATGGATGATAACAGAGTAGTGAAATATGTGTTTTCTTGAACTGTTAGTATCCTGCTAGGTAGTCTCCACTGTATTAAATATTTCCATTTTGTCCGAACATTAGGAGGTTTTTCAGAACTTAAGGAACAATTTCATATGCTGGGAACCCATCCCAGAATTAAATGGTTCTCTGGAAGGAACCACATAACCCAGCAAAGTGTTGTTACAGAATCTATATTTTTAAAAGTGTCCCTAACATCTACTTATTCTTCAATCCTAGCAGTAACAAAATCCAGTAAAAATACATTAGGCATGAGCCCAATGGTCTCTTATCTTTCCTATCAATTCTTATATTTCCCACTTTCCTGGTTCTTTTAGGCTTCTTCATTAGGGAGATATTTTTATTTGATTTAAAAGTTTAAGCATGACTGAAGTACACTCCAGTGACCACCACGGATTTGAATAAGGTCAGTGTCACTCTTGCTTGTCATAAAAGCCGACTGAAGGAAGGCAGCGTCAGGAAGGGCATCTGAAGGTTTGAACGTCTGCTGAATACGTCCTTTAAGGGAGGCAACCAGCCCAACTGGGTGAACTCGTAAGATGGAGCGAGAAGGACAGAGACTGGAGCATGTACTGTAGTTTTGTCTGCTATATTATGTTTTCTTGCAAATTTTCTTCAGTTTTTGCTGTGCTTCATTGCATTTTTTCCAGCATGCTATATAAGGATAATTTAACATGCTCAAACCTGCTTAATCCAACTTGGGATCACCATGCGACTAAGGCAGTAGCGTCCATTTTCAGTCTTAGAGGTTACTGCAGTTGCTGGATTTTGTTTTAACCAGATGAGTCGTTTTACCTCTAATTCACCTCTTTTCCCTATTGATTCAGGGTTTTCTTTCCTGGAGTTCGCTCCCTTAACTATCCTAACAATAGCAATTTACAAGGAGACAGTGAAAACAACACAAAATGATAAAAGTCTTGACCGCACAAATTTCAAAACTGTGTTTGTTTAATTTTATTGGACAGTAACAAGCATTTACTTGTGTAATATGGAGATCATTTTGTGTTTTTTTATCTTAAGAAATTCATCATCAACATTATGGTTTACATTTTTGCTTCTGTAGATGTTTCCATTATTTAAGCCGTTATTTCCTAATGATTAACGTAGTGGGCCTGAAACATAAGTTTCAGGATTTGATCATTCTGTGTCCTTTGCCAAAGTGCCAACTCCACTTTCATTAATTGTCATTATTAGAATACAGTACAATTAAGGGAACAAAATTCACAGAACGATGTGGATTAATAGGAACATGACAAACGGGATTAAATCACTTAAAGCTATGTCAAAAATGCAAAGATTTCTAAACATTTATGAATGTACAGTGCCTAAAAATATTCTATTCTATTTTATCATTTTACCAACCACAATTACAAAAAAAGTTAGGACAGCATGGAAAACAAAAAGGAGTTATTTGTAAATTTACTTGGACTTGTATTCAAACAAAGCAGTATAAAAACAAGGTACTTTATGTTTTACCTAATCAACTGCATTGTGTTTTGAAGATAGACATTTATTCTAAAATGAATGCCTGCAACAGTTTCCAAGAACATTTAGGACTAATAAAGTTGAAATAACAAGGTCATGTAATAGTATTTAAGGAACCTCTACAAAATGTCTAGTCCTTCAAGAGCAAAGACGCAGCCAGTACTTTGAGAGTAACAAAGACAAATCAATAGGATTTTAGGAACTCAACTTCTACAGTGCACAATATAATTAAAAGATTCAAGTAATCTGGTCAAAACGTAGTGATTAAAGAGCAAGGCCAAAACTCACTTCTGAATATGTGAGATCTCCAATACTTCAAATGTCTTTTTCTTCTCCTTTCAGCTGCTCCTTTTAGGGGACTCTATAGTGGATCATCCGTTTCCATATCTTCCTGACCTATGCATCTTGTTCAGTTACACCCATCACCTGCATGTCCTCTCTCACCACATCCATAAACCTTCTCTTAGGCCTTCCTCTTTTCCTCTTCCATGGCAGCTCTATCCTTAACATCCTTCTCCCAATATACTCAACATCTCTCCTCTGCACATGTCCAATCCAATGCAATCTCGCTTCTCTGACGTTGTCTCCCAATCGTCCAACTTGAGCTGACCCTCTAATGTCCTCATTTCTAATCCTATCCATCCTCATCACACCCAATGCATCTTTAACTCTGCCACCTCCAGCTCTGTCTCCTGCTTTCTGGTCATTGCCATCGTCTCCAACCCATATAACATAGCTGGTCTCACTACCGTCCTGTAGACCTTCCTTTTCACTCTTGCTGGTACCTGTCTGTGACTAATTACTCCTCCACCCACTCCACCAAATTAACAGTCTTAAAAACTGACATGCATCTCTAATAAATATGTTGCTATTTACTGTGCAAAGCAGAAGCCTTACACGAACACTTTCCAGAAGCGCTAACAACCTCTCTTGGATCCATCTCATCTAAGAAGAAAAGTAGCACAGTGGAATCGGGTTTTGTGGCCCCACGAGTCAACGTTACAAATAGTTTTTGGAAAAAAAAAAACAGCCATCATATTCTCTGAACAAACGTCGGGTCCAAAATCCAGCATCTGTGTTAGTGGGATGGGATGTGTCATGTGTCAGTTCCCAAGGTTTGGGTAACTTGCACATATGTGATATCACCATTAATACAGAAAAATATGTATAAGTTTGGAGCATCATATGCTGTCATCCAGATGGCATCTTTTCCAGGGTCATCTGTCCATTTCCAGCAGGACAATTCCAAACCATATTCTTCCTGGATTACTGGTAAATGGCTGCATAAGCAGAGAGTGTCGGCACTAGACTGGCCTGCCTGCAGTCCTCATGTGTCTCCAAATGAGAATGTGTGGTGGATTATGAAACACAAAATACGGCAACGAAAGCCCAATAAAATTCCACAGCTGAAGACCTGCACAATGGATGAACAGATGAAAATACTGCTTGCTAAATATAACCCACTTTTGTCTTTAGTGCCCAAATGCTTAATAAGTTATTAAAATAGGTTGTGAGGTTACACAGTAGTAAAAACTCAACTGTCCCAACTTTTTTGGAGTACTGTATGTTGTAGTCAACAGATTTGAAATGAGAGTATATTTTCAAAAAGATTCAAAAAATTTTAAATAATGTGGTGTAGTGTTTCCAACTTAGTACAGGGTAAATAGAATTTACAAATCACTCCTTTTTGTTTTTATTACCATTCTCAAAGCTGTCTCACCTTTTTTGGAATTTTGGTTGTACAACATTGAATTACAGTTGATTTAATTTAGCTTTTCTGATGCTTGTCCTTTTTAGTCACCTTTGAGCTGCTTGGAGTGTTCTTTTGTTGGCATTGTGTAGATTATGTGACAAGTTGGACATTCTAGAAACCTACCTTTATATGCAAGTCTGAAACCTCAAACAGGTGAACCCTATTAAACTAATTGTGGGATTTCTAAAGCCAACTGGATGAACCAGAGACACTTTAGGTGTGTCATATAAATATTCATGTGATTGACTATTATGTGTTTTGTATTTGTGATTAATTTAAACCACTTTGCACAAATCTGTGTTTACTTTGACATTTTAAATCGCAACCAGCATGTGTATTGTTGTGGAAATATCCTTTAATATACTGTACAGTAGCTACTGTACAGCGCCTCACGTGGACAGCAAAGAGAATTACTAGCTCAGCACAAGCAGACCAAAAGGTTAAGCTACATCTGTGCCAATCACCAAAACAGGTGCCCACTTTTTATTAGAGGCGTCCCCCTCATACCACCCCTATGCAGCCTTACCTGCACATGGACAGTTTCATAAGCAGACTAAAAGGGTGTCTTCAGATCTGAGCTTCATCTGAGTCATTTATCAAAACAGGCATCTGCTCTCCGCTCTGCTTTTCTTTTGAAGACATTCCCCTCAGCTACACTCCTGTGGGAATATGGCAATCCCCCACACCAGGTGCTCTTAAGAATATATCTTGAATATATTACCCTGGAGATTCCTATGTTCATTATTTTGGTTTGCCTATGCTAGAGTTACTGTTACCTATATTGTTTATATGAGTGATATGCATCTACTTTATAGCACCCCATGTGCCTTACCTGTATGTGGGAAACTGCTGCCTCAAGCAAAGCAGACCAAGCAGGTGTCTTCAGACATAAGTTACATCTGTGCCAACTATCAAAGCGGGTGCCTGATCACGACATTACTTTCTACTGGAAACATCTCTTCTCAGCTGCTAACCCTTGTGGGAATATGAAAATCCCTTACATCGGGTGCTTTTAGCAAAATACCTTGACCCAACCAAACAGTATAAAATCAATTTTTAACTACAAAGCAAAATTAACAAGGGCACAGTAAAACCAATGGTATCAAAAAAAGGAAAAGAGTTTTATTAAAATGCTCATGTAGAAAACAGGTGATGGAAGACTCATCGTCCAAGTTTTAGGTGCAGAGCTGCTTCAGATTGTTGTTCAGTCCTCAGAGGTCTTGCCAAATTCATTGGGCTTTTTCGTTCTTTTGCTGTTCCCTTCTCTGCTCTCCTTGCGCTGAGCTTTCCTGCTGTGCTCAGCACGCATCCCAAATTTATAGACCTCACTTCACGTCGAATTAATAATGAGTTCAAGAATAATTAATACGTGTTTGTCTTTCTCAGGATGTTTGTCTTTTCTGATCCTAATCATCCCGGCTAATAAATAAAGTTAGCTTTGAACATTCCAAAGAAATTAATTAAGCAATAAAGATTCAAATCAATAAAAGATTCAAAGTTTAGGTCAATATCTAGCAGTCCACACTAATATTGGTTAAAAGAAACAAAATATCAAAGATTTCAACAGGAGGAATAATGGCTTTTTTTTAAGCATTTAGGTATGTTTTGAGATTGAAGAGGTAAAATAAATGCCAAGCAGTCTTGAGTTTTATAGATTGTTTAAGACGGGTTATAATGCCAAGAGGTTAAAGTTTAGGTGGTCTCGAGTGAGTCTTGAGGTCATGCAGTTCCAATTTAGCTTTCTTGCAGCCCAAGTTCTTATCTTTCCTGTATTGTTTGATTCATAGTTCAGTGTTGTGAGTTTTGAACATTTATTCTTCCTGTGTTATATTTCTATGTCCATTCATCATGTTACTGGGAGAGTCAAAAAAAAAGGAGTACCCAGAGAAAAACATAGAGAGAGAGAGAGAGAGAGAGAATGTGGAAATATTCATAGAGAACTCTTGAGTATGGGATTTAAAATCAGGACTTGGGATCTGTGAGGCAGTATGAGTGGCCACTGTGCCACTCTCATGTAAATGTACATTCAGTTGAACTGTGGTGACTGAGTCTAAATAGATAGAAGACAACTTATTTTGTAATAAAATGTGATTTATTGTAGTCCTCTAGCACACTGTCATCAATGTTTAACACATAAAATCCTTTGCAAGCTCCATATTTATCCAGCACATTTTGTTTTAAACAACACTGACATATAAAATAAACCCGAAAAACCTTTATAAGGCTATGAAAGCAATTACATCACCTAAGTAATGTCAAATAAAACATAGTACAGGATTTCTCAAAGTTTGATTGAAGTTTGATTTGAACCCCTGCAATACACAAAACAAGTCTAATAGTAGAAGTAAATAGAAGCCCCAGAAGAGTACCGTCATCAGAGGACATGCCCAAACCCGGCCATTTCTTGATCATCTCTAAATGAGGTCTAGACTACAAGATGGGTCCTATCACAGTTTACATTACAGAAATATGAAGAAGAGACACAGATAATAAAACAAAGGTTCATCTTCCTGTAGATATTTAATAAAGTTGCTTGTTTCCCTTAGAATTTGTATAAGATGATTTGTTTGCCAACCATCGTCCAGAACTCTTCAAAATTCAACTCCTCATCGTTATTCTCATCTGATGCCCTGAGCAGTTCATCTATTCCTCCTTGGCCTAGTCCCTTCTGTGAAATCAAATGAAACAGGGTTTTTTTTCTATTCTATGATTTATCACTGTACCCAAACAGAAAACAAAGTAGAAGGCATGGTGCAATTCACATTCTTAGATAAACAATGAATTAAAAGTAATGAGTATATTATGCTGATTCTGATTACATTTTTTAACCTCCTTAGCATTATGGTTACCACTGGAGCAATGAGCCAATAACCCTGAATTTTTTTCAATCAGAAAAAAATGTTATTATTTGTAACAGAAACATTTAAATACCAAAATGTCAGCAGTCTGTCTAGTGTCCACTGCTGTGCTGATGCAGACTCCGTATACATCCTTAGTGTAATATGTTTGGAGATGTGTCATAAACACACAGAGCCTTGACGTTGCAAGAGGGACAGAAGAAGTGTGTTTCTTTGTGAACTATTCTTATATTTCATTCTTTTGTTTGAGCAAGAGAGGGTGCCTGATCTGCACTTGTGTTATTGTAGCTACCACAATGTGTGGCTTAGTGACTTCCACATTTCATCTGACACGAATGTTGCATTGTGAACAGTGCTTAGGGGGCTAACTTCCTTCTTGTCTGTCTACTTGATCACAGTCTGTAATAAGTTTATATGTCACTGTGCTCTGTACAAAAGTATTTTATAAATCTATTTTTCTTTCTAATCACATGTACAGCTAACACAAAGTCAGATTTAGCACTCAGGAGTTCACCATATAAGAACTGCTAGGCAAGCATTTTAAGACAAGACAAGTTAAGGACAACTGCGAAATGGGCAACACACATTATTTTTCATCTGTAGAGTCAGCATGGCATTGCATCCTCTCTTTGCTTTGTTTGAAATTGGATTATTTAGCTAAGTGGGGGTCTGCACATGGAAAAAGAGTATAAAGCCTTGGAACATTGTCCGGCACACCTTTGAAGCCGACGGATGGATGGCAGATACCATCATCCAATCCAGAAAATTGTTCCAACTCAACGACGATAATGGCAGACTCTATACATCAGGCCCCCACTCTCAAACTGGGTTCTTGTCATGGCTTCCTTTGTCTGTTATGCAGCATAAACCGTCATTAAAGAAAGCTAAGTTATTTCTCCTATGTGATTTCTCACTGCCGTATCACTAAGGGAGGAGTATCTCCTTTTTATATTATATCTATATAGTTTTGGGTTATGTAACCCACCGCAATTACAAAACAACTTATTCCAATAAGGGAGCTAGCACCCCCTGCTGGATACACAGTCATTTTACCTTTTTGCCACACAGCTACTTGCACCACAGTGAAGCCTCATACGATGACATTTATCTGGCATATCATAGCAGTTTGGTTGTACAATTCACCTTGTTGTTACTATCGCTTGATTCAACTTATGGTTCCTTTTCAGTTTGTTCTAAAACTGGCTTTACAGCTTTTCATTTGCATACCATTGTGTTTTTTGTTAGAAGGCTCTGCCCCACTCATAGGTATTGATGAGTTAGCCAAGAGGCAGTAGAATGCATAGTAATATTCAAGATTTTTTTTTACAGCATGTTTTTATCGTATTCACTGCATGGCAGCAAAATACCATTCTGAGCGTCATTCAGGCATGACGCAGTAAAGAGGATCATAACAGCTTTCCTAGAGGTGAACTCTGGGTTAGCCATTTTTTACATAAAATTTAGAGTCTGAGACAAGCTCAGGGTGAATGCCAAGAAGTTTAAGAATCGTTACAATATGTGGCAATTTCAGTTTAATATACTCGTAGAGAATCTGCAGGACGTCCAGCAGTGAAGTGAAAATAACTAAACATTTCATTAGCCTTAAATTTAGAATCTAATTTGAAATTATAAAAAATATGTGAATAAGATAAGCAAAATAAGGTTAATTCACCCTTTCACTGGGAAGTTTGGATCTTGTGGTATCTATTAGCCATGAGTATTCAGTCTACTAAGGGTGATTTCATGACTGACAGTAATACTCATGCATTTGAAGACAGCAACGGGGTTTAAGAGAGCACAAACTACAGCATCCTGATGTGCTTCTTTAGTGTCATACCCCTATATGTCTCTTCAGCTCACAGCAATATTCCAGGTTACTACTGCATGTGTGCACTAAAATAATGTCCAGTCACTCAGCACTGACCATATGCATTGATTCTCTCCTGAGGGATTCAATTTTATTTTATTATTCCATCTTGCACAGTGATAAACGGATCTTGGTGTAAAATGCCACTTGAGGACAGGTCTTTGGTACCTAACTGCAACTGCAAAATGTGTGTTTCATGTTACAAGCAGAAAAGCCTATAAGGTGTCATTTACCGAAACTATAGTGCCTTGGACCCCACTCTAGATGAGCAGGGATTATCATAACCCAGGAGATCACTCAAAAACATGCGCAAAGTTAGTCTGAGCAAATAAGAAGAAATTAAACAGTCTGTCATCTTCTAAATTCCTATGATGAGAAGTCTTTTTTTATTGTGTCACTTAAAAATATAAGATTATGTTCCGTCGAATATCAAATCTGTCCTTAATGGTGTGTGAGGATACTTTTAAAACTGATTGGCTGAAGTTGAATAATGGACCTGGAACAATAACTTTGAATCTGTTTCAGGAACAACAGAAACCCACTAATATCAGGTCCACCAAAAGGGAGTACTGTCAGGAGCACAAGATGGTGAGAACTTAAACATTAGGAAACAACACCATTATAATGTTTGACCTCTAGGAAGCAGTTAAACCATTATAAGTAGCCGGGGCCTAAAATACATAATGGACCCTTACTGAATGTGAGGTTTGCAGTGTTTCCAAGGACCATCACAAGGTGTTACTGCCTTGTTAGGTAGATGGTACTTTACTTGCTTTAACAGAAGCTCAAGAAATATAACAAACAATGAGATCCCCCCTCAAATACACACAAGAATTATGAAAAAGATGGACGCTTCTGACTTGGCTAAAGAGAAGAGAGCTGTCACAGTAAAACATTATAAAGGCCTAATGCCTGGTTGTTGCCACAGACGTGTGAAGATGTCTTCTAACATTAGACAAGAGTGGCATCTACCAGGGATTCAAGAACTGAAGCATACTGTCAGTACTTCATTATCTGCTATGGTTGTGTGCATTGTGGTGCTCTTCGATGAAGTGTGGTCTACTGGCTACGACACTGGACTCAGAACAACATGTCTAATGCCTGTGACATCCTGATTCAGTTAGCCTGCCTTTGCAGTGAATGTAAACAAGTGGTATGAACTGTTGTAGTATGGCTGTGTCCTTGTAGAACATCTTGGGATGAGACAAACTAAAGAAAGGCCTAGTGGCGTCAGTGTTCAGATTGTGAGGCTTCACCTAAACTTGGTGCCACCACACAAATGAAGGGATTGTCTCCAAACATCAAAATACTTGGTAGATAATTCCAAGGTTGAATGGCCAGTGTATGCCATTCATGGCTGCGATGCTTTATAATGTATTATAATGACAATAAGACAATTCAACATAAAAATCATGCTGGTGTCACAAAAGGGAGCAGGGCATGATGCCCATTTTGGACAACACCTCTCCTAAATAAAAGACAAAACAACAGTGGTACCTTGATAAAAGGAAGTTCTTTATTCACCATATTCTCAAGCTCGTCTTTGCTTAGTGTGTCAGCCTTTGAATCGGACTTGGCATAGTCCTTGAACATTTTCACCAGAGTGTCAATGGCATCTTCCATTCTGACTGGTTGTGAGCTCTGCTACACAAAAAAGAAAACAATAATAATTGTCAAAGTCTGGGAAATCCTTCATGGAAAATTGCGCTAGTGTGGTGTTGCAAGGGCTTAAAAGGACGGGACCACAATTTTATTTTCCATAGTTCAAACATCTCAAGGAAATGAAGTTTTCTATTGGATGGAAAGATTTACTGTATATACTGAATTGACGCCAAAGAGACACAGTTCATTTAGAAATCTGCTGACTTAAATGTTATTTTCTTTTTCTAATTTTTCTGTTCACAACATCAGAACGTAGGGGTCTGCAACCTACAATGTGGAAGTCAAGATTGAAATTTTAAGTTGTCTCGACGAGTTCAAGTGTATTCTCTTATTTGTAAAAGAGTTATTTTCTGGATGATACAATAAGGTAATTTATTAGTTCGCTGCTGGACTAACCGACAACACTTTTAGGCTGTATTAGATTAGATAAACTTCCTTAATTCCAGTTCTTTGTAATCACATACTTAGTGTTAATGAAGTGAAATTTAGACAATGAAACACATGCAGGTTTAGAAGAAATGGATGAATGGGTGGCTGGTGCATTGACACAGCCAGTGTCTCATGTTCTTGGGAAGAGTTCCAGCAGGGAGGCTCAATAAGTTACTGAAAATGCACAAGGCGTCAGATTAGGGGTCTGCAACGTTAGTTCAGGAGGGCTGTAATGGCTGTAGGTTTTTGTTCTTCTTTCTTAATGAGAAGTCAATTATTGTTGTTAAAATACTTATTTCTTAAGCAACATTTTTAGGTTTCATTTTAGTATGCCAAGATTCACTTGCTTATTTTAGTCTTAAAGAGCTGCATTCACTGTGTTTAACAGCTCTTTATTAGAAATAAGATGCAAAAGGAACCAACAGTTCTCCATAAGTCTTGGTCACATTTGCACTTGTTTGTATTCATCTTGGATCTCTGGTTTAATAAAATATTTGGAAGGAATCTGAAAAAAAAAAATGGGAACGACAGAGAATTGCTCATCTGTTTCAGACTGCAAATCATTTGGATGAGATCCTTGAAAAGAAAATAATGTACAATCTAAACATGACCTGACATGGTAGAATAAAAACGAACAAGCCGTCAAGTTAAATAAGATCTGCGACTGCAAAGGATTGGCTTCTAATTAAGCAATCAAGTTGGAACAAAAGCCTGCAGCCACTATAGCCCTCCAGGACCGATTTTACAGACCCCTGCTTTAGTTTAGCTAAATACTCACCAACCAGCCAACCAGAAAGAGCAAATTCATAAATAGCACAGCTTTGTCAAACCCGCTGAATCCAATTTAATGGCTCTGCAGACAACTAACTTAAATGCAGCAAAAACGTCACCATACTGTACTACACTTTTCAAGTCATTTCAGACAGACCATACACAGGCCTGTTATTTGTGCTCCCATCTCCTGAATTCAAACACCATAATAAAATGAAGTAACCTACTATAAACACTCATTTAATGTAGCCTACTGTCATTACAATAACATATTATCATTTAAACTATATAATTTCTGTCTAGTCTAAATGACAGATTAACAGAATCAGCTTTAGGCTCAACTTATTGCTGCCTCAGACTTTAATAATAATCATAATAATAATAATTCTTTTCTCACTCCTCAAGGCTCTTTCATGCAGGGAGGCCCTGGGATGTGAACCCATGCTCTACTTATTGGCACCAACGCATGCTTTTGGAGAACAAAAACAAGGTGTTTCCTACTATACAGTAAGTGTATTGTGGCCTGTTGTGATGTGAGATTTTGCATACAAGTTGATAAATAGTTTGTATGTCTTTATTTGTAATTTAGGCAAAGCAATGTGATATTGGTGTTACGTTAGTGAGAAGTATTCATGTTTGTCCCTGCCTTTTGGGACTGAGTCTCTTTGAATTTTACAACAGGATTTGGGGGAAGTGCCTGACACCAGTTTGGCAAGTGTTTCAAAAGTCTATCAACCCCCGTAAGAAAGCCAGGTTGCCTAACTGCCAAACTTTACCTTACCATATGGACTATACAACATCTATAAATTTGCTCACTTCCTCACACTCTCTCTCTTACTAACATCTGATAAAGGAGCATCTCGCTGTCTTACCAAACTGATGAACTGAAAGGACAACACAATGGAGAACACAGCTCGGCAGCCATATTGAAACAGGCATGCGGCCTGTTCTGAAGAAAGCTGGCCACAAATGATGCCTTAACTAGAAACATTTTTTAGTAGCTAACAAGTCTGTGTGCCACCTGAAACTACACATCACCATTTAATCAGGTTGTATGGTTGCTGATATTCAAATATACTTTGCATATTGTTATTATTTATGAATATTATCAATAGTACATTGTTTAAATTGTAACATAACTCCTGCTTGTCTTTTACTACACCTAACTGCCTGAGGTTATAGATATAGGTAAGTTATATATTATAACTAGCAAAATACCCGCGCTTCGCAGCCGGAGAAGTAGTATGTAAAAAAGTTATGAAAAAGAAAAGGAAACATTTAAAAAATAATGTAACATGATTGTCAATGTAATTGTTTTGTCATTGTTATGAGTGTTGCTGTCATATATATATATATATATACACACACACACACACACATATAAACATATATATATTACATATACATATATACATGTCTACATATACACATATATACATATATATTAATTCCAGTTCTTTGTAATCACATACTTAGTGTTAATGAAGTGAAATTTAGACAATGAAACACATGCAGGTTTAGAAGAAATGGATGAATGGGTGGCTGGTGCATTGACACAGCCAGTGTCTCATGTTCTTGGGAAGAGTTCCAGCAGGGAGGCTCAATAAGTTACTGAAAATGCACAAGGCGTCAGATTAGGGGTCTGCAACGTTAGTTCAGGAGGGCTGTAATGGCTGTAGGTTTTTGTTCTTCTTTCTTAATGAGAAGTCAATTATTGTTGTTAAAATACTTATTTCTTAAGCAACATTTTTAGGTTTCATTTTAGTATGCCAAGATTCACTTGCTTATTTTAGTCTTAAAGAGCTGCATTCACTGTGTTTAACAGCTCTTTATTAGAAATAAGATGCAAAAGGAACCAACAGTTCTCCATAAGTCTTGGTCACATTTGCACTTGTTTGTATTCATCTTGGATCTCTGGTTTAATAAAATATTTGGAAGGAATCTGAAAAAAAAAAATGGGAACGACAGAGAATTGCTCATCTGTTTCAGACTGCAAATCATTTGGATGAGATCCTTGAAAAGAAAATAATGTACAATCTAAACATGACCTGACATGGTAGAATAAAAACGAACAAGCCGTCAAGTTAAATAAGATCTGCGACTGCAAAGGATTGGCTTCTAATTAAGCAATCAAGTTGGAACAAAAGCCTGCAGCCACTATAGCCCTCCAGGACCGATTTTACAGACCCCTGCTTTAGTTTAGCTAAATACTCACCAACCAGCCAACCAGAAAAGAGCAAATTCATAAATAGCACAGCTTTGTCAAACCCGCTGAATCCAATTTAATGGCTCTGCAGACAACTAACTTAAATGCAGCAAAAACGTCACCATACTGTACTACACTTTCCAAGTCATTTCAGACAGACCATACACAGGCCTGTTATTTGTGCTCCCATCTCCTGAATTCAAACACCATAATAAAATGAAGTAATCTACTATAAACACTCATTTAATGTAGCCTACTGTCATTACAATAACATATTATCATTTAAACTATATAATTTCTGTCTAGTCTAAATGACAGATTAACAGAATCAGCTTTAGGCTCAACTTATTGCTGCCTCAGACTTTAATAATAATCATAATAATAATTCTTTTCTCACTCCTCAAGGCTCTTTCATGCAGGGAGGCCCTGGGATGTGAACCCATGCTCTACTTATTGGCACCAACGCATGCTTTTGGAGAACAAAAACAAGGTGTTTCCTACTATACAGTAAGTGTATTGTGGCCTGTTGTGATGTGAGATTTTGCATACAAGTTGATAAATAGTTTGTATGTCTTTATTTGTAATTTAGGCAAAGCAATGTGATATTGGTGTTATGTTAGTGAGAAGTATTCATGTTTGTCCCTGCCTTTTGGGACTGAGTCTCTTTGAATTTTACAACAGGATTTGGGGGAAGTGCCTGACACCAGTTTGGCAAGTGTTTCAAAAGTCTATCAACCCCCGTAAGAAAGCCAGGTTGCCTAACTGCCAAACTTTACCTTACCATATGGACTATACAACATCTATAAATTTGCTCACTTCCTCACACTCTCTCTCTTACTAACATCTGATAAAGGAGCATCTCGCTGTCTTACCAAACTGATGAACTGAAAGGACAACACAATGGAGAACACAGCTCGGCAGCCATATTGAAACAGGCATGCGGCCTGTTCTGAAGAAAGCTGGCCACAAATGATGCCTTAACTAGAAACATTTTTTAGTAGCTAACAAGTCTGTGTGCCACCTGAAACTACACATCACCATTTAATCAGGTTGTATGGTTGCTGATATTCAAATATACTTTGCATATTGTTATTATTTATGAATATTATCAATAGTACATTGTTTAAATTGTAACATAACTCCTGCTTGTCTTTTACTACACCTAACTGCCTGAGGTTATAGATATAGGTAAGTTATATATTATAACTAGCAAAATACCCGCGCTTCGCACCGGAGAAGTAGTATGTAAAAAAGTTATGAAAAGAAAAGGAAACATTTAAAAAATAATGTAACATGATTGTCAATGTAATTGTTTTGTCATTGTTATGAGTGTTGCTGTCATATATATATATATATATACACACACACACACACACATAAACATATATATATTACATATACATATATACATGTCTACATATACACATATATACATATATATACATATACACACATACATACACACACACATATACATATATACATATACACATATATACACATAAATATACATATATATATACACACATACACATACATACATACACATATATATACATATATATACAGATCTACATATATATACACATATATATATACATATCTACATATATACTGTATATAACAAAATCCCCGTGCTTCGCAGCGACGAAGTACTGCTTTTAAATTTTTATTAAGAAGAAAAGAAAACCTTTTTAAACTGAGGGAAAATATACCAATAACGATTTGTTAAGGATCTCTTTGTATACCACGTTGTCAGTTCAGCAGTCCGGTTGTAATATGACCAAGCTGTGCACTGACATTACTCTTGAGAATGCAACGTATAGTGGTCCCGGAGAAAAGCAATGTTGCCTCAAATCAATGGCAACCTTTTGTAGGGTCTGTCCCTGAGACTTATTAACTATCATTGCGAAGCAGAGCCTTACTGGAAATTGGAGGCATTTGGATTGAAATGGGAGATCAGAGGGTATATATTCAGAGTGTGGCGCTCTGCTGTTTTTTTGTGTAGCTGCCTTCACACAGCTTCTCCGCTGCTTTATACACGAACGCCATATAAGGCCGTCCTTTCTCCTTGCTTCGCGGTTCTGTACTGTTTTATTGTTCGTTTATTACGATTGTTATAGTTATTGTGTAGCTATTTGAGACTTACTTTACTGTTCAGGTACCCATTTCCTTTATTTAATCCGCGGCTTCTCCGCTATTTTTTGTTCGTTTATTACGATCATAGATATTTATTGATTCCCTTCTTTAGCTGACTGCCTGCTCATATAAGGCGCACTGCTGTTTTTTTGTGAAGCAGCCTTTACACAGCTTCTCTGCTGTTTTTTAAACGAATGACATATAAGGCCATCCTTTTTCCTTGCTTCGCCAAAGAAGCTTCCTTTTTATTTAATCCACGGCTTCTCCGCTGTTTTATTGTTCGTTTATTACGATTATTATAGTTCTCTTTGTATAGCACATTGTCAGTTCAGCACTCCAGTTGTAATATGATGAAGCTGTGCGAGCTCACTCTTGAGAATGCAACGTATAGTTGTCCAGGAGAAAAGCAATGTTGCCTCAAATCAATGGCAACCTTTTGTAGGGTCTGTCCCTAAGACTTATCACTTGTCATCGCGAAGCAGAGCCTTACTGGAAATTGGAGGCATTTGAATTGAAATGGGAGATCAGAGGGTGTAAAGGGGATGCGAGGAATACATTGAGTGTGGAAAAACTCTAGAGACAGCGTGTGTATTAACTTGTGGATTTTTCTGTGAGTATTTGGTGGCAGCGTGACGAAGTTGCTTCTGCAAGACCGCGTTAGCTGTGGAGCTCAACTCGGAGTATATTCTTTTCCTACCTTGTCAATTGTGTAATGCGTTTTTTGAACAGGTTTGATGCATGGAAGTGATCACTCGTACTGCGTTCAGTCTGTTCAAGTGAGCTGCTCTCTTGGGTGATGTTGCGATGTCCACGGCTTTATTTAATGTTAGCTAAGACCCAGCACTTAAAAGTTTCTCGCTACAGCAATTTTAACTCTGTTACAAAGTGATCCAAAGTCTCGTTTAAACCTCATGTCTTCTCATTAAACTTGTATCTCACGAATAAAGTATTCGTCGAAGGCATGACAAACGCCAGCAGGAGCGTGTCTATAAACTTAATTTAAACTTACGGTTTACACCGTGCTTTGTTTCCGCAGTAGCTGCACTTTATGAATATGTTTGTATGCGTTTTTTCTTCAGCGTTCTTTGGAGCTCTTCCTTGTTTTTTATGTACTGCGTTCACAGTCAGTTGACGTCAATATATGGGAGGCATGATGATGTGACACGCAGCTCCGCCCCCCCACGCCCATCAAGCTGCAGTCTATTACAGTATATGGATAAAAATAGGTTCCAGTTATGACCATTATGCGTAGAATTTCGAAATGAAACCTGCCCAACTTTTGTAAGTAAGCTGTAAGGAATGAGCCTGCCAAATTTCAGCCTTCTACCTACACGGGAAGTTGGAGAATTAGTGATGAGTGTGTCAGTCAATGAGTGAGTCAGTGAGTGAGTGAATCAGTGAGGGCTTTGCCTTTTATTAGTATAGATACCTTATAAACAGTGGTGTGTCTGTGAGATTTGATGCATTCTGACAAAGGCTACATATAAATAATACAATAGGGGAAAGTAGGGTAAAATATATTACTCTACCAAGACAAGACATGGTCAAAGGCAAATTTGGCAAATTATTGCCGTTGTCATCTATTTTTATTCTCCTTGTCATAATTCAATAACAATATACCGTATTGTCTAATTACTGGACTTCATTGTTGTCTTTGAGTTATTTAACATTTATAATAATAATAATAATACATTTTATTTCTTTGTAGGTGCCTTTCTAAACACTCAAGGACACCAAACAATAGGCAAAACACAGATTATAAACAAAAGTAAAATACAAAAGTTAAAATCAGACAGATCAATTGTAATTAAAGAGAAAAACAGTCTTAAACAAATGAGTTTTAAGTTTAGATTTGAAAAGTGAAAATGATTCAATATTTCTAAGCTCAGATGGTAGTGAGTTCCAAAGCTGGGGAGCAAAGCAACTGAATGCTTTGCTCCCCATAGTGGTAAGATGGATGAAGGGGACAGTCAAGTGGATGGAAGAAGAAGATATATGGGTACGGGAGGGAACGGCAAAATGGAGGAGGTCAGACAGATATGGAGGGGCTAGGCTGTGGATAGCCTTAAAAGTTAGTAGGAGAATTTTGAATGGAATTTGGAACTGAACTGGAAGCCAATGAAGCTGCTGCAAAACGGGAGTGATATGGTCAATAGAGGGAGTTCTAGTAATGATGTGGGCAGCTGAATTACTGACCAGATGAAGCTTATAAAGAGATTTGCGACAACGACCAAAGAAAAGGGAATTGCAATAATCCAGACGAGAAGTGACAAGGCTATGAACAAGGATAGCAGTGGTGTGGGGAGTGAGGGAGGGGCGAATACGATTAATGTTACGCAAGTGGAAATATGCAGACCGGGAGATGTTATTGATGTGGGACTGAAAAGATAAAGTACTATCATAGTACTATCAGACTCTTAACCTGTGGGGAAGGGGAAACAGAGGAATTATCAATAACAAATGAAAAGTGATCAGTTTTGGATAATGTTGATTTTGTACCAATGAGGAGAACCTCAGTTTTGTCACTATTTAATTTAAGAAAATTTGAAGAAAACCAGGATTTGATTTCTGCTATGCAATCAATAAGTGAGGAGAGTGGAAAGGAAGCAGTAGGTCTGCTAGTGAGATAGAGCTGGGTGTCATCAGCATAACAGTGGAAGCTAATGTTATATTTATGAAAGATATTACTGAGGGGAAGGAGGTAAATAATGAAAAGAAGAGGCCCGAGGACACAGCCCTGTGGCACACCTGAAGCAACAGCAGTGGGTTGGGATGTGAAAGTTTTAAGCTGAACAAACTGAGTGTGGCCTGAGAGGTAGGATCTGAACCAATCTAGTGGAGTGTGGGCTGGTTCAAGCCTGGTCTTTGACTCGCTGAGACCCCCACCAATTCTAAATACTTGTAAACAGTTGTACTACAGTTATGCACGTGCCAAGTGCCTTGGAAGTATGTGAACTAGAGGGTTTGGAAGATGGGATGGATGAATGGATGGACAGTCAAAGTAAATGCAGAAAATGAGAGCAGTTTGTATCATTAGGTGGCTAGGGCAATGGACTTTAAAACCCAAGGCTTCCATTTCAAATGGTGTACCCAAAAGTCAAGTCAAGTCAGTTCAAATGGTTTTGTTGTCATTCAGGGGCACAAAATAATGTGCCCCGGGACCAATGTGCAGCATACACATAAGCACAGGACAAGTGCAAAACAAGTAACAGACTACGCTATAAATTAATAAAAAAAAAAGGGTAAATGAGTAGATAAAATGAAATAAAGAGTAATAAATAAATAATAACAACACCTAATAATAAAAAAAAATAATAGAAGGAACAAGTGTAACAAATGTACTGCATATAAATGACTTAACTGTGAGCAGATCTGCGGGCGGGGGGGGCATCCATCCAGACAGTCATGGGATAGGAGCTACTACAGAACCTGGCAGAACAGGTTTAGATGCTACAGTAACTTCTGCCAGATGGAAGTGGGACAAAGAGGCCATGGGAGGGGTGGGAACGGTCCTTCACAATATTTTAGGCTGTCACCTGTCAATGCTGCAAAAAACAACATCAAAAGCAATATATACTGTATATACCAGGCTATTCAAAATGAAAGAGCAGTTTTCAAAAATGTATTTCAAACAAACTGTATAAGACAGAAACGCATTCCGCACATCACTGGATAGAGGAAAGTTCAAAGTTTAAAAGCTCGCCTTAAAAGTACCAGTTAATGGCACCGAGCACTGTTTCTCGTTTATAGTAAACTGCCGACAACACCACAAGAGAAATCATTTTGTATGCGGCAATTTGCGAAGTGTGAGTCCATTGTTCAAGTGCAATGTGAACTCCGATGACGGTTCAACAAACAGCCGCCTCATCATATGCAAATTTACATGTGGCGTAAAAAATGCTTTGGAGAAGGTTACATATGCAAACGTAAAAGCACTGGTCATCCACACACGTCAGAAGTTTGCAACATCAAATTGAGGAAGCTATGAATTCAGTAATTAGGGACCAGTTGACTCGTGTGTGGCAAGAAATGGTCTACTGTTTTGATGTTTGTCGCACTACACATGGTGCTCAAGTTGAGTGCATGCAGCCTCAAGGACCATAGGACCAAACTTTGAACTTTCCTCTATCCAGTGCTGTGCAGAATGTGTTTCTGTCTTATACAGTTTGTTTGAAATAAATTTTTGAAATTTGCTCTTTCATTTTGAACAGCCCTGTATGTTTATATATATACAGTATATATATATATCTGTATTATATTAAAAATGTTTTCTGTTGTGTCCACATTATTCAGCCTTGACCGCTCCCTTCCACACTGCTCGGCCAATCATTACTCCGACTGTGCATATCCTCCCTCCATACCACCCTGTGACACTCGCAGTGCTAACTGAAACCTTCAATGCAGTCGTTTAAAAGCAAATTATCTATTCAAGAGCATCGAATTTTAGATCGCGATAGAAAAAGAGCAGCAAGAGTGGATAACGAATGTCAAAAAACAAAAAAGAACAAAAAGAGCTGCATGTAATAAAAACAAGAACAAAGAGAATTGTCGAATAAAAGAAAAAGAGAAAAATATCTCAAACAATATGCAAACAGAAATGCAAAAAAAAGCAATGTTTATAAAATGTAAGTTAAAGGATAAAGTAACTCTTAATATTGTTTTTGATGAGGTGTTAATGTAATTAAGTTTTTCATTTACTTTTTATTGCATTTAATTTTTTTGCTTCTACATTTAATCTTTTACTTTTTACTATGTTTTTATATTCATTAGTATCTAAAATAGCCAGTTGTAGTGAAATACTCAAGTAACTGATTTTCTGTCTATAATAACTAAGGACTAAACTGTCTTCGGCGCAGTGGTAGCATTGCTGCCTCACAGTTAGGAGACCCGGGTTCGCTCCCTGGGTCCTCCCTGTATGGAGTTTGCATGTTCTCCGTGTGTCTTGGTGGGTTTCCTCCCACAGTCCAAAGAGATGAAGGTTAGGTGCATTGGTGATCCTAAATTGTCCCACAGTGTGTGTGTGTGTGTGTGCCCTGCCTGGGATTTGTTTCCTGCCTTGCGCCCTGTGTTGGCTGGGATTGGCTCCAGCAGCCCCTGTGACCCTGTGTTAGGAAATAGTGGGTTGGAGAATGACTGACTGACTGACTAAACCGTCTTCCTCCCGCGCCCCGCATACTTTTCTATACCATCGTATACCATCCCTTTAAATACAATTACTATCTGTAACGGAGGATCACCCCCGGGATTGGCGAGCGAAGTGAATCTCTCTCTCTCTCTCTCTCTCTCTCTCTCTCTCTCTCTCTCTATATATATATATATATCTATTATATAAAAAGTGATACTTTCATGTCCCACAAGACGAGAATTTGTGCCAAGAGATTTAACCATGCCCGGGGCCGGAAATAAAAGACAAAAACTAGATGACAAAATAGAACTTTGTAAAGAATTAAAAAATGTTGGCACGATACACAAGCAGAGCAGGTTAGAGATAATGGAAGTACAAAAATTCGAAAGTCTCAATAAAATAATAGTAAAAATCGAATTAGCACAAACAAATAGAAATTATTACTCGGTGAAATAACGGAACAGCAAAAAGAGATCAAATATATTGTTCAGATTTAAACTTTAAGTCGGAGACTTGGCAACACGAATTAGACGATCTACATCAGGGAAAAGTAGTGTTTCTTCCCAATGAAGAGGCATATCTGTGAAAATTAAAAGATCTGTTGTTTAGTGAAAGTGGATATATGAGTGGCAGACATGGGTTGGCAAGGGTTGGCAAGTGAGAAAGAGAGAGAAGCATGGGAGGACTGGTGTGGATAGACTCAGATCCGTTATCTGGCCATGAGACCAGTATAACACATAGCCAGGATAGGAGTTGTGTTGTTTCCTTTCCCAGCCAGGAAGTCAGCATGGAGTCACTTTGGCAGTTGGCGCAGCAGAACTGGCATTTCAGCTTTGAGGCTAGCATTGTGGATGAATGACCTGAATGCAGAAGCATCCTAACCAGGATAGTTAGCAGTCTCTTTCCCAGTAGGGAGGCCAGAAGAAATGTGGGACAACAGGAGATGCCTCCCATGCTGAGGTCATTTACCCCCCATACACTGGGTGGCAACTTTCCTTGTGGCAAACCCCGTTTGGATGCCCACAGATGCAGCATGAGAAGCGTGTTTCAATAGGGCTGCCCCGTGGTTCCTTGGATACCACCAGTGGGAGTTGTTAGGAAATGGTTTTACCTGACCCAGAAGTGCTTCCTGGAGACAATGGCTTGATCACTGGAAGTACCCTGTGGCTGACTTTAAAAGGGGGGAGTTGAAGTCAGGAGAGGAGAAGACAACTCTGACCTTGGAGGAGTGGAGGAGCAAGTAAAGAAGGGCTTGTGCACAAAACTGTCCTGAAACCTGTAAAGAGGTGCTTTGTGACAGAAAAGCAATTTATTTCATCCCAGCACTGTCTCAATGTACAGTAGTTGTGTGTGAGGCTTGGGTCTCTCAGATGCCTCCCAGTGGACAGCTTATACAGTATATATAATATATGGCTGTATATTTACAAATAAACATATAACCTGAACTTGTAAGTTGCCTTGAGTAAATGTGTTTACTTAATACTGAATAATATTTGAATACTGCAGCTACTACTTACCTCTGATATCAAATATTGTGTCTTTAAGAAATTCAGTCAGTTAATTATACATGTTATAATTCTATTTTACGTTGGGGTCATTAAACTGCAATTTTTTCCTCAGTTTTTTATTGTTGCATTACAAGAAAAACGACAAGCAAGCCTTGTGAACAAAAATGTCAGTCATAAAAAATACGAGAATAAGTGAAGTCATACTTGCCTGTAATTTGCGGTATTTATGTTATTCCTTGGAGGGGATTGTCTCAAAAATTTGAGGAAGTCTGCACCCTGATTTACCTGTGGGAGAAAAATAACTGGTTTATTATAAGTTAAAACACTTACCTTGACATTTTTTATGAAGATTTAAACTGCTTTGATTGCCAGCCAGCCGTCTGTCACTGAAAACACATTTTAGGTTCACAGGCGCAGAGGCATGGACAAGGTGTCACTTCATTCAGGGCACACACACAGACAGACAGACACCAGTGAGCCTAAAATGAATGTTTCTGATGACGTTAGAGAAAAAGCCAGAGATGGCGAATGAGCTGAAATGTAAAGCCAGGACTCTGGAACCGTGACTGCACCACCATGCCTTTTTTTCCACACCATTTAGGGCTGTTTCCTGCCTTGTGCCCATTGACCAAGAAGTGGATCAAGTGGACGATATTGTTGTGATATGTGCCATCCATTTTTCTGATCCCTCTCATTTAAACAGAGGATCTTTGGATTGCTACACGTGTCCCAGCCACATTGTCTTTAATGCAGTAACCATCCCTGCTTTGGACCCCAGTTATTAATTCTTTCTAAAAGTTGAAAGTCACGGTGAACAGATTTTACTGTCGCTAAAAGCCCATCGTTGTTGCTTTCTCTCGTGTTTTTTACCATGAGGTGTATATCAGTGCTACCATTGATACCACCAATTTTTATGTAAATGCATCAAGTTAATAACATCTTTGCTTCATAAAACAATTCAGAAGTATTTACAGAAGAACATTTTTTGTATAACCATTCCAGGCAAATACAAACTGTTTTAAATATGAAAATCTAAAACACTCTGGCTGAATGAATTATAATCATAATCTAAATAGACAAGCTAGATCACAGACACACTATTTAAAGAAAAGTCTTCATTAAAGGAAGACTGACTAGCTTCTGATTCAGAATATGTTTTG
The DNA here is from genome assembly GCF_016835505.1 of Polypterus senegalus. Lineage (NCBI taxonomy): Eukaryota > Metazoa > Chordata > Cladistia > Polypteriformes > Polypteridae > Polypterus > Polypterus senegalus. The sequence continues at coordinate 81,243,858 of NC_053154.1, forward strand.
AATGAAAATCGTTTGCTGCAAGTCCCACCAAGAACAGATGGCACTTGCTTGTCCCTCTGAGGTGCTCAGTGTTGTTCCTGGGAGGATCTGCACCTACCTTTGGAGCTGTGAATCACGACAAGTGTGCTGTGCTCTCAACACCTGCATTTTATACCTCCACAAATTACCCAGGAATGTCTTAGCTAAGCGGAAAATTTGATGTCTGTGTGTGTCTCTGTGTCTGCGTGTGTGTGTGTGTGTGTGTGTGTGCTATGTATCATCCTTAGTGATGCTGTTTGCCACTCCTCATATCGGATTTCTTGAACCCACAGCTCTGTTTCTTTCTCTGTCTGTCTCTTCGTCCCCCCCTCTCTGTCTTACATTCATATGCTGTCGATTTTTTTTTGTTCATTTTTAGGCAATCTTTAAAAAATGACATGTAAAAGAATACAGATAATCTTTCCGATGGTAGACGTTACATGAGATAATCATAAGACATTGTACTGTAGATTAGCAAGGCAGGTAGCTATTTAAAACTCTGCAGTTATCAAGTTCATATTATTGGTGTGTTATTCTACGCTCTTTCACATTAGCGAGTACTCAAAGTGTCATGGAGTTATACAGCTATAGCTCAACAATGCCATTTTCAAATGAGCTCACACATTGCAGCTGTCCTGATGACATAACCCAAAAAGGCCAATCCCAGCAGCACTGGGCACAAGGCAGGAAACAACCCTGGAAAAGGTGCCAGTCCATTACAGGGTTCACTCACACACACACACCTGTGTGGAGCCACCAACATTTTGAGATGTGGGAGGAAAATCCATACAGACTTGTGGAGAATGTGCAAAAACCACAAGTGTGGGCTTCAAATCCAGGGTAGGGTATTGTAGGGTACAATTCTACTCTGTGTGGCCCAAGGAAGGGAGAACATGAAGACATGGTGTCCTGCTGTCTCATCCTGGGCCCTGTCTGTGTGGAGTGTATAATTCATCTTATCTCCATGAAGGCATTCTTCAGATATTCCTTTAAATTAACAATACTGTGCAAATAATATTTATTTTTGACTGTAAATTGCTAAGCCTGCTTTGCGATGGACTGGCACACTGACCACTGTTAGCTCAGATTCAGAGTTTTGCCTAAAGAATAAATGTCTTTCCTCATTAAACCATAGAATCTTTTTTGTTATGCTTTCCATAAGTCCAAGCAGGAAGTCATAGAGCTTTTTCTCAAGAGTGACGTTCATCTAGCTCTTTCACCATAAACAGCTGAGTGACAGAATGCTGCTGAGATAGTCTTACTTCCAAAAGTGTATCCAATCTTATCTGAGAACCTCTGAAGCTCTATTAGAATGACCGTTGGGTTCTTAGTCGCCTCCTTGACCAATTGTCTTCTTCCCCATTTATTCAGTTTTGCTGAACAGCCAGTTCTACAAAGAGTTTTGATGGTTTCAAACTTTTTCCAGTTTACAATTATTGAGGTCATTGTGATCCTGGGAGCACTCAAAGCTGTAGAACTGTTTTCTACACTTGTCCTCATCTATTCCTCACCACAATTTGATCTACATGTTAAGAGGGAGTTCCTTGGACTTCATGCAGTGTGAACTGTGGACCTTTTATACACAGGTCTGTGCCTTTCTTAACAACGTCTAATCAAATCAGTTGACCATAGGTGGACTCCAGTCAAATTCTAGATATACAGTATGTAAAGGATAATTAAAACAAATAGGACCCACCTCCACACAATTTGGAGTGCCATAGCAAAGGGTCTGAATACTTACAGGAATGAGAGCTTTCAGTTTTTGATTTTTAATAAATTTGTGAACCTTTCTGAAAACATGTTTTCATTTTGTCATTATGAGTGTAGGTTGTTGGCCAAAAATGGAAAGTGCATCTATTTAAATTTAAAACTAAAACACAACACAAAAACAAACCAAATACTTTCTGAATCCACTGTGTGTTGCAAGATTACTTAAGGAAGTTAAACTACAGTAGCTGGTAGGTGACGTGCCTTCTGCATACTAATGTTCTTTTCATGTCTGCTTAGGAGTTTCTTCAGTTTTCCTTCCACATTCCGCGAAGGTGAGGTTAACTAAGTGCTATACAATTAGCTTAGTATGAATATACAGTGGCAGCATAAAACATGTGAAGCATTTGAAAATAATCATATTTATAAGGTGGTCCAGATCTAATTATGCAATTTTCATTACGCTCTAACTTATTAAATTTATTACATAGAAAATCACCCGAAAAATCCCGGACTACCGAGAAGTGTGCGAACTGACGACATGAAGAATCGTCTTCGTGCCAAACTGGAATCGTCCCCGCATAAATCAAAGTCACCCAGACGATCTGGATCTGCATAATTAGATCTGGACCACCCTGTATACATCTAGCCTGATGTTCAACTAAGTTACAATAATGAACAAACACAACCTGTTTTAACTAACACTGCACAAATTCATGTATTGTTCTGGTACATATTGAATATATATAGGTTGGAAAAAAGAGTAAGTGAACCGCTAGACTTACAACTTCAGCAAAGGCTAACTGGAGTCAGGAGTTAGCAAACCTCGAGTCCAGTCAAGGAAGGGAGTTTGGAGTTCAGGTTTAGAGCTATTTTGACCAATAAAAAAGGAGACTCAAACATTTTGAGTTCGCTATTCACAAGAAGCTTCTGCCTTGCAAAAACGTAATCTCAGAAGATCTACAAGAAAGAATTGTTAATTTCCATAAAGTTGGAAAGAGTTACAAGGATCTGCGCTGGTATCTTAAAGGTTACTGGTTCAAATCCTGCTACTGCTAGAAGTGATCCTCGTCCGTTGGGCTCTTGAGCAAGGCTCTTAACCTGAAAAGACTATTTTCCCTCGGAGAGTAATAACATACAGTATATCAAAATAAAAACAATTCTTGAATTTCAAAGAGTTTACATATTCCTCAGTCCAGAGTTAAAACAAACTTTGTATATATAAATGGAGATGATTTATTACCATGGCTACTCTCCCTAGAAGTGGACACCTCTAAGTGAGGTCAAAAACCCCCCTAGAGTATCAGCTAAAGGGCTTGATGGAATCATCAGAACAGGTTAACTGTTCCGTTCATGAGTCTACCTTACACAAAACATTGCTACATGCCTGAAGTTTATGAAAGAACTTCTTAGCGCTGCACAACCTCTACAGGGAAACTGTATTGTGGACTGATGAAGCTAAAACTGAATTGGCCAGGAAGAATATGCAGGATTACATTTGATGTGAAGTGCCACCACAAAGCGTTGCTTTTCAGAACAGTTATACGGGGGGGGGCAAATGAATTCCCAGGTTTATCAAGGTGTTTCACTGGAAAATGTCAGAGTCACTGTCTGACAGCTGAAGATTAGTAGAATTTGGGAAATACAGCAGCACAATGACCGTAAATATGAAAGTAAATTTCCTACAGAATGGCTTCAAAATAAGAAAATCAGCCTTTTGGAATGTCCCAGCCAGAGCCCAGACCTTTACCCAGTGTGGAGGCTATGAAATGAGATCAAGAGAGTGGTTCACACCGTACACACTAAGAATATGACCAATCTGAAATAGTTCTGCAAGGAAGAATGGTCCAAAATTCCTTCTGAACGTTGTGCAGGTTTGATCCGCATCTACTGGAAGCTCTTGTTTGAGGTGATTGCTGCCAAAACAGGTTTGACCAGTTATTAAATCAAAGGGTTTGGTTACTTTTTCCATCTCACACTTTGAATGTTTAATGGTGTATTCAATAAAGATGTGAAAGATTATAATTATTTGTGTGCTACTAGCTTAAGCGTATTGTGTTTGTCTGTACTTGTGACTTAGCTGAAGATCAGATAACATTTAATGACCAGTTAATGCAGAAAACTTCCCTCGGGGATTAATACAGTAGACACAAAAAAAAATGGATCTTTCCAAATGGTTCACATGCTTTTTCTTTCCACTGTATGTGTGTCGTGTTTAAGTGTGCCATGCAGTGGGCTGAGGTCCTGTCCAGGGTTTGTTTCTGCCCCGTGTGTCACCCTGAACTCGATTAACTAGGTTCTGAAAATGGATAGATGGTTGGATTTCATCGCGTTTGGTCTGCCATTTACTGTCCATGAGTATCTTTTTGACGTGAGACGTGATTCTTAATGCAATGATTGCAGGATGCCAAGTGGCTGAGAGAATTGGTAAGAAGGATGAAAGGAGGGACAGGGCATCACAGCCCATTCCAGGATGGCTTCTATAGCAGCTGAATATGTTTCACAACCCTGAGCTGGATTGGGCAGGTGCAATGCAGAATGGGTGCTGTTTACGTTGTGGATGTGAAATGAAGCACCTGTACCTTTTGCACTTCTATTTGACATCATTCTCTTTAATTTGTAAATCCATCTTCTTTAGTTGATTTTTTTCTGTAGAATGCAGAATAAAGACATGTGTTTTAGTACTGGCCTTTAAGACTAGAAATAAGAAAATGATTGTGACATTGTGACCCAATCCATTCCAGATAATTGATGTCACACATTGTTCACACACTGTGTCTCCAAGATCTTCTAAAAATTGTAGGCTTTTCATATGTTTTTTGTCTTAAGGATGCTCAGGTTTGGATAACTGGCACCGTGTGGCCTGCTGAGTGCCATGCTAGGCTCCATCCAGGGCTGATTCCTGATTGTTCCCAGCGCACCCTAGCATAGGCTTCTACTCTCTGCGTTGGAATAATTGGCTAACAGGTTTTGTTCTAATTCAAATTTTTTAGTCAATTATAAGATATAACACAATTACATTCCAGCTCTTATAAGCCATCAGTTAGCATTTCGCTCGACATGTGTGTGCGGACTGTTTGAAGATTTGTTATCATCAACAGCACCCTGCTTTCTGTTCTCTACTTGGAAATCAGCAAACTACATATCTTGATTAGACCTGCACTTTTACAAGTTGGACTTGACATGTTTAGTTAGAACTGTACATTAAAACCACTTCTGCCCCAAAATGCATTTTTTAATGATTGCGATTCTAAGGTTCAACTGCCCTTTTCTGTTTTTTCATAGATGGTAATTCACATATACAGTAAATATTCTTAGTACAATTTTGATATACTGTATTTTATGTGTTTATTTTGTTATTGCCCTTAGGGAGAATTTGAGCTTTTGCTTTGTTCTAATTCTACGCAGCATGACTGTCTTAGAAGGCTAACAGTCTTATTAAGGAGACCTTGGCCATCCTGCATGGTCACTTGGCTCCTTCCTGTGTTTTTGCGAACAGCACAGGTGCATTAGCCCTCTCTTTAGTAGGTAAAGGGAAAACTCTTATCCTCATGATATAACGCTACTTAGTGGTCGCTGTTAATGACAGATGCAGGACTGCACCTAATATGTGCCCTTATGTCTGTTGTAGAAAACTGTGATGTGAACAGGCCATCCAGCTCAACAGGCTCCTCTATCCTATTCATCTACATCAGGGTACTCAACTCTGCAGTCAGTGCTGGTTTTCATTCCAATTAGTTTCATAATTAGAAGCCAGGCCTAGCAGATAATGAAACCTGGTATTTAATTATATGGTTTATTAGTGCTTTCATTCATCCAAGACAGATCTATATCACATTGTAATTTTTTTTTATTTCTGAGAACATTATCCATATTTTTTGGGGTCAGGAACAGATCTGTGCCTCTTAGTCCTCATGTTCCCTCTCATTTATTTCAAACCATTATATTAACACAGATACTTCACGATGCATAAACACATGTTTCAATGGAAGCAGGTTAGCTTGAGAATTGGTGGTGCTGTCCTACTGTAGATAGTTACAAGTCCACCATGACCCCTAGGTCCTTCTCATAAAGGTATACTATCTAATGTCAGACTTCCCATTCTGTATGCATTTAACATTGTTACTTCTGACATGCAGTGCTTTACATTTACTGATACAGTGGATCCTCGCTTCACGAACGTCTCGGTTCACGTACAACTCGGTTCACGACCAAAAAGTTCACCAAACTTTTGCCTTGGTTCACTACCACACACTCGGTATACAAACAAGCCAGTTTCCCTTTCGGTTTGTGCACGCCGATGATTTCCGCATGTGTTGCATTGTTCTCAGTCAGACGTGCATGCCTCACCTGTGATCTCTTTGTGCTCTACAGTATTTCGTGGGCTTTTGCAGTTAACCATGGCTTCTAAGCAAGTGAAGAGTGGTGAGAAGAAAGTTTTGAAGAAAATTGAAATCGAAGTAAAGAAAGAAATTATTGAAAAGTCTGAGCGTGGCGTTCGTGTTACTGATCTTGCCACCGAGTACAAGAAATCAAAATCTACGATTTCGACTATTCTAAAGTAGAAAGAATCTATTAAAGCAGCTGATGTTGCAAAAGGCGTTACAGCGTTAACCAGGCAGAGGCCTCAAGTGCTGGAAGAGGTGGAAAAACTGTTGCTAGTGTGGCTGAACGAGAAGCAATTTGCAGGGGATAGCGTAAGTGAGGCAATGTTATGCGAGAAAGCCAGGAAGATTCATGGCAATTTGCTGCAAAACTATCCTTCTACGAGTGCCGGAAGTGAGGAATTTAAAGCCAGTAGAGGATGGTTTGAAAAGTTTTGCAAAAGAAGTGGCATTCATAGTGTGGTAAGGCATGGAGAGGCTGCTAGTTCCGAAACTGAAGCTGCGAAAGAATTTGTGAAAAATTTCACAAAATTAGTGGAGGACGAAGGCTACATCCCGCAACAAGTCTTCAACTGTGATGAGACCGGATTGTTCTGGAAGAGGATGCCGAAGAGGACCTACACTACCCAGGAAGAGAAGGCTATGCCCGGCCATAAACTAATGAAGGACAGGTTAACTGTTTTGCTGTGTGCTAACGGTAGTGGCGATGTACAAATCAAGCCGCTACTCGTTTACCAATTTGAGAACCCTCGTGCTTTCAAACAGCACAATGTAAATAAAGCTAGACTGCCTGTGATGTGGAGGGCAAACATGAAAGGGGTGGGTCACAAGAACCTTGTTTTTGGAATGGCTGCATGAGGCTTTCGCTCCCACCGTGAAGTGATATCTCAAAGAGAAAAACCTGCCCAAAAAATGCCTTGTTCTGATGGACAATGCACCGGCACACCCTCCAAATTTGGTTGACGATATGGTCGAGGAGTACGACTTTATTAAGGTTGTGTTCCTCCCCCCCAACACGACTCCTCCTCTGCAGCCCATGGACCAGCAGGTTATTTCAAATTTCAAGAAACTGTACACCAAAGGACTATTCACCAGGTGTTTTAATGTGACCGAGGAGACGTCTTTGACCCTGAAAGAGTTCTGGAAGAACCATTTTAATATCGTTCATTGCATCTGCCTCATTGATAAAGCCTGGGAAGATGTCACACACCGCACATTGATCTTGGCCTGGAAAAAACTTTGGCCTGAATTTGTTCCTAAACAGGTTTTAGAAAGCTTTGAGCCTCCTGTTGTGGATGAGATTGTGTCCAAGGGCAAGAGCATGGGTCTTGAAGTGGACAATGAGGAGATCGAGGAGCTGGTCCTGGATCAGTTTTTTTATTTTTAATAAATTTTCAAAAACCTCAAGCAAACTTTTTTCACGTTGTCATTATGGGGTGTTGTGTGTAGAATTCGGTGGAAAAAAATGAATTTAATCCATTTTGGAATAAGACTGTAACAAAACGTGGAAAAAGTGATGCGCTGTGTTTTGTAATTGAGACAACAAGGAAGAAGACATTGAGTGAATTCACAATGAAGCTTCTCCCATTTAGCCATACATGTGTGTAAAGTTCACGGCTAATAATCATATTGTGTATGAGGGCATGACAGCAGTGTGACAGTGCAGGTTGGCTCATTACTCCCTCCTCATTTTTTTTAGGGAACCTCTTGAACCCAACACAGTCAATGATGTAACCAGATGAGCATGGCTGATGAGGACAAAACACACATGAAACAAGGGCAAGGTGCAAAGTGCTCATTGCTTTCATTAAAAACAAATCAAAATGTTCCAAAAGTGCAGTGCTCTAAAAAATAGTTCAATAAATAAATAATCCAATTAAAAACAAAGGAGAAATGGAGGTTAAAATCAAAATAGAAAACACCTCCATTAAAAATGAGGTTAAAACCAACTGACAGGAAGCTATCCTTTTTAAAAACCTGGTGCCTTGATCTTTTAACTGGCAGCTCCTCTGCTTATCCCATGTGGGCCTTGCAGCGGAAGAGCTGCCCTAACAGCAGATGCAGCTGACCTTCCTCAGGTCCGAGTTCCTGCCAGTGAAATAGGAAATGCTCTAAACTGGCATTTTACTGAGGTCCTTACTTGTGAAGAAGTAGATAAATCCCAGTGATGGGTACTAACTGATTTGGAAATTGTAAAGGGAGAAGTACTGCTCAGGTTAAATAGGCTGAAATCAAACAAAACACCAGCACCAGATACTATTTACCCTCAAGTTCTTAAGGTGGTTAGTGATGCAACTTGATGTAAATTTTGAGGAAGTTACTGTGCACTGGAGAAATTCTTAAGGACTGAAAATGGCAAATATTATCCTGTTATTTAAAAGGGGTAGATCCAAGTAACTATAGGCCAGCAGGCTTAACGTTAATGGAAGGAATTATTAAGGAAAAATTGAGCAACACATGGCAAGAAGAGGAGTTTTACTGGACAGTCAACACGGGTTCAGAAGAGGGAGGTCACGTTTTACTAGCACGCTGGAATTCTAAGAGAATGCAACAAAAGTTTGTGATGAAAGTGAGCTTATATTATTTTACATCTTGACTTTCAGAAAGCATTGGATAAAGGGTCACATGAGAGGTTAAACTAAAAGAATTGGGAGTTCACGGTGTTATGTGTAGATGGATGCAGATTTGGCTAAACTACAGGAAGCAGAGGATTATGGTGCAAGGAGCCCCAAGAGTGTTAAGAGAGGTGTCCTACAGGGATCAGTGCTAGGGCCACTGCTATTTTAAATATACTGTCTAGAAATTATTTGGATAGGAATATAAATGACAAGCTGGTTAACTTTTGTGGATGATCCCAAGCTAGGAGGATTGGCAGATAATTTGGAACCCGTTAAATGATTACAGAGGGACTTGGACAGCATACAGACTTTGACAGATTTGTGGCAGATAAAATTTAATATAAGTAAATGTAAAGTATTACACATAGGAAGTAAAATGTTTAGGTTTGAATACACAATGGAAGGTCAGAAAATTGAAAGTACACCTTATGAGGAGGACTCTGCGCTGCCAACTTCCAGACAGTGTTCAGAAGCCATTAAGAAGGTGAACAGAATGTTGGGTTGTATAGCACAATGTGTGGCGCACAAGTCCAAGGAGGTTCTGCTTAAACTTTATAATGCACTGGTGAGGCCTCATCTGGAGTACCGTGTGCAGTTTTGGCCTACAAGTAGGACATAGCAGCGCTAGACAAGGTCCAGATGAGAGCGACTAGGCTGATTCCAGGATAGTTTATGAGGAAAGATTAAAAGAGAAGAGACTTTTCAGTTTAAGCAGAAGGAGATTAAGAGGAGACTGATTTTTTAAATTATGTAAGGCATCAGTACAGTGGATTGAGATTATTATTTTAAAATGAATTTAACAAGAACACTGGGGCACATGTTAAAACGCCTTTCTTAACATTGAGAACCATAGACCAAGCATTGTTGTGGAGAGTAGGACTTTAGAGACCTTCAAATCTCGACTTGATGTTATTGTGGAGAATTGACAAACTTTGTTGAGCTGAATGTCCTGTTCTTGTCAAAAATGTTGTAATGTTTCTGATAAGCATGAAGAGCACTTGCCACGTATGACAATCACACTGACATCGTTGCCCAGCACTACAAAAACACAGCCAACACTCAAAGATGATGACCTAAAGCTGAATTGCAGACATCATGTTTAACTATGACTAACATGCCAGTGTCACTCAAAACAGCAATTAAACAATTACTCTTTTTCAAATAATCATTTAGTCTCTAGCATGCCAGCAAAAAAAAAAAAAAACAACAGAAACATTTGACAGCAAAACCTAAGCATTCAGCCATCATCTGGTTGCTTCATTGCTGTTTAAATCAAAGTGAAACACTTCAGCCTGAAATGTAATGGCCTCTCAAGTGAACATGAGCAGATGTTCTTGCCCAACTGCCATTATGAATGGTTCAGTCTGGTGCACTTGAACCTTTTTCATTTTCAGTTGATCATAAACGAATGAAAAATAAAAGAGGACATTGTCATTTTTTTATTTATTCTTTATGTCTTACTATCGCAGAGAGATTCCATACATCACAATGAGGATAAGGAAAACCCCAGCTTTTTTAGTGCTCAGCAATTTTGCTATGAAAGTGTCTACCAGAAATGTATAAAGGCGGAGAGGAGGATGGGTGGGCACCCAAAGTGCTGAGTAGGCTGGGAGATTCCTTACAGACGTTCCTCCCTGCATGTAGTTATTATACCTGTAGATGTAAAGTTACCAAGCCCATCAGGCACTAGCTGGTGAGGCTCTGCCCATGTAGATTTCATGCACCCGACCGTTAAAAGAGATGCTACAAGGGCTGCTTGGCACATAGCCCCTAGTGTTAAGCAGTAGTACTGAAAGAAGACCATGAGACAGCATGGGGGGCAGAGAACAGCAAGAAAATGCATTGAGATTGCAATCCTGGCAGTGTCTCCAGTGACCCTAACAGAAGAAAGACTGCAGCAGGGGAATGCAGGAGAGGAAAATAAAAGAGCTGGCGACTTTACCAGCCAAGTCCAATACGTACTTACCAGTGTATTAAAGCAAGCAAATGTAGATTTTAAAATGTCATTGTTACGCCTAAGTGTCTAGTTACATCAACGTTCATGGCTAGCAAAAGTTTAAACTGTTAAGTATGGCTCAGTTCAGCAGGAGAAAGATAAAATGACGGCTGCCCAACCATCATTACTGACAGCCAGTGCATTTATTTGACCTGAATGTGTTTTTCTTTCATTTTAAGCTCTTAATTTCATCCATCCAGCCATTTTCCAGCCTGCTTATCAAATTCAGAGATTCAGGGAGCTGATGTCTGTCTTTGTAGTTCTTGACTTGGACATGGCACCAATTCATCACAGAGCACAAATCCACACTTGTTCACGAGTTAACCTAACACAAACCCATCTTTTTGTATAATAATAATACAATAATAATAATAATACATTTTATTTATATAGTGCCTTTCCCATGCTCAAGGTGCTTCACGGAGTCTTAGAAAAAAACAGCAGGGTACATGTTTAACATTGGATACAAATGTTTTCCTGAATAGGACAATGAAACAGATAACAAAGCATTAAATAGAATAAAGGACAATAAACCAGAGTAAAATACTAAATTCAATACTAAAAGAAAAACCTAACAAATAACCTAATTTGTGATATAACAGACCCTCAAATTATCCTGAGCACCTGGACAGAGAGGTAAACTGAAAGAAAGGGCAGAATGTTGAGTTAAAAGCCTTCCTAAATAGAGGAGTTTTAAGTTGTTTTTTAAAAGAATGAATGGAGTCAGCTGATCTAATTAATTTCAGGATGGCATTCCAAAGTCTGGGTGCTATGGAGCTAAAAGACCTGTCACCCATAGAGTGCGGGTTAGTGTGAGGGCACAACAAGATTACCAAAAATCAGAGGACCTTTGTAGGCGAACAGGAGCATAGTGATTTAGAAGGTCACTGATGTAGTCTGGTGCAAGGCCATTTAAAGCTTTGCAGATTATTAATAGAATTTTATATTCAACTAGCCATGTGCGCCCAACTACGTTGTCTACGTTGTTAAAGATGTCTGTGAAGGGCTCCCTGTTTAAACGCGGCTGCCAGTCGTGAACTGGGCCCTTCGTTGCACAGCATTATGATTTTTTATAAGCGAAACAAAATTACAAAAGAAAACCCTTGGACATTGATTCGATAGGAACGGCCTACTCTGAATCACTGTCCGAATCATAATTATGTGGTGGTGTAGGAGCATTTCTGCTTCTGTCCGTTCACAGTCCATCTTGTTTTCACGACGCTGTCGTTTCCTCCCACGATCTCTTCTCAACCTTTCTCCAAAATCACAGGTTGCTTTGTGACAATCCAAAGAGTAAGGCAATATACACGGAACAATGATTATAAAAGGGGGACACATAGGTATCCAGGCTCTTTAAAGCATAAATAGGGATCACTTCACTGACATGTGAGCAAGCCACGGTACAACTGTGAGACAGACGTGCAGCACTCGCCGGCTACAACGTAACAATAATAATTTCCGGAACGTGCTGTTACGTTGTCATTCATTTTACCCACTGTCTTTCTTTCATTTATATGTTACGTAGGCACGTACCTTTTATCTTCGGCAATCTCTTTCTCTAACCAGGCCTCAGGAGCTAACCAGCATAACACTGTCCACCAACCCTTTTGTTATTCCGGCACATTGTTGACATCCGTGAGTAACAACAACATACTAAACTGGAAGGTGGTCTACGCATGCGTGGAATTCGCGGACAAACAAAGATCAAGTTCTAAATGAAGATCTCTTTAGTTAATTTAAAGCACAACAATTTGTTTAGTTTGAATGTCTGTGTTATGAGGTGTGACTGGCGTACTACAGTCTTCAGTAGTATAAGCCTGGAGGAGATTCTTAATGCAATGCCTATGTTTTAGCTGTCTCTCTACTGCCATTTAGTGCTTCTTCTTCTAATTCATTCGTGGACAAACAAAGATCAAGATCCAAATGAAGATTATATATAGAGATCCTGTAAGACACATGAAGCCAGTGAAGGCGAAGAAGGATGGGTGTGATGTGCTCACTGTTGCTGTGATATAAGATTAGAAGGGGCACCTGCCAGCAGCGAGTTAGAATAATCGATGCGGGATGTGATAAAAGCATGGACAGGTTTCTCAGCATTAGAAAAGGAGAGGAATGAGCGAACATGGGAAATGTTATGGAGGTGAAAGTAAGAAAGTTTCTTAATGTGGTTTATGTGGGCAGAATAAGAAAGGGAGGAATCACAAAAGGCACCAAGATTACTTGCATCAGAAGAAGATCTGATGAGATCACCGTCAAGAGTGACTGAAAAGGAGCTCATTTTCTTAAGTTGAGCTTTAATGCCAATTTGCAGGAATTCAGTTATGTTGCAGTTTAATTTTAAAGAGTTCTGCGCCATCCAGGTTTTAATTTCACTGAGGCAAGTTGTGAGTTGAGAAAACTCATCTGCATAAAAATGATAACCCAGTCCATAGCTACAAATAATATGGCCAAGGTGAAGCATATAAATATAGAAGAGGGCCGAGGACAGAGCCCTGAGGAGCTCTTTGTGTGACTGATGCTGAGCTGGATCTGCTGTTGCCAAGACTAACAAGCTCTTGCCTATCAGTCAAATACAATACAGTACAATACAGTTTATTTTTTGTATAGCCCAAAATCACACAGGAAGTGCCGCAATGGGCTTTAACAGGCCCTGCCTCTTGACAGCCCCCCAGCCTTGACTATCTAACAAGACAAGAAAAAACTCACAAAAAACCCTTGTAGGGAAAAAATGGAAGAAAACTTGGGAAAGGCAGTTTAAAGGGAGACCCCTTTCCAGGTAGGCTGGGCGTGCAGTGGGTGTTAAAAAGAAGGGGGTCAATACAATACAGTACAATATACAGAACAGAACAAATCCTCCATACAGTATAAAATACAAATTTTAGAAGTGCGGAGTAGAATTTAACAGTAGATGACATAACATAATATAATTTGGATTTGTTTAGAGTCCTGGAGACCTCATCCATCAAGCTGCCTCCTCCATTTGGCCATTCCACAGCTGAAATGGCGCTAATCCGATGAAAGGACCCCTCTTTCCTACGATTCCTGCGATCCTACATCAGGGATGACTTTATCTTAGGCAGGCAAAACAACTTGGCAGGTGGGCTGTGGCACCAATTGCCACATTTGAGTACCGAGAAGAGAAACAGAATAGGTGAGGGTTAGTATTCAATTATAACTATCATGTTACTTATGTTTTACTGCTAATGACTAACAACAGAGATGCAGTCTGTGCAGGTAATCAGCAGCTCTAGTCAGGATATGCTAAACTGAAGTAGTGAGTATTCAGCCGGGATTTAAAGGCTGAGACTGAAGGGGCATCTCTTATAGAAGCAGGAAGTCCATTCCACAGTTTAGGGGCCCTGTAACTAAAAGCTCGACCTCCACTGTTATTTTATTAATCCTTGGAATCATAAGCAGACCTCCCACTGTTATTAAATAAGACTTGAAACACTGGAGGGCAGTGCCAGAGATACCCAGCATGTTCTCCATTCTGGACAATAGAATGCCATGTCTGACTGTCAAATGCTGCACAGAATTAATATGCTGGTTTGTTCAGAGTCTGCTGCCATAAGCAAATCACTGGTTAACCTGAAGAAGAGCAGTTTGAAAGCTGTGCTGCACCCTGAAACCAGACTGAAAGGCTTCCATCAAATTATTAGAGGTTAAGTAACTGGTGAGCTGGGAGGCTACAACACGCTCAAGAACTTTTGACAGAAAAGGTAAGTGGAAAATAGGTCGAAAATTGTTAAGATCATCACCATCAAGACCAGACTTTTTTTACCATGGGGAGAACAGAAGTGATTTTAAAAGTGGCTGGCGCAAACCCAGTGTCGAGGGATGTATTGATTATGACCTGCTTGAAAAAGGCACATCAGCAAATCAAACCCCCTGGATGCAAAAAACGTGGAAGTAGAATGGAGCAGCGATAAAGCATCCAGATCTGAAAGCATGCGAGCAAACCACAAGAATGTGATGTGGAAAGGCGAAGGAAGGAAGACAAGCGAGTGTAACTTATTTTGGATTTGTTCTTCAAAACTCATTTTTATTAGCAGTTGTCTGAGTATTATTATAATCCATATACTAGCCATCCATCATCGAATCTCTTTTACCCGGTCCTGAGTCTACTAAAAACAGCATTAGGGACAAGGCAGGACCCAGACCTACTGTAGATGGGGGGCCAGTCCATCACACACCTACACTCACACCCACACCTACATGCAGACAAGTCACCAAGTAATCTCATCCATCCATTTTCTAGCCTGCTGAATCCAAACACAGGGTCACGGGGGTCTGTTGGAGCCAATACCAACCAACACAGGGCACAAGGCAGGAACCAAACACACACAAACACACCAAGCACACACTAGGGCCAATTTAGAATCGCCAATCCACCTAACCTGCATGTCTTTGGACTGTGGGAGGAAACCGGAGCGCCCGGAGGAAACCCACGCAGACACGGGAAGAACATGCAAACTCCACGCAGGGAGGACCCAGGAAGCGAACCCGGGTCTCCTAACTGCGAGGCAGCAGCGCTACCACTGTGCCACCGTGCCGCCCTCCAAGTAATCTCACCTGAATGATTTTGGGTTATGTGTTGAAAACCAGAGTGTCAGGATGCACACACAGTTCTCATGCAGATGGTAACTGAGACTGGATTTGAAACCAGGACTCCGGTGCTATGAGGTACTGCACCACCCGTCATTGCAGTATATCCCTATCAACCTGAGATTTTACTGGCATTTGAAGCTGATGATTGAACAACACAATACATACCACACCGAGCTG
The DNA here is from genome assembly GCF_016835505.1 of Polypterus senegalus. Taxonomy (NCBI): domain Eukaryota; kingdom Metazoa; phylum Chordata; class Cladistia; order Polypteriformes; family Polypteridae; genus Polypterus; species Polypterus senegalus. The sequence continues at coordinate 81,259,367 of NC_053154.1, forward strand.
GCAGACCGGATACAGAATTAGCCATTCCGAGCACCAAGAAATAAGAAAGCTGTAGAGCAATGCAGCAGACCTGTAAGTGAGAACATGCATTCACATTACCAAATTACCAGCTAATGTCTCAACTGCACATTTAAAGGAGGTAAAACAACAAAACATTCTCAGATTCCTTCAGGTTCAGGGACATGGGGCCTGGACATGGTGCACGTCTACATTTTTATTTAAAAACATTTACAACATGTGTGCATTTACCACCACACTATTAATAATTCTAAACATAAGCATCAAGCTCCTTAAGCAAGAAAACAAAAACAAAACACTGACACTGATCAATTTCATCACTATGACAAACTAAATTAACATGTAGACACATTCAAGGCATCTGGAAATGCATTCATGATATCTTGAAATGAATTACAGTTACCTGAAAAAATATCTATTTGAAGATATCTCAAGCAGGTTTAAAAATATGTGCAACTGGACTCTGTTCAGTCTGAGATAATCTACCATGCAATTCAATACGTTTCAGCCGCGACTTCTTTGAGATACACTACTGGTTAACGTTGGGGGTCATACAGAAATTGTTACCTTTTTTGTCAAGATACCATTAAATTGATTACAACTATAGCCAAGTCATTACTGGTGTGTAAAGTGGCAATTTCTGCTGGTAATGACTGATTTCTAATTTATTATTTGACAGCAGCAATTCCTTCAGATTCTTAATGGTAAACATCCTTAGTTTACCTTCTAATTAGTCATGTGTTAATGCTAACTGGTTATTAGAGAAACCTTTGTAATTGCATTAGCACCTCGGAAACCTGCTACTGTCATTCCTGGAGTTCAGTTCTAGGATCAAAATTGGTCAAAATGAAACAGCTTTCTCAAGAAATGTGTCAGTGATGCAGAATGAAGGTTTATTAAATGTGACAGATTGCTAACAAACTGAAGATTTTACACAAAGGTGTCTGTTACTGTCTTAAGAGTGGAAGAAGAGGGTGAATTTGAACTCACCAGGATAAAAAAAGAAGGGGAAGGCCCAGATACACAACTGCATAACAGGAGAAGGACATCGGAGTGTGTAGTATGAGAAACAAATGCCTTGTATGTTCTCAGATGGCTTCTTCACTAAATATTTGCCGTATAACAATGTCCTCTGCAAAGCAAACATATTTTGATATTTTTAAATTAATCTAATAGTATCTTGGTAAAAAAAGTAACTATTTCTATCAAAAACATGCAATTTCTGATAGACCCCAAACTTTTGACCAGTAGTGTATATTGAATTGTATTGTAGATGATCGTAACTGATATTTAGAGTCTTGAAATAAGTTTACAATTTTTCAAGTAATCTTAAAATGTTTGTGATCACCTGGGGGTGTCTCAGACCCCAAAACCACAGACAAAACTTCACCAACACAAGTCCCAGGTTCAAAAAGCATATTTTTATTAAACAAAATACTTCACACAGGCTTCTTCACAACAAACACTCTTTCTTTTCTCCTCCTCCAAACCTGACAGGTGAGTGTTGTCCTTCTCCTCTCATGACTCCAACTCATCTGAGTAAGGCAGAGGGCTCCTTTAAATCTGGACCTGAGATGACTTATGGTATGACAGCACTGTACTGAGGAAGCACTGCTGGGTCAGGTAGAACCTTCATTGCCTCTTGCAGATCCCAAGGACACCACCAGGGAATGCCCTACAGAACTACAACTGCCACACAGAGGGATGCAGCCACCCATTTTAACAGGGGAACCCACATCCCCAGGAGGCAGTCACCCTGTCCTTTCATTACATCATCCTTCTCACCAGAGAAAGGGAACAGCAATCATCCAGGCCGGGATGCACATCCATCCCTCATCTCCTGGCTGGGTAAGGGTACACCATACAATTCAGTCGGGATATCAGTCCATCCGTGATGTCGATCACCTTTGAGACATCTTGAAATGAAATTGGACATATCATCAACTGCCTTTTAAGAAATCTGAAATGGAGCCAAGACCCATTTAAAGATATCATGAAATGAATCTGAGACATTTAAAATGTATCTTAGACCTCTGAAATCTCAGTTGATATGAAGATATCTGAAACGTACTTTACAATATCTTGGCTACATTTCCAGATATCTTAAAATAGTATCCAGAACATTGTGAGATATCTTGAAATGCATGGTTAAAATCATTTTTGGATATTTCAAATTAATTTCAAAGTATCTTAGAATAGACAGTGTAACACACGCGCACTTAGGAAGCAGCCATCAAGTTCTAATGTGAGTGATATTTCGCGAGGTGAGGGGTTGGTTGGTTATGTGCACTGATATCTCTCTCTGTCTTTGTCTGCAGAAATAAAGAAGAACAACCATAATCTACCTACCTTACTTTCAGTCTCACAAAATGGCCACAATCTCACACAACAAAACATCCATGACGTCACTTCCAGTACCTGGACTGTGATGTCACTTCCGACCATCTCTGATGACGTCACTACCGGCCATTCCTGATGACATCCCTTCAATTGTGTCACTTCCTTCCACCATGTTTTTTAATTTCACTATATAAACGCCATGATTCTGACTGTATGTGTCGATTGTGATCATTTTTTTTTTTTTATCTCTTCTTGGCCTTATTTTCGTCTTTGTCCATCAGACAATATATGGGGACAGTTCCAAACTCTATTTGAGAATTTTCTTGTGGCTTATTTCACCACAACAGGAAATGCCATTGAAAACGTTTCAGCCGTGGCATGGCCAAATGGGGAGGCAGCTTGATGGATGAGGTCTCCAGGACTCTAAAAATATCCAAACCTAATTATGTCATATCATCTACTGTTAAACTGTACTTCTAAAATTTTTATTATTATGCTTTATTAAGGAATTGTTCTGTTCTGTGTTTTGTATTGTATTGACCACCTACTTTTGACACCCACTGCACGCCCAACCTACCTGGAAAGGGGTCTCTCTTTGAACTGCCTTTCCCGAGGTTTCTTCCATTTTTCCCTACAAGGTTTTTATTGGGAGTTTTTCCTTGTCTTCTCAGAGAGTCAAGGCTGGGCGGCTGTCAAAAGGCAGGGCCTGTTAAAGCCCATTGCAGCACTTCCTGTGTGATTTTGGGCTATACAAAAATAAACTGTATTGTATTGTATTGTATAAAACACTGACAATTTTGCAATAATTAATTTTCTGAAATTTCAGAATGAATGTCATATGTACTGTAATTTGAACATCTCAAAATGTTCTGCAGATGTCTTAAAATGTAAAGGAACGTATTTTGAGATACTGTATGTGGAAACACATTTCTGATGTCTTTAAAGGTGAACTGCATTCTAAGGTACCTGAAATTCATTTTTGAGATGTTGCTTGCCACACATCTCCGTGTGCACAGAGACTTCACCTGACCAGTACTGGCAGTCGTGTGCCATTTTACTTCAGAGGTTTAGATTCCAGCTGGCACTCCGTCCTCCATGATTTTCAAGCAGTGACAAAAGAGAGCAGTTTCAGAAGAGGCAGGAAGAAGCCCTGCTTGTGTGGAGTAGCCATGACTGGAGGCTTTCATTGCCCCTCGGTTCTTCCATTGCGCTCAGTCCCTGCTGCATCTGGTTGTATACTTTAATTATGGCGTATTTTCCAGGCAAAGAGTGGCATTTACTTCATTATTAGAATATTAGAACAATTTAAATGAGAACAGACCATTCAGTGAACAAGACAGCCAAATGCTAAATACTAGTATGATTCACACTAAATTAAACACCAGGTTTAGCAGCCTCATTATCAATAATAAAGAATGTTCACTTTGTGACTGCTAGGGAGCACCTGGAGAACAATGCGCTCCATACTGTTCAGGTTTCCTTGGGCCCAGGCACTCGGTCTCATTTATTTATACAGCATGTGCCCCTCAGTCTTGGTGCAGTCTCTTAGGAAGAGGAGATGAAGCAAACGGTCATCCACTTAGGCCTGTTGCCTATTATATTATCCACCAGAGAGTTAACTGGAAAGTGTGGTCCTCTAACACCCTCCAGGATCTTCCTGGGCCTTTCCAGGCTTTCTGATTAAGAACATCGAAGAGCATAAGAAACCAGCATAGCAAAAGGCCCATTGATTAAAACGGGCATAAAAGGTACAGCCTGTCTGTCGCGATCATGTTGTGCATTTAGGATCCCCTGTTCACCGGATATGCCAGCCCTTATGTCCCTCTTTCTTTGTGCATCTTTGTGCACTGCAGCCCTCTTGTGGGCACTGAAAGACATTACACCTGGGCACAGACATTTTATATGTATACAGTAGTGTCACAATAACGGTCGAAAGACATTGAAAAAGGTTTGGGGCAGCCGCCCGTACATTGTGCCCTAGCTACAAATGGGTAATTTTGTTGAGATGATCACAGGTTTGAGTCCAAAAACAGAACTGACCCGAGTGTGAGAATATGGCGGCTTTAAAGGCTGGGGCAGGAAGTGACATCATCAATGGCGCCAGTACCGGAAGTTTCGTCATCAATAGTGCTGGTACTGGATGTAATGCAATCAATGGCGCCAGGACCTAGCGGGATTTCCCATGGATGGTCTGCAGAGGATGGAGAGAGAAAGTCAGTGCAGCTCGCCACCCCCTGGTCTGGGGTGGTACTACTACTATTCAGGCCCTTTAGCTGCCTCCCAATTGCATGTGTGTGACAATAGATTTGACAAACAAGAGGAAACTCTTCAGTCCAGCAGGCTCATTTGTTTAGCTACTAGCTAAGCTATCCCAGAATGTCATTAAGATCCTTCTTAAAGGTTGTCAAGGTTTCTGTTTCAACTACATGACTCAGTATGTTGTTCACGAATCCCACAACTCTTTGTGTACTGAAGTACTTTCTGACTTCAGTCTTAAATGCACTTCCCCTTAATTTCCGCTGATGTCCTCAAGAATGTGATTAACCAACAAGCTGAAAGAGTTCTAACAGATCTACTTTACCTTTGAGAATTCTGAAGACCTGGATTAGGCTCCTCTGCTCGAGACTGAACTGGTTTAATTCTCGGAGTCTGTCCAAGTGCAACGTCCTTAAGTCCTTGGATGCACAGCGTCTTGGTGTTGACAAGTGAAATCAGTCCTTGGGACCCTGGGACTTCTGGACCTCAGCACGATTGGAGTAAGGAGCATGAAAGAAACGGTGACAAGTGAAGTAAATCAAGCTCACTGTTGCTTCGCACTTGGATCAGATTATTAAAAGAGCATCAAAGGAGCCCCCATTGTCAAATGAAATTTTTAAAAGCAATACACAGTTTCAAAGTATAAATATTCAAAAAGCTGATCACCACTCATGGCATTTAGAAGATAATTTTCAGTCATTTGCAGTTATTTAAAATGTGTAAAGGAAATGTGTGTTGTGAGGCCCCATCTACCCACAGTTGTCACATTTCAAACTGTCACAACGCAGTGACAGAGGGAAACGACATCTGACACCAAGGACAGACACTAACATTACAGATTCTGACGTGCCTGTCACAAAACCAGTTACTATGTAGCTAAAATGAAACTTCATATTTTAAAAAGTTACACCCAAAATTTTTGTGGTTACAGGGAAACGTTTTTGTTTTTATATGCTTATACCTCAGATGGGCTTGCTGTGCTGGATTCAGAGATAGCAGCAATTAACCACAAGGTGTAAGCAGGGGATATCAAAAGTGAGACCTGCAAAGCAGAAGCCAGTCTGGGCAGATTGCCAGTCCATTTGCACAGGCACACTCACATTAACAGTGAAGGACCCCCAGCATGGACGTGCAGACTAACTGGGCCGCAGTGCAGACACCATGGTAGGGTTGTGCTCGTCGTTTTTACCCCAGGAAAATGAAGTAACAATAAAATAGAACAGAACACAACTGAACATTCTCAGAAATTGTGCATCTAATTTGAGGAGGAGGTTCTGGGGAGGCAGGACGCTAAACTCACCAACGTCAAACACAAGCCAATGTGTTTCTGGGGTTTTAAAACATCTAAAGTATGGTCTTACATGTGTTTTGTATGTTTAATATCCGGGACTATGATAATTCTATTTTCATTATTTTACTTGCACTCACCAGCCCTTTATTAGGTACACCTTGCTAGACACCCTTTTGCCTTCAGAACTGCGCCAATTCAACAGGGTGCTGGAAACATTCCTCAGGGATTTAGGCCCACATTGACATGACAGCAGCACACATTTAATGCAGATTTGTTGGCTGCACATCCATGATGCGAATCTCCCGTTCCACCACAAATGTGCTCTATTGGGTTGAGATCTGGTGACTGTGGAGACCATTTGAGTTCAGTGAACTCATTGTCATGTTCAAGAAGATATATTTTCCATTTTCCAGACCATTTTCTGTAAACCTTAGACATGGTCACGTGTGAAAATCCCAGGAGATTAGCCCTACTGGACTCAACTCCCATGCCACGTTCAAAGCCTCTTAAATTACCTTTCTTTGATATTCTGATGTTTGGGTGAAACTTTGGCTTGTTGTCTTGACAACGTCTTCAGGTCCAAATGCATTGACTTGCTGATATCTGATTGGCTGATTAGATATTCAAATTAACAAGCAGTGGAACAGGTGTACCTAATAAAGTGGCCGGTGGGTGAGACTGTGGCTGCCAGATTTGGATTCTGAAAACAAAACCTTTGTGTGTACAGTTAGTAATCCAAATCATTTCAGGGCATATTTTTCAATTTTGAGTTTTGGTTTAGTTAATTTGGCAACCGTTTATTTTCTTGGTTTAATTCTTTGCCAGGTAAAAAACTTAGGAATATGTTTTTCAGTAAATTCATTACCTTTTAGTAACACACTAATTGGCTGTTTTTACTCTTGCTATGGGGGGTTTTCTAGATCAGGAATCACTTTTGTTTTCAGTTTTGTGAATTGAGGCCTGCTTTAATAGTTTTGATATTTTTTGAGTCACTTAAGAGTACAGTAATCCCTCGCCATATCGCACTTCGACTTTCGCGGCTTCACTCTATCGCGTATTTTAAATGTAAGCATGTCTAAATATATATCACAGATTTTTCGCTGGTTTGCGGATTTCTGCTGACAATGGGTCTTTTAATTTATGGTACATGCTTCCTCAGTTTGTTTGCCCAGTTGATTTCATACAAGGGACGCTATTGGCGGGTGGCTTAGAAGCTACCCAATCAGAGCACGTATTACATATTAACTAAAACTCCTCAATGCTATATGATGTTCTTCCTGCGCGGTGCTTGATTGTTTGCTTTTCTCATTCTTTCTTTGACATTCTCTGCGCCTGACGGAGGGGTTGTGAGCAGAAGGGCTGTTTACACTGTGTGCACAATTATTAGGCAAGTGAGTATTTTGACCATATCATCATTTTTATGCGTATATTCCAACTCCAAGCTGTATTAACTTGAATGCTTATTGGATTTAAGCACGTCAGGTGATGTGTATTTGTGTAATGAGGGAGGGTGTGGCCTAAGGAGATCAACACCCTATATCAAGGTGTGCAGAATTATTAGGCAGCTAGTTTTCCTCGGGCAAAATGGGCCAAAAAAGAGATTTAACTGACTCTGAAAAGTCCAAAATTGTAAAAAGTCTTTCAGAGGGATGCAGCACTTTTGGAATTGCTAAGATATTGGTGTGTGATCACAGAACCATCAAACATTTTGTTGCAAATAGTCAACAGGGTCGCAAGAAACGTGTTGAGAACAAAAGACGCAAATTAGCTGCCAAAGATTTGAGAAGAATCAAACGTGAAGCTACCAGGAACCCATTATCCTCCAGTACTTTCATATTCCAGAGCTGCAACCTACCTGGAGTGCCCAGAAGTACAAGGTGTTCAGTGCTCAAAGACATGGCCAAGGTAAGGAGGGCTGAAACCCAACCACCACTGAACAAGAAACATAAGTTGAAACGTCAAAACTGGGCCAAGAAATATCTGAAGACAGATTTTTTTCAAAGGTTTTATGGACCGATGAGATGAGAGTGACTCTTGATGGACCAGATGGATGGACCTGTGGATCAGTAATGGGCACAGAGCTCCACTCCAACGTGGAGGTGGGGTACTGGTATGAGCTGGTATTTTTAAAGATGAGCTAGTTGGACCTTTTGCATTGAAGATGAACTCAAAATCAACTCCCAAACCTACTGCCAGTTTTTCAAGACACTTTCTTCAAACAGTGATACAGGAAAAAGACCATGATTTTTATGCAGGCCAATGCTCCATCACTTGCATCGAAGTTCTCCACTGCGTGGCCAGCCAGTAAAGGCCTTAAAGATGAAGGAATAATGACATGGCCCCCTTCCTCATCTGACCTAAACCCTATCGAGAACTTGTGGGCACTTCTTAAACGCTAGATTTACGGGGGAGAAAAACAATACACCTCTCTGAAGAGTGTCTGGGAGGCTGTAGTCACTGCTCCACAAAAAGCTGATCGTCAACAGATCAAGAAACTGACAGACTCCATGAATGGAAAGGCTTATGACTGTTATTGGAAAGAAGGGTGGCTATATTGGTCATTGATTGATTGATTGATTTTTTTTTGAAATGTCAGAGATGTTTATTTGTAAATTTTGAGGTGTTTGTTTATTATTCTCACTATAACAGATGAAAATAAACAAGTGAGATGGGAAAATTTTCATTTTTCCTTTAGTTGCATAATAAATCTGCACACTAATAGTTGCCTAATAATTGTGCGCACATATGTATTCCCCTGATGATGTTCACACTCACATTTCCGTTGTGAAACATTCAGGTTTCAGGTTTATTAACATTTTGGATTGACTGATAGCACTGTGTTTGTTCCATATTAAAATTAATCCTCAAAAATACAACTTGCCTAATAATTCTGCACTCCCTGTACACAAAGGATACTGACGCTCCTCTAAAAAATTCCTCTTTATTGCGGTGCTTCGGCATACTTAAAAGCTCAAAAGCACGTATTGATTTTTTGATTGTTTGCTTTTATCTCGCTCTCTCTCTCTCTCTGACATTCTCTCTCTGACATTGCGCTCCTTTGAAGAGAAGATATGTTTGCATTCTTTTAATTGTGAGAAAGAACTGCCATCTCTGTCTTGTAATGAAGCACAGTTTAAACGTTTGACTAAAGGGTGTTATTTCATGTCTAGAGAGCTCTAATAATGTTACAGTGTGGGAGAGTTTATAAGTGCTTAAAATATATAAAAATAACCATACAACCATATGGTTTCTACTTCGCGGATTTTCATCTATCGCGGGGTTTCTGGAACGCAACCCCCGCGATCGAGGAGGGATTACTGTACCACCATTTGTGTGTCTCTAGAGAACGCTAACAAGCCATCAAACTAAAATAAGATTTGCTACTAATGAAGCAATTGGGCTGGAATAAAAACCTGCCATCACTACGGCACATCAGGACTGACTTGCGGATCCCCGTCCTAGACCCTGAAGAACACAACTAGTTCTACTCTGTCCCCCCATAACGTCCATCCTCTTCCTATCCTGGCAGCATATAAATCTACTCACTGATCTGGATGACGGAGTCATGTCTGCTCCACAATGAGATCGCTGGTAAAGGGGAGTTTGTCTTCACCAGAAATGTAGTTGTTTGCATTAAACAGGGTTTTAACCAACTGGGACCCCCAATCCTTCATCTTTTCTGAGCTTTTTATTTTAAACTACATATTATTGAGACAATAATCATATTTGTACATGTTCACATTTATACTTAACCATCTGAAAAGTGGAGGAGCTTAAGTACTTCACAGATAATCATGAGATGATACAAAGAGGCAGCCATAGTGCATCCTACAGAAAATGTCATATGTTTTATGTAAAGACTCTTAAAAGATTTTAATCAGATCCTGTGGCTCCTTGGGTCTGAATCCAGCCTGCAGCTCACCAGTATGGTTTGTGAATTTGAATGAATTAAGTGCGGTTCCTTAAAGCTGCTTTGGCTTCCTCTTCAGATTTGGTTCTAATTGGCTCTGCTAATTATAATTCACTCCCCTAGTGGGCGGGGCTTACAGAACAAAAAGGGGAGCAGCAGCTAGTGGCTTTGCTTGAGGATCGTTCTCACTTTGTGCAGTCGACTCGTCTGCCTTTTAATCAAGCCATTTACTTATTTATTTTACTGTTAGTTTGATAATATGTCCTTAATTCTTAGTATACTGCCATTTGTTCTTTTTGTTGATATTTTCTCATTTCCGGTAAAGATGATTAGATCAAGAAGTTTGATTGCTCTGAATTAATCTAATTATGGTGATCTGAGACACTTAGGCTACATCTAAACTACTACATTTTCATTTTAAAAAGTGCAATTTTAAAAGAAAACAATTTCAGACCACACTGTTTCTCCCTTACATTTTACACAGTTACCTATCTCTTGCTCCAGTCTATGGACAAAGCATCCCATGACCACTGAAGGTGCTCTCAGTTTTCAAATTTTTAGGACCCACCACTTCAATGCGTACCTTGACATTGCTTAAGCTTCTTCCCCACACACACCCCTCTTCTTCAAATGTACAACAGCTTTGTTTCTGGTTATTCAGCCCTGGCACCATTGGGTAAAATCCATTTTCTGTTAGGAGCATCAGACTCCAGATAGGAACTGCTAGAGGATGGGGCGTCAGGTCAGAACATTCCAATAACTGTGATAAGAACAGGCCTTTAGCCCAACAAGCCTGCCAGTCCTAATCACCCGACTTGTCTAAAATAACATCAAGTTGAGAGCTGAAGGTCCCCAAAGGGCCACTCTTGACCACACTACTTGCAGGGCACATTTAGCTCAAATTGAGTTGCCAATCTAAGGCACATATTTTTTCATTGTAAAACATCTGGCAAAGTAGTACAAGGGTGTTGTACCGTATTAGCCATTATGAATGTACAGTAGTGAGAATTCAAGCAAAATGACACCTTTTATTGGCAAACTAAAAAGATTACAATATGCAAGCTTCTGAGGCAACTCTGGCCCCTTCTTCAGGCAAGATGTAATCTTTCTTTTTAGCTATTCTGGTTCATTCTGGTGCTTCTTCAGACAGAAGCTCAAACCCATGAATCAGAGAGCTCAGTGTAGAAGAAACTATGGGGGAAATGCGTAATAAAATAAAGCAGAATCAAACCTTCACATGACAGAGCGTTGATTCATTAAGACAACGGCTCGTTTTTCTCTCCAAGTCTTTCATTATCCACGCAGTACATAATTGCAGCTCAGCGTTTGCCTAAAATTACAGAGCCTGTGGAGGGGGTTATTGCTTATTACTGCTTATGAAGCACACAAAGCCTTTCCTCAAAATGCTATAATCAGCCTACAGACAGATTTGGCTAAACATCTCCTCGCTCCAGCAGACACCACCAGGCACTCTGAGCAGGGAGCGGGCTGCCGTCAGTGCTGATGGACTGTCACTGAAACCTGGCCCTGCCATTAAGGGCCATCGAGCTCCACTCTAAATATTGTTTGCTTTCTGTTAAAGGCCAATGAAAGTCATCACTGGAAGTGGGCCACAGTCGCTCTTTATTTCAGATTGATGTTCTTGTATTCTGGTACTTTCATTTGAATATTCATTTAGCACCATATGCTCTTTGATTGCTCCGTTTGTCTTTAGCCAAGTCAGAAGTGTTTGCCTTTTTGGTGCATTTCAGAGGAGGGTTGTTGTTTGATATTATATTTATTTATTTATTTATTTACGGAGCTTCTGTAAAAAGCTAAATGTTTCCCTGGTGACACACAAAGTGCTGTCTGTCTCTGAAACATGCAACTGTATGCTAACGACATGCAATAATGGTCAGAACAAGTCCCATCTCATTGTTTTTCCTGTTTAATTCTTAGTCATAGAGGTCCCGTCACTTGGTGTATTGACTATTGCTCATCCATGTTCACCAGCTACTGGAAGTTTCCTTCTGAATTTACAATGTTTTTGCACACATCCATCCACACTACTCTGGCATTTCTTTTGAAAATGCCAGGTTGGCACTGCAGAGTGGATGGGTGAAAACATACATTTGTGAAACTGCAGATTCGAATTGTTTTCTGACCGGTTTGTGCTTATTGTGAAAACAATAATGTGGATGGAGGTCCGTTAAAAATGGATATAATCCATGAGACTCCATGACTGCTTAGTCTTGAGGAGGCTCCAAGCCTGCCTGCCAAGAGGGTAACTGGCTGGCCAAGGTCTGTAATCACTTGTGGGGACAGGGGCACCAGCCCAATACTTCCTCTGACCCTGGAAGGCCACTTTTGGGATTGGTAATCAATTCCCGCTGCCAATGGAATGGACTTCTTTTGCCTTCATTTTAAATGGCTTGAATTTTTTAGATTTTAACCCTTTGTTTCCTTTATCCTTAACCAACAGCGCGATAAAAACGAGATTCAAAGCAAATCAACTGATGACCAGCTACTGTATCTCAAGGTTTCTGGAAGACCAACATTTTCGCTCAAGCCATCTTCCTAATTAGATGCAAATTAAACTTATTGAATTGTATAATTTGTTAGTGGCCTAATTCTGGTATGCTGGACATTTGTTTTTGAAATTGATTTTTTAAAATGTTTTTTCTGTAGACCAGAACAGATCGATTTTTATCATCTCTTCATTTTCTTCCAAAATATGAAATATGGAATCCGGTTAGCTGGTCAGCTTTTGGCTTGCTTTGTATTTCATTCCACTTTGGCTGCTGATTAAGGAAAATCAATTCAAATTTGGACAAAGGAAGTTTGCTCTATTAGTTGCAGCAACTGGTTACGAATCTAGAAAGTGGCTTGAATGAAAATCTGCAAGCACTGCTGCCCTCCGGGAGGCGTTTCTCCTCCATTCTTAAAAATACTGCTTTTTTAATAACATGTTGTGTTCTTAACTGGATTGTTTGGTTCTTTGCAGAACGATCACTTTATAAATCTTTAATGTATGGTAGGCAACCTTAGCAGGACAGTAGCAGATTAAGAAATCCAGAGCCTGTGTTACTGTATGCAGCGAGAGTCCTTCTAAAATCAGGAACCCAAGGGTATTTCACAGATCAGTTCCCAGGTATTCATGGTTATCTGCTGTATGGAGCCCATTATGGATCTAAACAAACAAAGGAACGTTCAAGTGGATGATGGGTCTTTTAAGAACCCAACATGGCTCCAATATGGCGCTGAAGAACCACACTGGTTGCTTTATTTTAAGAGTGAATAAGGGTGTCTAAAATCACCTGGGTAGAGTCTGTGTTTTTTTTTATTTCCCAGTTAAAACAAATCATGTTAATGGTCACTCTAAACTGGCCCCTTATGTAAGTGTGTGCTACACGATGGGACTCCAGTCATCATAACCCAGAAATTGAATAAATTACAATGAAATAAAGCATATCCAATTGAACCCACACCAATACCTTCAAGGAATATGTACATTAAAAGATCATGAATTCAAGAGTATAGATAAACATCTGAGCAGCTGTTCACTGTGGGGGGTCTGAGGCTCTCCTTAATCTCGTAAACCTCAGGGCACCTTCAGCCGCACGTGCCAGAGAGACAGGAGGAGATCAGGTCATCTAACATAGCAGCTTTTTTATCAAAGAGCCAGAGCCAGCTCGCCGAAAAATGCCATCATATCAGAACGAAAGGCAGTGGTGTAATCTGTGAAGAGCAGATAAAGCATTTATTCATTCATGTCAGCTGTATTTCCAGTGAGGAGATGGGACTCATCTTTGATTGTGGCAAGTATAGCAGCAGAATCGCTTGGTTGAAGCTTTAGTGACTTTGCAGCAGACCCATAACAACAAGCTGGCCACATTATCATCTAGTAACTTGCTTTCCTGTACAAATACTAGATGTACAGTATTTTTCTGCCATATACAGTATAATCCAGCACACTCTGCATTATGAAATTTGAATTACAGCAACTGAGTACACTCCCCACCACCCTTTCCAAGATGTGCAAACCTGCACAAACATTCACTGCAAAAGACTTGGCAAAACTGCTGCTGGCATATGCAGCACATCATCCCCTAAGCCCCTGCCACCTAGGAATGGCCATAAAAAGGAACAAAGTAATAAATACAACTGTAAGAAATGGACAGTAACAGTTGTGTTAACAGGAGGGAGAAGGCCGTCTTGGCAGGTGAAATTATTGAGCATATACACAGTATGGCATCTCTCACATTTGGGAGAGAAATTCCCACACTTCAGGGACATGACAGGCCACAGCAGCTTTGGGATGTGGAGTGCGAGTCAACTGCAGAACTCTTTTCAGCGCTTTTCTTAACCTCTATGTCATGATGAAGCCGATGTTGGCTTTTTGAATGCTTAGCTGCATGGCATCTTTTGTCCCTCCAAGTAGATTCGGATGCATACTGCCTCATATCCTTGGAGAAGGAGGAGACATGTACAGTATATTAATTACAGAAACAGAATTTTTTTTAACAGGGCTGGCCACTTTAGAATACAGCATTCTCATCAAGGATTACACTTCGATGCTGGGAATAGCAGGTAAAAAGAATCAATAGTTGGTTAATTACAAGAACTGGAAAAAGTCTAGGTGTAGATTCAGTGATCATGTGCAGACAAATGCAAGTTCTGATCGTTATGGGTTTGAAGTCTGGATTCCTTCCTCTGGCCCTTCTCATCACTATCTTAAAAAGCCATATGTACAGTATATTTGGGTTCACTAATTCTGTCATTGAAACGTGCTTAACTTTTAGCCAAGGACATGTTGTTCTTAGGAGATAATGACAGGCACAGAGGAATAGCACTGGCCTTATCATAGTGATATGAGAATCTGTGACTCATTGGGACCCAATGAGGACGAGTACAAGGAGCGGAGCAGAGTAGAGTTGAGAAGAGCGCGCCCAGGACCGATCTCTGCGGCATCCCTGTGCTGACACCATCTTATCCATGACACCCACCAGGATCTACCCAAGAGGTAGGACTTGACCCATCTAAGAGCAGTGCCAGAAATGAGTAGTGATGTACAATTATGACAACAAGACAGATTTGTATTTTTTCTGTATCTTTACAGAAGCAAAGTTTGCTTTCTTAATTGTAGCTGACTACAGACAATTAATGCTGAGCAGAGCAGACACGAACACAAATGACTCTGAACGGAGCAGCTACTTCTGCGCTACCCACTTGATAACCAAAAAGTTAATAAATAAAAATAAAGGAAAATAATTCTTACTGCTCAACTACACACATATTACTGCTTAGTTCAGTAAAAGTATAGCATATCCAGTTTGTTTTCCAGATTTGATTTCCAGGTGGTTGTAAAAAAAACAAAAAACAAACCAAACTGGTAAAGAACAGCTTGCTTAATTAAGGTACGAGTCTAATTAAGAGAATAAAATAAGTGAGGTAGGACAAAACCCTGCAGCCACTGAGGGCCTCCATAAATGAGAATTGAAACCCATCGCTCGTCAGCCATAGCGTACGGACAATGGTCAGCAGAGCGGTCTCAGCTGAATGCCCCACATGAAGACTGCTTTACAAGTTAATTAATTTTATAGAGCACTAAGAATCTTTTTCTCCATGGGCAGTGCCATCTATATATACATACATACACACGGTTTCTCATAACTGTTTTCTTAATATGAAAATGAATTAATGTTTCTGCAGGTAGTTTGGTCCATAAATAAGAACCCTGGTCTACCTGATCGTGGCTACAGAAGCAGCCTACTTAACATAGAGGGTAAAGCAGGCGTAGCCCTGGCTATGTTCGTGATGTTGTCATGCCCCCTGGAGTATCACATGCTGTGTTAGGGGGCATTCTGTTGACAGACCCTGAAAAACAACACCCACTGTAGTGCACTGGCATGCAGAGGTGTTCTGTGGTTGCCAGTGCGAGTCACTCCTCTCACCAGCTTTAACAGAGGAGTCAGCCCTGCCCTGCCCTGCCCTGCAGCTGTCCAGACACTCCTGCAAGCTCATTTAAGGTTTTACTTTTTGAAACCTGCCGTTTTGTATTTCAGATGTCATATCTCTGACCAAATCAGAATGTTCCACTTACCTTCATACAAGAACTCTTCTGTTACAAAGATGGATTGTCAAATGCATATACCTGAAATATCTGACATTGGTAAAACAGAACTTAAGACATGCAGTATGCCCTAGTGGTTGAGTAAACCAGTTTAATACCCTTGCATTGTGTGATTATAAGAATTAAATTTGCATGCCTACCATTCTGTTTATAAAAGTGAAAACTGGACAGCATTGACACTAAAATGCCTCACTCAAGCTCATTTTTCCCCAAACCTTTATTTTCAGTGTTGCTTAACAAAAATAGGCAGAGTTGAGAAGGAAAAAAATAAATAAGATTTCAAAATGCAACATGGAAAGAAATGACTTATTAGAGTGAAGAAAGTATAATTTGAAATAGCAAATAAAAACAAATGTGTCTTGTCAACAAGTTAATATTCAATTCAGTACAACAAAGCATTTTAATATGTTCCCAGAGCAGGAAATTACACATCAGAAATATCTACAGCATATGGTTCTTGAAAGGGAAGAACCCAACCCTGACAGCAACATGCACAGGGCACAGCTCAACTGGGAATGAAGCGGAGAACTTAACCAGATGGTACGGTCAGCTTCTTAGACTTAACTAAAGTGACTGGTAGATTGTTGAAAATTTTAAATGGCTATTTCAATAAAACTGGAAATTGGAGAATATGTGATATGTTCAGTCCATGCCACTGTGCCCCCTTTTAATTTGACTGCCATTTCCCACTGGCTTATAAACCTAAGCCTACAACTAGTGAGCAGGCTGGCATACTACTGAAAACTTAGAAAAGCAAAGTACTACCAAAAAACACAATACAAAAATATAACTTGAAACTGAATATTGAAGCTGGGACAAAGCATACAAGTCTCACCTGCTGGAATATGAAAAGCTGCCAGAAGTAATTTACCATTTCTGACAAATCTGTGAATGTGCAGAGTTTTGAGGACCGAGACTGTGGTCACTTTTAGTCGAGGGGTTTTCAGGGGAAACCACTTCAACAGTTTCACACTTTTAGGCCCAAGATCTGATTAATTTGGTTCTTTGCTGATTCATCTATTCTAACACAAATGAAAATAAAGCAGAGAAAATTAAATGGCATTGTTTTGCCCTCCATCAAAGCCAAAATAAAAATACCACACATTTGAGCCATTTGGGAATTTCATAAACATTCTTTCTTACCCCACCCTTTATCATCAGAACCAAAATAAAAATATAAATACATTGTATGGATGCTTTTCATAAGTCATCAAATTAACTCGAAACAGCATTTTGCTTTCCGTTCATCCTGAAAAAACAACACAAAAAAGGCATCTAACATTTAGTTTAACTCAAGACTGAAAATAAAGTGTACGCTGTAGCATTTTAACTACCCAAAGCACTGTAAATATACATCTCTATTTCTGTTTCTTCAGAACTTCACCTGCGGCCTTTTCCAACATTAGCAGTGACTGGTCAGAACTCGAGACGTAAAATTTCACATCTCACTTGTGAGAATATTCCATTCAAGTACACTCTCTAAAAAACATATTCACAATAGTCGTCACTGGAAAAAGTGCTTTGTAATTAATACAAACCAAACTTTAATTCTATACAGTAGGATATGAAATTAGTTTTCACTTCTTTGAAAAATTTGGCACTACTTAATAATCATTTCTTTTGTTTTGCTGTGATTTACAAATGTTCTCACTCATACACAACACTCCCACATAATAAATACCCTCAAGATGCAGCAGGTAACAGCAGCAGGACGTCACATTTGTATTGACGGGCCTCCTTATTATTATTATATATATTTATTTAGATTGTTTTTTTGTTTTTAATGTCTTGGATGGTGGCTCACTGAGGCCCCATGCCACTCCCAGCGCTTCCTCTTGTGAGGCCAGTCCTCTTGGTATTTCTCTCGCTTATCTTTATAGAAGTGCTTCTTCATCCCATCTTTCTGTTTTTTGTGTGGTTTGTTGTGATGCTGCTGCTGCCACGGTTTCTTCATCTTTACCTTCATGTTGTGCCTAAAAGAAAAAAATTTAAGACCTGTTGCATGTTAGTAAGTTCTGAGTGATTTTTTATGTTTAGTATCTACCAACACTAGAGACCTCTATGACAAAACTAAAGGTTAGGTCACGTTACATCACTTTTCCAGTGATTTTCAGTTGCTGCCTTCATCTACATACTTTTAGAGAGTTGGCTGCAGATGCCAGCACAGCACCATGAAGCCACTCATCTGCCTGGCAACTCACTCCAACAAAATCAGCCATATTTGAGTTGGTCTTTAGTTGTAGGGGTGAGCTCTGTGTGCATGAGAACCGACAACAAATGAATGCAGCAATGAGGAATAAGGAACATCTGGGGTTTGGACCCTCACAAACAGAGCAGAAGTTCATCTACTTTCTCGTGTTTGACATACCATGACAGAAAGGAAAAAAGAAAAGGGCTGAACTCACTGTAGCTGTTAACCCTTTGCACAGCGATAACGCCATCAGGCAGCATACTATTGGCTGTCACAAAAAAGTTGTGTCCACAATTGTGCTGGGAACTTGGCACATAATTGGTCAATGTGACATGGTCAGCAATTTTCAGTTGTTTACACTGACGTGGTCCGGAAGAAAGTCTGCAACTGCTGTTGGAAAAATCTGACATAATCCTGGACTGCAAGTTGTGTAATGTGACATCACCTTTAGTTGTTTACATGATTCCTATCAATAACAGTCAGTGAAGCCGACTGCTAGGATGATTTTCACACTCTTTTGCTTTCAATAACGTGAAAAGGAAGCGCATGCTTTGGCATCTCTGAACTAACTTTGTGAATGATATCAAATCTGCACCCTCTGGAGGTAGGCCAATGTACAGATTCTTTTACTTTTCACTTGTTACAGGTTTTTTTTTTTCCCTCCAAACAGGATCACAATAAGTACAATATAAATATAATATGTACTCTTCAACAGAAGGAAAAAAATCTTTTCATGCCTGTTAAACATAAACATGCTGTTTTAAGAACCAAATGATTTTCCTTCCAATAAAAGTGAAATCCAAGACTGAGTATCAAAAATGAAAGCAACAATTACATGCAATGAATGACATGTGCAGGTTTGGGGTGCTTCATCACTAACGTATGGGCACACCAGGATATTTTAAGGTAAGGTCCATGTTTGATTTGTATTACATGATGACCAGGACGCTGGAGAGCGGTGATGTGAAGTTTTCAGATATGCAAGTAAGAATTCCACTGTACAATAAAATGAAAAGATGCACTAGCTTGGAATGAATATGCAGTAAGATCATGGCCTAAAATGCAACTACCTAGTCAACTTGTACAACCTCTCAGAGCCTGTTTTAACTGGGTAACCCTTTCAATAAGATTACAAAATGTAAGTACTGGTGTGGACACACATTCAGGCAAATACAACTTGCAAGTCCGTTTATGTCAAACATTTCAAAATCTAGCATCTCCTAAAGTCAATCAATCCATTATATTTCTCTTTAACTATGGCTCTCAATAAGTAAAGTGACTTCATCATCACATACAGTGGGTACGGAAAGTATTCAGACCCCCTTCAATTTTTCACTCTTTTTTATATTGCAGCCATTTGCTAAAATCATTTAAATTATTTTGTTTCCTCATTAATGTACACACAGCACTCCATATTGACAAACAAAAAAAGAATTTTTGAAATTGTTGCAGATTTATTAAAAAGAAAAACTGAAATATCACATGGTCCTAAGTATTAAGACCCTTTGCTCAGTATTTAGTAGAATCACCCTTTTGAGCTAATACAGCCATGAGTCTTCTTGGGAAAGATGCAACAAGTTTTTCATACCTGGATTTGGGGATCCTCTGCCATTCCTCCTTGCAGATCCTCTCCAGTTCTGTCAGGTTGGATGGTAAACGTTGGTGGACAGCCATTTTTAGGTCTCTCCACAGATGCTCAATTGGGTTTAAGTCAGGGCTCTGGCTGGGCCATTCAAGAACAGTCACAGAGTTGTTGTGAAGCCACTCCTTCGTTATTTTAGCTGTGTGCTTAGGGTCATTGTCTTGTTGGAAGGTAAACCTTCGGCCCAGTATGAGGTCCTTAGCACTCTGGAGAAGGTTTTTGTCCAGGATATCCCTGTACTTGGCCACATTCATCTTTCCCTCGATTGCAACCAGTCGTCCTGTCCCTGCAGCTGAAAAACACCCCCACAGCATAATGCTGCCACCGCCATGCTTCACTGTGGGGATTGTATTGGACAAGTGATGAGCAGTGCTTGGTTGTCTCCACACATACCGCTTAGAATTAAGGCCAAAAAGTTCTATCTTGGTCTCATCAGACCAGAGAATCTTATTTATCACCATCTCAGAGTCCTTCAGGTATCTTTTAGCAAACTCCATGCGGGCTGTCATGTGTCTTGCACTGAGGAGAGGCTTCCGACAGGCCACTCTGCCATAAAGCCCTGACTGGTGGAGGGCTGCAGTGATGGTTGACTTTCTACAACTTTCTCCCATCTTCTGACTGCATTTCTGGAGCTCAGCCAAAGTGATCTTTGGGTTCTTCTTTACCTCTCTCACCAAGGCTCTTCTCCCCCGGTAGCTCAGCTTGGCCAGACGGCCAGCTCTAGGAAGGGTTCTGGTCGCCCCATACATCTTCCATTTAAGGATTATGGAGGCTACTGTGCTCTTGGGAACCTTAAGTGCAGCAGAAATTTGTTTGTAACCTTGGCCAGATCTGTGCCTTGCCACAATTCTGTCTCTGAGTTCTTCAGGCAGTTCCTTTGACCTCATGATTCTCATTTGCTCTGACATGCATTGTGAGCTGTAAGGTCTTATATAGACAGGTGTGTGGCTTTCCTAATCAAGTCCAATCAGTATAATCAAACACAGCTGGACTCAAATGAAGGTGATCTCAAGGATGATCAGAAGAAATGGAAAGCACCCGAGTTAAATATATGAGTGTCACAGCAAAGCGTCTGAATACTTAGGACCATGTGATATTTCAGATTTTCTTTTTTAATAAATCTGAAAGGGCTGATGGTCAACCCTTTATCTCACACTAGCTGGAAGAATTAACACTGTTAAATTGAATATTCTTCCTAAGCTCCTTTTTTATTTCGAAACATCCCAATATACATTAATAAATCATTCTTTAGGCAAGTAGATTCAACAATAACCTAATTTATTTGTAATTCAAAACATCCACGCATCAAAAGAGCGACCCTACAAAGACAAAAGGCAGAAGGTGGCATGGCTCTACCTAACTTCCAGTTTTATTACTGGGCAGCAAATATACAGGCTATAAGAACCTGGACACAAATAGAAGAACATACACAGGCATGGACCGCAATAGAAGTAAAATCCTGCAGTACTTCTTTGTATTCCTTGCTCTGTGTTCCAATAAGCACACGTTATCGGTAATATACTAATAACCCAATTGTGCTCCACTCACTTAGAATCTGGAACCAATGTAGAAAGCACTTTAAGACAGAGAAGCTTTTATCTGTGGCACCTCTGCAAGAGAACCACCTCTTTCAACCTTCACAAACATATGCAGTTTTTAATATCTGGAAAAAATTTGGTAACTTGCTTAGAGATCTTTATATAGACAACGTCTTTGCATCCTATGAACAATTACATTCCAAATTTAACATTCCAGCTACACATTTCTTTCACTATCTTCAAATCAGGAACTTTGTTAAACAGAACCTCCCAGATTTTCCTCATCTTGCACCCTCATCCATGCTGGAAAAATATTGCTCAATCTCAAGGACTTAGACTCCATCTCTACAATATATAAAATCATTTTACAATCCCTCCCTTTCAAAGATCCAAGAGGACACTGGGAAAAAGATATCTCAATTAATATATCAGAAAAGGAGTGGAAAGTAGCAATGCAGGGAATTCACTCGAGCTCCACTATACTTAAAACTTAAAATTATACAGTATATCGAGCACATCTGTCTCGACTAAAACTCTCCAAAATGTTTCCAGGGCATGATCCAACCTGCAAACGTTGCAACCAAGTCCCAGCGTCACTGGGTCACATGTTTTGGGCCTGCACCAAATTAACATTATTCTGGACAAATATTTTTAATTACCTTTCAGACAGCCTTGGACTCACAATCCCTCCTAACCCATTAACAGCTGTGTTTGGGGTTCTTCCAGAGGGGTTTAAAGTGGAGAAGGACAAACAAATTGTGATTGCATTCACTACACTTTTGGCACACAGACTTATTCTCATAAACTGGAAGAACCCAAACTCTCCTCTTTTAAGTCATTGGGAAACTGATGTGTTATATTATTTGAAATTGGAAAAAATCAAATACTCAGTTAGAGGATCCGTAGAGACTTTTTTCAAAACATGGCAGGATAATACAGTAATCCCTCGCTATATCGCACTTCGACTTTCGCGGTTTCACTCTATCGCGGATTTTAAATGTAAGCACATCTAAATATATATCACGGATTTTTCACTGTTTCGCGGCTTTCTGCGGACAATGGGTCTATTAATTTATGATACACGCTTCCTCAGTTTGTTTGCCCAGTTGATTTCATACAAGGGACGCTATTGGCGGATGGCTTAGAAGCTACCCAATCAGAGCATGTATTACATATTAATTAAAACTCCTCAATGCTATAAGATATGCATCCCGCGCGGAGCTTGATTGTTTGCTTGTCTCTGCCTCTATCTCACATTCTCTGACATTCTCTCCGCCTGACGGAGGGGCTGTGAGCAGAGGTGCTGTTTGCACAGTGGATACGGACGCACCTCTAAGAAATGCCGCTTTATTGCGGTGCTTCCAAAAGAACACTTATTGATTTTTTTGATGGTTTGCATTAATCTCGCTCTCTCTCACCTAGTGGATACTGACGCTCCTCTAAAAAATGCCACGGCAAACTTAAAAGCACACGTATTGATTTTTTGATTGTTTACTTTTCTTTGCGAGCGCTCTCTCTCGCGCTCTCTCTCTCTGAAATTCTCTACTCCTGAAGAGAAGAAGATCTATTTGCATTCTTTTAAGTGTGAGAAAGAACTGTCATCTCTGTCTTGTCATGGAGCACAGTTTAAACTTTTGACTAAAGGGTGTTATTTCATGTCTAGAGGGCTCTAATAATGTTCTAATGCTCTAATAATGGGAGAGTTTATAAGGGCTTAAAATATATAAAAATAACTACACAAACATATGGTTTCTACTTCGCGGATTTTCATCTATCGCGGGGGGTTCTGGAATGCAACCCCCGCGATCAAGGAGGGATTACTGTATTTTAAAATAAGTTCATAAAGCACAGAGAACTTATTAATTTAGGTATGTTTACAGGCCTTAAATTTAACGCCGTTCGGCTTGCTCTCTCTCTCTCTCAGGGGTGGGGATCGATCTGTTCTTAATTCAGCTTTTCTTTTTGTAAAAACTTGATTGCCTTGTATGGATTGTAATAAAATTAATAAAAATAAAATAAAAATAAATAAATAAATCTGCAACAATTTCAAAAATTATTTTTTTGTCTGTCAATATGGGGTGCTGTGTGTACATTAATGAGGAAAAAAATTAAATGATTTTAGCAAATGGCTGCAATATAACAAAGAGTGAAAAATTGAAGGGGGCCTGAATACTTTCCGTACCCACTGTACTAGCACCTTCTGCTCTGATCTAAGCTGCTGAGGGTCAGTTTTTTTTGCAGGGTAAACTCGTGTACACACTTGCACTCACACGCTGGATCAGCCAAGAACACATATGCTTTAAAATTGCAGCTTACAGCTTTCTTCTTTTATAAAGACACAATATTGCTCATTATATTTTCATTAATACACAACTCGTCTCTTATAACAGGTGCCAACAACCCTTCAGCCCATTGTGCGTCTATGAGTGGATAATACTGAAAGGAATTAGAAATTCACACTCATTGCTGGACTGAAATATCTACTTTCATTACTGGAATAAATCTAAAAAGCAGAGTACAGTTAGGAAAACAGTACAGTATGAAAAACAACAGGACCAAATATTAACTGTGAACCTAAACAACCATGGTCTTACAGTCCTTCACGATCTTGTTTAACTGCCTTGTGCAGCTCCCATGTTTGACACATGTGACGCACTGACCCAATGAGCCTCTGAATCTGCAGCTGTGGGATGCTGGCCATTAGGAGGCAGAGTGTCATGTCTATGGATGTTGCAATTCTGGGCATCCTAAAGGTCCTCTACAAGGTTAAGGTTAGAAACGAAGGCAGGTCAAGTGGGCTGTCTTGAAGGGATTAAATTACATGGCAGGCAATAATTATGCACCCCTTAGATGGACCAGTCCGATGTGATGCGTCGATACTTCTCTGGAGTGTTGACAGATCTCGGACAGTCCTCGGTTTACTGGTCTACTTGAATGCTGCCAGCAGTCAGGACACTGAGAAACTGCTTAATACAATGTGTGTGGCACAAATGGCAGGTCGCCTCCCATTCTTTTGATAACAATTTGAGTCATTACTGAATATTCTAAAATTAACTATTATTGTATAATAAAGTGTATTTTATTATTTCATATAAAGAAACAAAAGCTGTTAAAAAAAACATGTGGCACCATGATTGAAAACAAATATAATCAGACATGTTCTAGGATTCACATGCAACATACACTTTAAAACTATATATCTACGTACAGTATCTTAACATTTACCATATACCCCTGGTCTCCACCCACCTGTTTTTGCCACGTTCA
The DNA here is from genome assembly GCF_016835505.1 of Polypterus senegalus. Lineage (NCBI taxonomy): Eukaryota > Metazoa > Chordata > Cladistia > Polypteriformes > Polypteridae > Polypterus > Polypterus senegalus. Next base: position 81,283,932 of record NC_053154.1, read on the forward strand.
ACACCGAGGAAATGGTGTAAGACCTCCTCGTCAAATTCTTCAATCTCATCATCTTTTCCTCCCTGTCTCTCGATTATATCTTCAAGCATTTCCTCAACGTCTTCAACAAAATCTCGGAAAAACATCCGATCATGAACAAAGACACCATTCTCAAAGAATCCATCCGAGAACTTCTCCAGCTCTTGTCTGCTGATTTGATCTTTCACCTTCTCAAGATAGGTACCAAGTATTTTCCCGAAGTCTTGTTGTTGGACAGGCTTCAGTGAGGTCTTGAAGTGCTCCATGCCTTCCTTGAGAGCACATTCCTCAATGCCTGTGCAGCCTTCTGGTGCTCGATAATGCTTCTTACGCTCTCCATCATTTTTCCAGAACTTGTTATGCTCATGATGACGATGATCAGGTCTGGCTGCTCCTTCTCCAGGAGTTTCCCAGTGCCTTTTAACTTTATGCATGTCACCCTTGTCCTCTCCCCGTGGTTTGTTTTCTTTATTCCATTGTGAATGTACATGTTTATGCTCAGTTTTGTGCAAATTATATTCCTTTCTATCTTTCCAAGTTTCCTCATCTTCTCTCTTTATATTCCTTTCTTTCCTTGTCTTCCACTCCCCTTCTTTCCTCATTTTCCATTCATCTTCCTTCTTAGTCTTCCACTTGTTCTCTTTTTCATTCAGCAGGCCTTCTACGTGCCCTTCTTTCTTTCTAAAATCGTTCTTGTCTCCCATTTCCTTCCATTCATGTACTTTACCTGCCCCAGCCATCTCAATCTTATTTTTCATCTCTTTTTTCTGATCATGATGCAACTGTGTGTGAGGGCTATATTTTTTATCCTTCAGTTTTTCAGAATGTTGAAGCTCCAAAGCCAGTCTCTTCTCCAGTTCCACTAAGCTCTCTCTAATTCGTGTTCCTCTAACCGTTCTTTCTCCTTCTGTGTAAGTGGCATTTGAATTTCCAACCAGGCCTTCCAACTCTGTTCTCATGCTCTCTAGAAGCTTTCTTTGTTTATCAAGCTCTTGTCTTAACATCAGTGTCTCGGCCACTAAGGTCTCCTTCTGATTCAGCAATGCAGAGGTTTTTTCCTTTTCAATCTTTAGTTCCTCTGCCAGTCTTCGGTTCTCAGACTCCAGGGTTATGTTTAACAGGGAAGAAGTACTACCTGTGACATTAAATTCAGTCACCTTCTGTCGTAGAATCTCTACCTCTTCCTGGAGGGCAGGCAACAACTGCACTTTCTGCATGAGCTGAGTGTTCTTCTGAACAAGTTCAGGGCATTGCATGGTGGCTTCAGTTTTCTCCAGCACAGTTTGTAGTTCTTCTTTCTCCGTCTGATAAAAAAGAAGCCAGCATATCAGGTATTTATGCTATTCTGAAGTTTAAAAAGTTCACACTTAAAAACTAAAAACTAAAACTGGAAGAACCCAAACTCTCCTCTTTTAAGCCAGTGGGAAACCGATGTGTTATATTATTTGAAATTGGAAAAAATCAAATACTCAGTTAGAGGATCCGTACAGACTTTTTTCAAAACATGGCAGGATCTAATCAGTAATATTTTAAAATAAGTTTATAAAGCACAGAGAATTTATTAATTTAGGTATGTTTACAAGCCTTAAGTTGTACGCCGTTTGGCTTGCTCTCTCTCTCAGGGGTGGGGATTGATCTGTTCTTAACTCAATTCTTCTTTTTGTAAAAACTTGATTGCTTTGTATGGATTGTAATAAAATTAATAAAAATAAAAAAAAATCATTACCCGAGAACAAGTCTCATAATTCTTAATCAATTATTTTGGTTATTACTCATTTCATACTTAGATGTTATGACAGTAGGTGAATATGAGAATGTCAACTGAATGGTGTATTAAAAAAGAGTTTATACAGAAAAAAATGTATAGTTGAGTGGTAGAGATTCACGTTTTTATTAACATCCTTAGCATTACATTTTTTCTTGAAAAAACATAAAAAGCTTTGCATTTGTTGGCTTGAAAAATTCATATTTATTAAATCTGATGTTTCTACTGTAAACTGTTCAAAACACTGTGTAGAAAGTATAATAATGAATAATAATAATTAATATTAATAAAGGCTAATACCATATATACTGTCAAAAAAATAAATAAATAAAAAGTTCACACTTAAAAATTTTAGTTAAAATTAAAATTAATAATCTAGAAATCAGTTAAATATATGATAAATAAATGTCCAATCAAACCTGTTAGTTTTATTTGGAGTAATATTTATTATGTTTCTATGGACTTTTTATAGTCAAAACAGATTTTTCAAACAAGATCTGTAAATTTACATACATTTTAATGAATTTTAATGTATATTGAAATAATCAGAAGGGAGGACTCGTATAAATGTGGACATATCAAAATTTGCTCTTCATTTAAAAAGTATCAATTGATAAAGGAGATAAATATGACAAACATTATGTGGTATAATTTAAATAAACATAAATCAAAATGTATAAATTGCACACCCTCTACGTGTATCTCTACCTAAAAATGCCTAAAATTAGAATCAGGCGCAAATGATTAGAACAAGATCATTAGCGAGGATCTTGGAAGAGATGGTCTCATTTAAACATCAGGCATTTAGTTTGGTTTGTTCTTAGTTGCTGAAGTGTGCGTTATTACCTTGCCTAGAACGCAAGAGCGTCTTTGTGTCCGTAACAAAGAAAGTTATAGATGCCTATTACTTTAAGAATGGATTTTAAAAGACCTCAATTCTACTCTCCAGGAGATTATCTATAAGGGACGGAGATTTCAAATAACTGCCAACCTGTCCCGGCCAAGACACCCCAGCAAGTTCTGCTCGAGAGCAGAACAAAAGATGCTGAAAGAAGCCTTTAAGAACCCCAAGATTTCATCGCAGGGCCCACTGGTAGCTCTTGCCACCACTGATGTCAATGTGCAGGAGCCTACTATTAAAAAAAAGTGGAAAAAATTAGATCTACATGAGAGATGTGCCAGAAGAAAACCTTTGCTGTCCAAAAAGAATGTTTTGCCTATGAACACAAAAACAAAGACCAGGACTCCTGGAGCAGTGTGCTCTGGACAGATGAAGCAAAGATAAGAGATACTTGGCCACAGTACCAGAAGGCAGGTTTTGTGAAAACCAAAGACAGCATCTGACCAGAATAAATTAATATGAACTCTATTGCATGGTAGTGGAATGTTATGATTTGGGCTTGCTTTGCTGTATCAGGGACTGGGCAGCTTATCACAGAATCCACTTTAAATTCTTCATTTTACCAGAGGCTACTTGAAGATAACGTGAAACCATATGACTAAAGACTAAAACTTGAATGAAAGCAGACTTTACAACATAAAAACGGCCCTAAACACATCAGTAAATCCGCCAATGAATGGCTGGAAAGAAAAAATGGACTGTTCTTGAATTGCAAGGTCAAAGCCAAGATCTAATTTTCATCAAGATGCTAGGTGGAGATTTGAAACAGGCTGTGCACCCAACACACCCCACAAACATCTCACAGTTGAAAGCATCCTGCAAGAAGAAGTAGGAAAAGCTTTCTCCCAGTGAATGTCAAAGACTGCTGGACAAGTTACAGAAATATGCCTACTCGGTTCTTTCTGCCAAATGGGGTAAATACCAGCTATTAGAGTCAGGGGTGCACTTACATTTGCCACAAAGAGAAATGGAATATCTGTTCCTTTTAAATTTTATTATTTTTGTTACCTAACCTCTACTTAAAGAAACTATTTAAATGAAGATCACATCTTGACATAGCCAGATATGTTAAAGAAAAAACATTTCATGGTATGTACTTAATTTGTACATGACTCCAAATGTTAGTGTTTTAAAAGGCAGATTTTTACAAAATTAGACAATCATGTACAATTATAAACAATAAAGTTCATACAGCCACTCCTCAGAAAAATCAGCCTGCTTTTACTTAACGGCACTCATCTGTCCAAATACTCCAAATACATGCACACAGTAACAATACTGTCCATCAAATTAGCAATATGCCTTTATAAAGCATTCTCAGCACTCCGCAGCGCGCCTGTGGAAACTGAAAATAATAAAGTGCTCATAATTGGCGATTCCATAGTGCGGAATGTTAGAATTCCAAACTACCTGTATGTGCCTCGCAGGGGCCAAGATTTTTGGCATAGAGGCCACATTGGACTATGTCGCCGACGATGAAGTATCTACCTTATTGCTGCATGTCGGCACTAATGATATTTATTTACAGCAATCTGAGGTATTAAAGCGGAACTTCATCTCTCTATGCACCAAAGCTAAAAGAAAATGTTGGAATTTAATTGTATCTGGCCCCTTACCAAGATTATATAGAGGGGATGTGGTTTATAGCAGATTGCATTCCCTTCACTGCTGGCTAGAAACCTTTTGTGAACAATTGGGATGATTTTTGGGAAAGGCCTGGATTTTTCAGAAGAGATGGTCTTCATCCTAACTGGATGTGATCTTATGTATTATACCAAAATATGGCAGCAAAACTGCCTGGTTGACTGATTTGAGCACCATCCAGGCCGCAGTCATGTGGTCTTAAATCACAGGCTATGGTTTATCCCACCTGTTATTTTCATAAAGCTGTTACCCAAAATCCCTGTAGTGGGGAATCCAGTAAATTTAGTCTTGATACAAACCTAAATTAATTGATAACCAAAAATAAGGTGTATAATTAGACCAAGGGATAAAACCAGACCCTCCACCAGGGGCATCTGTAATAGAAATTTACTTCAAATTAAAACAAAAAATATATCAGCAGTTCAGAAAAAAACATGCAGTTTTAAATGCTGTTTATTGAACATTCACTCTCTTGGCACTAAAGCTGTTTTGGTAAATGATATTATATTAAGTACAAAATCTGATCTGTGTCTTCTTACTGAAACCTGGCTTAGTAAATGTGACACTGTTCCCTAGCTGAGGCGTCACCAGATGGATACTCTGTCCTTCATAAGTCTAGAGATTCTGGTCGAGGAGGAGGCCTTGGAATAATTCATTGTAACAAAATGCAAATCACTCTAAAAATTTAGGCAACTTTACATCCTTTGAGGCATTCATTTTAAATATTAAAACAGATTCCAACACAATTATAGTGCTAGTCTACAGACCACCAGGGCCATATTCATTGTTCATGACTGAATTTAGCAACCTTCTATCTGATTTGGCTATAAATTATGATCACGTAGTTCTGATGGGGGATTTTAATGTACACATTGATGTGGAAACTGACACTTTTAGCAAATGTTTTACTTATTTGTTAAATTCAGTAGGATTTTGTCAGATTGTCAAAGGTCCAACTCATAATCATAACCACACATTAGATTTAATTATAACTTACAAAGTTGAAATTCAAAATTTAAATATTACTCCATTAAATGTAGTTATTTCCGATCACTTCTTAATTACATTTGATTTAGTCCTGCCCTTGCCAAGCACTCACAGATTAAAACAAAAACAGTGCGACATCCACATTGCAATACTGCTTCAAAATTTATAGATACCTTGAGTAAGTCGAGTGTAATTGTGGAAAACCATTTAGATCAGTTAACATCAAATGTAAACGTGGAAAACAATTTAGATCAGCTAATATCACATTATAATGTGACCTTGAGAGATGCTCTGGACACAGTGGCTCCCCTTAAAACAAAAGTGATCAAAGCACATAGAAACTCTCCCTGGTTTAATGAAAACACTCAAGCTCTTAAATTAGAGTGTCGAAAACTGGAGCGCAGATGGAGAACAACAAAGCTATATGTCTTTCAAATTGCATGGACAGAGAGTGTTAATAAATATAAAAAAGCCCTGTTTAAAGCTCGCTCAGAATACTATTCTACATTTAGAACAGTGGCTAAATTAACAAATGGGAATTCAGATCAACAGTGCAAAATATCAACAGATATTAGCAGTACAGACTTTATGAACTTCTTCAATGAGAAAATTTAAAATATAAGATCCCAGATCTCAGCATCACAGTACAAACCAAATACTAGCTTAGCAGACCCTGTCTCACATTGCATTCAGCACTTTAATAATTTTAATCCTGTAACTGAGCAGGAAGTCTTAACTTTAATTTCTAAAATGAAGCCCACTACTTGTTCCCTAGATCCAGTGCCAACAAAACTAGTAAAAAGTGCAATGGATGTTCTTGCAGCCTATTCTAAACATTATCAATAGTTCATTATTGCATGGCACAGTACCTGATGCACTAAAAGTGTCAGTCATTAAACCATTACTTAAAAAGTCAGACCTAGACCCACACATACTAAATAATTATAGGCCTATTTCAAATTTACCATTTCTCTCTAAAATACTAGAAAAAGTAGTCGCCAGTCAGCTTCAGTCACACCTTATGCATTACAATTTATTTGAGAAATTCCAGTCTGGTTTTCGCACTGGTCATAGTACAGAAACGGCCGATGAAGGAAACTCCACTGTAATTATGTTGTTGGACTTAAGTGCAGCATTTGACACCATTGACCTTTCTATTTTACTACACAGGCTAGAAAATGATGTTGGGCTTACAGGCCCCGTGCTCGCTTGGTTTAGTTCTTATTTATCAAATCCATTCCAATATGTACAGAAATGTGCTGACAGTACTCCATCATTATACACAGAAGTTCAATATGGTGTCCCAGGGCTCAGTACTGGGACCTTTACTGTTTTCACTTTACATGCTTCCACTGGGATCTCTCATTAGGAAACATAATGTTAATTTTCACTGTATGCAGATGACACCCAGTTATACCTTTCATTTAAATCAAATGAAGTTTCTCCGATGTTGTCTTTAATTAGTTGTGTTAGTGAATTAAAGGAGTGGATGAATGAGAACTACTTGTCTTTAAATACAGATAAAACAGAGATGTTAATTGTTGGAGGGAATGACGCTGATCACAGCAATATTTTGTCATCATTTAACTCAGTTGGAATCCCAATTAATTTTACTGAATCAGCCCGCAATCTAGGAGTTATCTTTGACTCTAGCATGTCATTTAAAGCATATTACAAAATTGTCCAAAACATGTTTCTTCCATCTTAAAAATGTTAGGAAATTAAGGCGCTTTCTAAATAAACAGGATTCTGAGAAATTAATTAATGCATTTATCTCTAGTAGGATTGACTACTGCAATGCGGTGTTCACTGGCTGTTCAAACTGTTCTCTATACAGCCTCCAGTTAATCCAAAATGCGCTGCAAGAATTATTACAAGAACAAGAAAATATGAACACATAACTCCAGTTCTTAAATCCTTACACTGGCTCCCAGTTAAGTTTAGGGCAGATTTCAAAATCCTCCTTTTAACATATAAAGCATTAAATGGCCAAGGTCCGCTTACTTGTCTGAACTTATCATGACTTACAAACCAGAGCACATTAAGATCTCAAGATGCCGGTCTGCTTATGATTCCAAGGATTAATAAAATAACAGTGGGAGGTCGAGCTTTTAGTTACAGGGCCCCTAAACTGTGGAATGGTATGCCTGCTACAATAAGAGATGCCCCTTCGGTCTCAGCCTTTAAATCCCGGCTGAAAACTCACTACTTCAGTTTAGCAAATCCTGATTAGAGCTGCTGATTAATGTACATATTGCATCTCTGTTGTTAGTCATTAGCACTAAAACATAAGTAACATGATAGTCATAATTTGATACTAACCCTCACCTATTCTGTTTCTCTTCTCGGTACTCAAATGTGGCACTTGGTGCCACGGCCCACCTGCCAAGTTGTTTGCCTGCCTATGGTAAAGTCATCCCTGATGGAGGATCACAGGAATCATGGGAAAGAGGGTCCTTTCATCAGATTGGCTGGCCGAGCACTGTTTTTAGCCATGGAATGGCCAAATGGGGGAAGGAGCTTGATGGATGAGGTCTCCAGGACTCTAAAAATATCCTAATCCTAATCTTATTATATGATACTGGTAAATTCTGCTCCGTACTTCTAAAATTTTTATTTTTATGCTGTATTGAGGATTTGTTCTGTTCTGTATTGTATTGTATTGTATTGACCCCCTTCTTTTGACACCCACTGCACACCCAGCCTACCTGGAAAGGGGTCCCTCTTTGAACTGCCTTTCCCAAGGTTTTTTCCATATTCCCTGCAAGGGTTTTTGGGAGTTTTTCCTTGTCTTCTTAGAGAGTCAAGGCTGGGGGGCTGTCAAGAGGCAGGGCCTGTTAAAGCCCATTGTGCCACTTCCTGTGTGATTTTGGGGTATACAAAAATAAACTGTATTGTATTGTATTGTATAAAGATGTGGGCTAAGATAAAGCACCAACACAATCAGAAGCAGAACTTACAAACTTAATACAAGATGTGGTTCAACCCAAAATCTATTGTACTATAATATAAATGTCACTTTTAAAAAATGTCACCATTACTGAAGCAAAATCTAAATCACTTGATAACCAAAGAATAAAGAGTTAAAATCAGATCCTCCACAAGGGGTGCTGGTATTAGTAACTTCATTCACATTAAAACAAAAAATATAACAACAGTACAGACATGTCTTTGCAGTTTAAAATGCTTCTTAGTAAATAGTATCATTGAGCAAAGCAGCTTTAAGTACAAATCTGATTGTTCTCTTCTCATTGAATCCTGTCTTAGTAATTTTGACAATACTCCCTTAGCCAAGACATCACTAAACAGTTATACACTCCTTCATATATTAACAGAAACAGGTCAAGGAGGTGGCCTTGGGTTAATTCTGTGATGAACTGCACACTGCTTCTAAAAACTGAGGTGAAATTTACATCTTTCCTAGCATTCGTATTAGATATTAAAACAGATTCCAGTATATGTACAACTGTTTTACTAGTCTATAGACCACATGACTGAATTTGGCAGCCTTTTATCTGTATTAGACAGATTTAGCCATAAATTATGATCATATAGTGATTAATGTTTTTTAACATACACATTGATGTGGAAACTGGCACTTTTAGCAAGTGTTTTACTTATTTGCTAAACTCAGTAGACTTTTGCTAGATTGTGAAAGACCTGACTCATAGCCAGAACTACACAATAGATCTAATTACTAACTACAGAACTGACATTCAAATTTAAAATTTTAGTCCATTAAATAAAAGTTATTTCTGATCACTACTGAATTAGGCTTGATTTGGCTTTGCCCTTAACCAGTAAACTTGCAAATTAAAAACAACAAGGATGATACAAAATCTAGATTGTAACTATGCATCAAAATTTGTAGATATTTTGAGAAATGTAAACATAATTGTAGAAAATAACAGACCAGGTAACAACAGATATTTATGCAACTTTGAAAGAGGTTTTGAGTACAACAATTACAATTAAAAGAACAGTAACTTATATGTCTATAATTTGGTGTAATAAGAATACTCAAGACCTTATATTAGAATGTCGAAAATGGGACAATAGATGGTCAGCAACAAAGCTGCAGTCTTCCGATTTGCACCACACAGGTGGCCCAGTGGTAGCGCTACTGCCTCAAAGTAATTAGTAAGAAGATCATGGGTTTGTGTCCTGGGTCCTCCTTGTGTGGTAGTGCTTTGAGTAAAGCACTATATAAATGTAATGAATTATTATCATTATGGACTCAAGAGTGCTTAAAAATATAAAACAAAATCTCTGCATAGCCCACTCAGACAACTATTCTAGAATGACCTGCTTGGTGTTCACCTCCCAGTATGACTCAGTTCAGAACTCTATGTAATGGATAAGCAAGAGTCAGGGATTTACAGTGTAAAGCCCAAAGAACTCTCAGCATAGTATTCTGATGCCAACTAGTGCATAAAATAATGTTTATGCTACAAAAAATGTATTTTGCCACTCTAAGGTAACTCATTAATACACATGAGGGGATAGTGGAGCCTTCAACCAGAACACAATGGCAGGCAAACAAGAAGCTGTAAATCCAGTTTTTAAAACAGACTGAAACTCAACCATTAATTTTACATAAAGAGACATCAACGGACTCTGGTTGGGCAGTTTAAGAATATGAGCTTAAATAAGCGGTTAGTACAGTTAAGATGTAATGGACAGGACTGTGATGATTAGTGTGAGCTAAATACCCAGGCAAGGCTCTGAAATAACCAGTCAATATGTATTTTCTCATCCTTTTTTTTCCCCCACAAGATTTATAGTTCTGACTGAGTAAGTAAGGACACAGCGGTGGCTGAGGCAGAAGTGACTCTACTCCACTAGCCCTTGAGCAAAGCCCTTAACCTGCAATTGCTGCATCCTGGGTAAGACATTAACCTGAATCCAGCCCTGCAAGCAGATCCTCCAACATGCCGGGAAAACTTGGGGGTTGGTGGCAGGATTGGCACTCCATCCACCATAAAAAAAACCTCACACTGTTCCAGGGTCTTGCTGAGGTGTCACTTGTTACTTCGTTGTGTGGTGGGTGCGACAATGCGCTACCAGTTCGTGCTCTCAACCTCCTATGTAAATAAAATCAGAACTACAATTGACCAATTATATCAAGGATGCTGAATACACTCTCCAAAAGTGGGTGAGGAGCTCAGCCATCCAGAAGGTCTTTATAGCAGATGTTTAGCTCCTTTGATCTATAGAAAATTCAACTTGATGATTTCAGCATCTATTAAGAATGCCCAGTGGGCACCATCCATAGTGAGGCAGTGGGCACAGAGCACTTTCTGCACCTGTAAATTCTCTATAAATCTGGTCAGCCTTGTTTAGCCTGTTTATACCATGGCCCTTACTGAAAAAAAAATGACAAGAGTTTTGTTTGGGAAAACATATTTGTGTATAATCACTAGGATTGTAGAGTCTTAAGGCTATCATTAGCCTTTTTAATGTCTTCTACTGACTGATACAATTGCAGTCATTCCAAATGTGAAAGGAATATTGTGTTATGATTATGTTATGGTACAAGATGGCAGAACCTTGCAATAAAGTGACTGCACTACCTTAAAAAGACCACCAGATGGTGCAGTGGACACTTGAAATGGGGCATGGCACATCTGTACTTCTATCAGAGTAAAGCTCACACTGGAATCCCAGTCAAGATGGTTGTAACACAATAACTAAATACTGTACGAAAACACACACAACAGTACTACATCCATGAGACACTTACATCCACACAGAAAAAAAAATCTAAGTATATTTGTATAATAGAAAATAAAAACTGCAGCTGTTATTTTTTTATTGTGCCTTTCAAGACGTTCAAAGTATAACCATAAATGCTTACTGTAACAACAAAAGGTAGTAACTCTGGTTAAATCTTCTATGAACATGTAAACAAAATATGCATGAGTCTTTAACCTATTAAGTTACGGTACAGTAGATAATTTTAATATGCTTACTCCTATATTAAAGTCTACTTTCTGTACTTCATGAAAGTACAATGGTTGATCCTTTCTTTCTCTAAAAGAAAAAAGCACATGAGATTTAAGACTTCTTGATAGTAATACTAATATGAAATTGCGCATCTAAGCAGCTAAAATATATCACAAGTGGTTGCTCTGGGAACACGGACTTCTTTTTTTCCTTTCTTAAGAACTTCTACTGTCTTCATAGAGGTAACTGCTATAAACTAAAATACTATAGCATGGTTTGGCCAGGTGGTTGAAAGACAGGTCAAATAATTCTCTTTTGCTTTTTACAGTGCACAGCAGCAAATCAGTTATACAGTACAAATGTAAATTGAAAAGTCAGTGCTATTGTGTTTGAACAATGACCACAACTGTTGTCCATTGTTAACCATTGTACTTGTTCTGTGGGTGTCTAAATAGGTTTTCCTTCCACATCTACAAGGACATTTATAATTCATATACTGAATTAAAGGATTATTAGCGCTAGTCATCCACAGATTATTAGTGTGAATGTTTGTTTTAGAACAAAAATTATTTTCCACACATGAGCTTTATTGTGGTTTCAGTTAAAGTCAGGTTTGTGTGGCTGAATAAGGGTGATAGTGTAATTATGCCCAGGAATAGAATGGAACCTGCTTTACACTCGACAGTCTTGTGCTGAACTTACAATGGATATACATAATGGATGAGCGAGTGAGCAGCATTGGACACAAGGTAAGCAACATCTCTGGACTGGGCAGCAGTCTACTGAAATAGTGAAACAACAGGCTTCCAGCACAGGATCATGGGGCATGCAGTTTTGAATGAGGACTGCTGCATAAACAACAAGCAGAAACCTACAAATAATTGTAAACACCTTTTCTGAAAGTTTTGTTTAGGTTAAGGTCCTTATTTTGGTTTTGCAAAAAAAGGGGAAAGTCTAGAAGTTGTTACTCTACAGGTCTTTTTTTTCATTGACATTTGATAGAGACTAGCATTGCCTTGTTCTAGAACTGCTAATTCAGTATGTTAATTTCATTTATTGATTTTATGCTGCACGAAGATCCCTTTGAATTATTACATTCAATTTCTGCATCAGTGAATACTACGCAAGTGAATGGGAGTCCCATCTGTCCAATAGTCTTGGAGATGTTAATCTAATCAAGTCTGAGGTGGGCAAGCCTATCCCAGCTTAACTGGGAGCACAGGAGAAATTACATCCAGATGGTGGGCAGGCTCACTGCAGACCACACACACGCACACACCAATATTGGGAAGGTTAAATCATTCTAAAATACTAGTCCACATGTGATTGAAGGGACTGAAATATATGGCAACTGAGAAGTGAGGAAAACAGGTAAAAGTTACACTAAATAAAAGACTTCTTAAAGGAAAACTTACCCAAAGTCACTGTTTCAAAAGGAATTGCAATGATGTAAATTTAATCTACTTCAAGTCTCAGTCTCTACAATATTTATATGGCTGAGGTTTATTTAATGTTTACAGTTATTTTTCATTTAAAGTGTAAACAATCGATCCAGAAAGTATTCAGAAGCCTTAACTTTCTGCACACTTTGTATTGCATTTTTAATTTTAAATGGATAAATTTGCCATTGTTGCTCATTGATCGACACTCAATAAACCATAGTGACAAAGCGAAAACATTTTCAGAAAAAATTGCCAATTTATTACAAATTAAAACACTGAAAAGGTCTTATTTATAGAAGTACTCCGATTGTTTGCTGTGGCATTTCAAATTGTGGTCAGGTGCGTCCTGTTTGCTTCAATTATCCTTGAGATGGGTTTAGAAAGTGACTGGAGTCCACCAGAAGACTTGCCATTGAATTTGGCTTTCTAATCAAATTAAAATAAAATTAACATTTTATTATTCACATACAAATTACATACAGTGCAACTATGTAGTGCAATTTTAGTATGATGCATTACAAGAAGTGTACTGTATTTATAAATACATTTATAATCTGCTATGTTTAATAAAAATATAAAGCCATCTAGCAATCATAATGCTTTCACTTTTTCAGCACAGCCTTATAAAGAAACCCCAAATCATAAGGCTGTGCCCTTATCGCAGACACTAACTTGAGTTTTTTTGAACATTAAAAAAAATCAATCATTATGGAATCTTCAGAAATTTTATGCATTTGAAAAGGTCTGGATTTACACAGTAGTGTGAATGGGGAAAATGGAGAGTTTTGATAATGCTGCTTTTCAGTAATGCTGATGCATGTTTTCATAGGATCAGACACTGACTATGCGGACTGTTATGCTACATTCACTGTATGGTCAATTCCTAACCTCTTGGCATCAGTTGACTTTGGCAACCATCTATTTGTTTGTAACCTTTACAAGCAGTTATACTTGCTTGTTCACAAAAAGAAGTTATCTGTTATTTAACATGTGCTTTTGGCATTTTAAATTACTCCACATTTGTTTCATAAACAAACTATGCTCTTGGCTGTTAAATCAAGTCAATAAGAAAGATTTACCCATTTTTGGCATTTCAGAGGCAATGATGAACTTTTAGAAAATAGTCTGAAAAATGCTAGTTTTCTGAAAAGTCTTGAAATGAAAATGCCATTTTCAAATGTTATCTGTGTTCTTATGAAGTACCCCCAAATTTCCTGTCTGGTTGTTGCCTTTGAGGACTAGATAGATAGCTAGATACAGCGCCCTCCACAATTATTGGCACCCCTGGTTAAGATATGCTCTTAGGCTTCTAATAAATTCTTTTTTTTCCCAAAAAAAGAGAAAAATCCAACCTTTAATTAAAGTACGATGATCCTCCACCATTATTTACAGTGGGCATGAGGTGCTTTTCTGCATGCTAATTCTTGGATTCACGCCAGACCCACTTAGAATGTTTGTTGCCACAAAGCTCAATTTTAGTCTCATCTGACCAAAGCACATGGTCCCAGTTGAAGCCCCAGTACCACTTACAAACTCCAGACATGTATGTTTGTGATTGTAGGTGAGAAAAATCTTTTTCCTTGCATGTCTCCCAAAAGCTTGTCAGCATGGAGATAGCATCTTAAGGTTGTCATGGAGACTTTGTGACCCCAAGATACCACCCTTTGGTGCAGATCTCCAACGGTGAGCTTTCCAGAATTTACTTCTTTTACCACCCTCCTCACTGTGCATGGTGGCAAGGTAAACTTGGGTCCTCATTCAGCCTTGTTTGTCACTATTCCTCTTGTTTTACACCACTTTATTATTCCTCCGAGTGTAGATACAGGCAGATTTAGGTGAGTAGCTGTTTTCTTGTAGCCATTACCCAACTTATGAAGGTCGAGACACATCTGCCTTACTTGAACGGCATGTTCTCTTTTCTTTCCCATGCTGAAGAGTGGCTAAGAGCAACAGGGCTCTGTCACATCATATTTATAGACAAAGACACAGGAAGTCATTAATTACTAATTAAAGGTTCCAATTTACTCTGATCAACTTTAAAAACTAAACTAGAAATTACAAAAACGCTTCAATTACATTTTATAGGAATTGTTAGGGGTGCCAATAATTGTGACACACATGATTTCATGTAAAAAAAAAAATATATATATATATTTCTTAATGTGGGATTTTTTTCCCCAATGAATAAATGTACTTCAATTACAAGGTTGGACTTTTCTCTTTTTTGTGTCGTGAGCCTATATTTTTTTGGGAAAAAAAATTAAAGAGTGATACAAATGGAGGTAAAACACACAATAACACTACTGTATATTAATAATATTAGAATAATAATAAGACTACTGCAGAACAATAAAGAACAAGAGATAGGTGAAAATACAAATACAGTAGAACAATAATAAATATTTATTAAGTGATCTTTTTTTTTTTTTTTGAAAGACACTTGCTTTACTTATATTTTACATGAGGGACTAGTCTGAAAGCCGTTAAGAAACATCAAGTTCCTGATGATGATTGACACCTCAAATTAATAGACACTTCATATCTAAATTGTATCCATATATATATATATATATATATATATATATATATATATATATATATATATATATATATATATATATATATATATATATATATATATATATATATAATTGAACTGAATTCCATTTACACCTGCCATTAAAATGCATGTCCACATTGTGTCTGGGTAAACATCAGATGCACAACACTGTGCAAGACCTGGGGGTTTTGTGGTCACTCATATTTAATCAGAACAGCACAACACACCCTCAGCTCTCTAGCCTGAAGCTGGAATGGGAACCGTCTGTGTGTTAAAGACCCAACACAAAAAAAAATGAAAAGTGACACACCAAATTGCCATGAAGAACTTTCTAGTGTTTTAATGCAGCACCAAAGATTTAACAGAGTTATGAAGGAGAGTGGGTAGTGTGACATCATGCATGTCACTACCTCCACTCATTTTCTAAGCTCTCATCCACTCTGTATGCACAGCTGCTGCTCTAACATGGCTTTCCCATCTGCTGCTACCACCTCATTTGGCTTACTTAACTGTTCTATAATGACAGAAAACACATTTTCACTCACAATTGTATTTAATATGGTCACTGTTCATTTCTGACCAACTCCAAATGTGGTGTGAGAGCCATGCACAATCTGATCAGAAATGTACAGAGCAGCAAACTATGTTTATGTATTCCGCAAAAAAAAAAAAAGAAATGCACTGAATTAATGTTAATAATGATGCAAAGATGGCTGTCCTCATTCGTTCTGTAAGAGGGGTACCATAATACTTTAGTATTTTATAGTCAAAAACAAAAAAGAAAAACCAATACAAAACAAAAAAAAAAAAAAAAACTTTCAGCGACCAAGAACCCCAGTCTCTCCACTATACCATTACACTTAGTTGAAGAGTAACAAGTGTATACAAAGAAAACAATTTATGGTATCATTTTAAGCAACAGAGCTGTATAAATATATACTTCATGTACATTCTTACAGTTAGTAATTTTCTCGGATTGTTGTTTCCATATTATATATACTGTTAAGCAGTTTCAATAATGTATGTTTTTGTAGAAAAGATAAACATACAAATGAGCCTTTATGAAGCCTCAAGAATTTTCGATGTATACCTGTAGTTTAAATACAAAATAAATTCATCTCTAATACTGGCTGACTCCACCAGAAACCTAAAAGCTCACTCCTTAAGAACTTACCAAGAGGTAAAATTTTACAATGTATGTATGTGTATGTGTGAGGCATTGCAAGGAAATACTGCCACTCTTAATACAAAGATGCTGCGTGAAATACCTGAATTCCACTTCTAAAATTAAAAAAGAAAATTTAGTATGATACACCTATTACCAGAACCGCTTCACTCAATTTAACAGAGTTAACACATTTGCTATCTACAGTGACAAAATTCTAGTTTACCAAATAAAAAAGGGGTAATATAATACAATACTCTGCATTAATGAATTGCAATAGTTAATACTTACAAACACAAAAAAGCAGAGATATTGTGTTGTGACCCGTGTATATTATACGGTCCCTGGAAACTATCACCCCCTGTAAAATAGTTATAGAGCTTTACCTATGTAATTTACATTATTAAATGTGTCCATTTTAGTGCAGCAACACAACATGATTAAACTGAAATGGACAATCTAATTAAATGGTCAAAAATAATGAAATTCTTGTGATAATAATTGCAGAAAAACAATGAGAGTTTGGTAGGCACAACACCTCTATTAACAGCTCATACATTTTTACATCTCTCTACCCTAGAAAACAAATGTTATAGATAACAAGTGCCAATAAACATTGGACGTAGCCGTCTTTCACAGATGCCAAAAATTAAAAGAGAACTTTATTTGGCAAGACAAGGCAAACATATGAAACTAGCAAAATGATTTTTACACCTTTAGGAATTTACTATGGACACTATTTATTAACAGTAGATTTGAAAATAATCTGTTCAAATGCTTTCAGAGAGATAACTGCTCAAACCAGTGAAAACCAAACAAAGCAACAAGAACAAATCAGACACAAAAGGTGAATAAACAGATGTTGCACTCACTTGGAGCTGTGCCTGCATGAGACGTATCTGCTGGTTTTCTTTAGCCAATTTGTCCAACAATTTTGTCAATGTCTGCAGTGCCTGTGGGTCTTCTTGAAGTTGTTCCATATTTATGTTTTGCCAATCCTAAAGATAAGCATTTATGAATAGTTTAAATTTTATGATTGTGGCATACTATTTATTCATTATGACTAAGCAAGGCAAAGGATCACTTTTAGACAAAATCCATATGTAGGTACATTCTCCCAATAAACATCTCAACATCAGCCAGTTCCTTTCCTTCTAAACATAAATTATAGTAACTAATTTTAGAAAAAATTATTTTAAATCAACAGATAACCTCCAAAAACAAATACTGAATAAAATGTCCATTATCTATCTATTTATCAAGCAAAATGATTGAATTAATTTTTTTTCTCAAAAAATGAAATTCACCAATTTGGTAATATTTAAAACACAAAGTGCAAATAAAAATAAAATCTGCCTTGACAGTGATTAATACTTTTTTAAGTCATTGAATACAGAGTTACATTCAGACCTCTTCATTTTTTCACATTTTGCAGGTTTGTGCTAAAATCATTTCATATCATTCTAACTCCAAAAAACAGTCAAGCAGCACTCAGTAACCCCAGAATGACAAAACAAAATAAACATCAGTTGATTGGGTGCCTCCCAATCTATTGACCTTGGCCGAGATATTTCTACACCTTGTTTGGAATCCTCAACTGACTGAATATGATTAGGAAACATGCACACCTGTCTATAGAAGGTCCCACAGTTGAAAACGTGTATCAGAGCAAAAATCAAGCCATTACGTCAAAGGAAGCTTAGAGATCAGATTGTTTGAGGCACAGATATGGGTAAGGCTACAAAAAAATTCTGCATCACTGAAGGCACCCAAAAGCACATCTGCCTTCATAATTCTTAAATGGAATAAATATGGAAAAACTACCAATTTTCCTAGACTTCACCAGCAATCATGGGAGAAGGGTCATGGCAAGAGAGGTGATCGAGATAAGATCCCAATGGTAACTCTAGCTAAGTTCCACAGAACCTGTATGGAGATGGGAGAAACTTCCAGAAGGACAACCATCACTGTAGAACTCCACTGATCTGGGCTTTATGTGGTTAACAGAGTGGTTAGACAGAAGTCTCGCCAAAAAGTCACCTAAAGGACTGTGAAAAAAAAGTCTCTAGTCTGATGAAACCAATTTCAGCATCATGTCTGGAGGAAACTCAAGTCTTTGCAATGCAATACCATCCCATTGGTGAGGCATGGTTGTTGCAGCTTAATGCTGTGGTGTTGCTTTCAATTGGGAGACTAGACAGAGTTAAGAGAAAGCTGAACAGAGCACAGAAGAGAGATGTCCTTAAAAACCGGCTTCAGAGCACTCTAGTTCACCTTCCAACAGGAAACATGACACTAAGCACAAAACAAATATCACAGAGGAGAGGCTTAGGGATAACTCTAGGAATGTCCTTGAGTTGCCCAGCCAGGTTTAAATCTAATTGAACATCCCTGTTAAGACCTGACAGTTATCCAAAGATGGTCTCCATCCAACCTGATAGAGCTTAAGAGGATCTGCAGAGAAGACTGAACATCTCCAAATCCAGGCGTGCAGCTCTTGTTGTGTCATGTCCAAGAAGACTCCAGCCTGTAATTACTGCCAAAGGGGCTTCAACTAATTACTAAGTAACAGGCATGAAAATGTGTGTCAATGTGATATTTCAGTTTTTATTTTTAATACATTTTCAAGCAATTCTAAAATCCTGTTTTCACTTTGTAATGCTGGGGTATTGAGTGTTGTTGATTGATTTGGAAAAAAATAAATGATTTTAGCACAAAGCTGCAGCATAAAAATGTGCAAAAACTCACTCATTCAATTGCCAGTTTCTATTTACATATACAAAATTTGTTATTGACTCTCTACATGAAATATTATACATCATTCCATCTCACCAGAGTCTGGGATAACGCCTCCTGTTTCAGTTCCTCTGTCTCCAGCCCCTCATCTGAAAAAAATATATTGTTTTTTGGAATTTATCTTAAAGTGGATCAAACATGGCATAAGCAAGCACAAAAACAACTGGCATATTGGGGGGCTGACATACAAAGGCCAAATCAAGAGAGAAAGCTACTTAAAAGCAACTTTGCAACTGCATTCATTCTAAGTTTGCCCTAACTGGTGCCTAGAGCGCAGATGTGTTTGACACTGAAGAAAGATTTTCTGAATATTCTGCTACTACAGTAATTTTACACAACTGAAATGATTTAAGCAGGTTTGGGAATGTTATGCCACGAACGAGTTTTAGAGGAAAAAAAAAAGGCATCTTCAATATCTTGTGCATATTATTACAAATTAACCAGGGCATACATGAAGGCCAACACTGTTGTGCTTCATTATGCACCATGAACCATGCAACAACTCAGAACCACAGAACTATGGCAACTTAATAATTAAAAGGACAGATTTGAAACTCAGAGTAAAGATTTAAAAAAAAACAATTTGTCAAAGAGGAATACCTTTTAACAGCATTGAACAGGACTTCCCTAAGGTACACATTAGACAATACAATCATTTTTATTCACATTATGTTAAAAACTGATAGTGGAATAAAGTGCTAAAGCAGACTTATCCTGAGTAATATACACAAGATGTCTTTTATGATGCCGTCTTCTATCAATTCAAACGATCAAGGTTTTCCTTTTTCTTTGGCGACTGCATGACCATTGTCAAACTTGATTAGGGAATATCTTTAGGGCTGACATTGTTATGCGTACTCCCGGCCCATAGAGGGCACACTCGTTAACTCCTTATCTCTATCTGCCTGTAGACCTGACAAAGAATGGCCAGTAGACATTTGACATCACTTCCTGTCCAAACCCAGAAGTCCCACCTACCAATATTTAAATATGCTCCAAGCAGGAAGTAGAAATTAGATACAGAGCCGACTCCTGTGAGAGAGACAGCTCCCATTCCAAAGTGACCGATATCAAGACAAGCCCTGATAGTCCACACTTGTAATTTTCTCACATTATATTACAATATGTTTACTTTAGTTTGTAAAGCATTTACTATGGTTTACTTAATTGGTCGGTTACTATTAAGTTATTCCTAAATAATCATCCATGTGGTATATTATTTTGTAATCTTTTTTTTAAAATATAGTCCTGTATCATACAACTATTAAAGTAGTTGAATAATTATTAGATCGTTTGTCAGGCATACTTTTTCCATCATCCAATCAGAGCTCAAATAATGCGCTACCCAATGCCCAAAGCTAACTGACACAGAACTCCCCACAAGCAGAATCAGAATTTGACATAAATGGAAGCAAGAATGAGCACAAAAGTAAGCAAACAGCTGTTTTTAGCTATGTGGCTCATAATTAGTAAACAAATCAGACACCCCAAGATATACCACAAATACTCACCATCCTCAATTTCAGTATAGGAACCTGCAAATAAACAGAGTTCAGATAGACACAAAAGCAAGAAGGGGCAAAGTATACACTAATATGGAGCAAAATCTGATTCTGCCTTTAGTGGGAATATACTGTACGCAATTTAATTTACCAATACTGAAAAAGGAACATGTCAATTAATGTAAAAATGTTCATATTTCACAGTTTAACAAATACAGAATGTACAAAAATGTGAATTTTATATAATTAAAATCAGTAGTACCCTTTTCCAGAAAAATACTGCACTTATACAATTCTCATTTCTCATATTGCGATTCATTAAACTTCATTCATCTAATTGGTTTCCCCTTGATAACTGCATTTTTCTTAAGTTTAAGTCTGCATTGCAGAGATGTACTTCTTTCTTTTAATAGTAAATCTATATTTCTGGCTGCTAATTGTTAGGTCTTGTTGACCTATTTGAAGCAAAATACATAAAAGCAATAAAATACTGCATGGCTTTATTAATGTGTATTGTGTTTCAGCAGCCTGTAATAGTGCTGATTTGTGAATTCACAATTTCTAAAAGTATTAGTGATGAACACTGTAAAAATATGAAAATATAAATAATGATCCAGGTTTGTTCATTGTCTACAGTGTTCATTAGAAAATAAACTCAATAACATTTTTACATTTTATAAAAATATGATCATTAGATTCTTTTTTTTTTCTTTCATGGCCATTTTATTATTATTTTTTTATATTTAGGCTACTGCTTTTCTTTTATTAAAAACTCTGAATTTAAAGGTTTCATTTTTGGTTTAAGTTTCATATGGTTATAACACATTTGTAGTTAGCGTAATGGTTTACGTGACGATGTACTCACCTGAAAACAAAACTACTCCCAAACCAAGAAGAACTAACGCACCAATGATACACTTGTTCAGAGTAAGTCCATCCCACCACTGCTCCTGATCCACACGTACTTCATGCTGGCCTCTCTCAATGAAGTCGGCCCCAGTTGGGGACTTCACTTCAGTACCACGTCTCTTCCGTACGGTGTTTCCACTCTCCTCACTACTTGAGCTCAACTCATCCAAATCTTCTCCTAAAATAAAATTAGAATTGAAAAACATTCTAAAAATAGTCAACACTCTTAAGGATTCGTTTAGATACATTTCTGGAGTATTTATGTTGGATTCATACATATACAAAACGTGTACTAAAGTAAAGAGTCATGGATGCAGCTACATTATACTTTTGGAAATTATGCAATAAAAACATTCAAATAACTTAAAAACACAAAAAAGAGATGAATCCATTCCAAGCAAAATTCATGCACTGTAGGAGCATCTATTTACTTTATTAATATCAACCACACACTGTAACAACACACTCTGTAAAAACATTTTTGAATGAGCAGCACTGGGGGAAAACCCCACACAATAAGCCAAAGAAATTCAGATGTGGCAAATAATCCACTGGAATTAAATCATGCAGCAGACTGGAAAGAGAAGGAAACGTGTGTAATAATGGTTGGAAAGAAGTGTAATGTTTTAAACCAACTTGGGAACGTGGGCTTTTGTACAGCCTATATACAGAAAGCTTAAGTGCACTACATTCCAGAAATTCAAAACAATTGTTTAAAGCACAACGTGATATAAAAGATGCCATCTGGAGCACCACTTGACCATTTTATGTAAAGTTGATGCTACATTTATAACCATTACTGAATATCCACAAAGAGAAAATAAGAACACACTAACAGGGTCTCTAGGAAAGCTAACACATGTTGCAGTGTAGTGGGGTGAAAAAGTAACAATATGTTTATGGCAAAAGTATACTTGGGAACATGCTCCTTAAAAACAAAGATGGAAAAATGACACAAAGAAGCGACCACTCCCGTCATTCATAATGGATTTTTCTTATTGCTTTATTTTCAATACTGAAATATTTGTACATCATGCTGCCTCCTGAACATTTCGAAAATCTCCTCAAAAATATGACGAGGTGCTTAGAGTGGCTGTGCTATTCTCAGGTCGGTCTCCTCCTACACTAAATCTGCAGTCTTACACTGGTGTGAACAGCTAAGTGACTACTCTGCTGTGGTAAAGAAAACCTCCTTAAGAGAATCTACAGTCACACTTTTCAGAGGATAATGGTGCTGCAACACTGCAACAATATCAATGTTGGATAACTAACCAACTATCTGAAGATTATTTTGGCTTAAATGATAAAATGACATATGGAAAGAATTTAAATATGTGACAGAATAAGACGACACTTTAAATAAAAAGTTAATTCAAGTCTTGTTGAAATAAATATAAATGCTAGCAGCCTGAATGAAGGGTTTATAGATATTCAGTCATTTCTCTCTCCCACTCTATTGTCAATAGTGTTGTAATTACAAGCCATTTTTATTATTTGAGATATAGCATTATTTTCCAATATTACCACGCATGTATGCTCTGTGAAGGACAAAAGCTAACTGAGATGAGCATTTCAGAAGAGGCCCAGAGCCTCAAGCTAGCCTTCTTAGATCTAAATCTAGAAGAGCAAATCACAAAGGGTGTCACACAAGTCTGTTACATTACAAAATGGTTTAATCAAGGACAAGTATTGGCTCAAGGACTGTTCTGCACTTTGTTTTTTGATGTCAAACATCATCCCCCAAAACTCCCAAAAGTTATAGGTATAATGTAACATCAGATAAATATGCTATTATGGATTTTATAAAGTAGCAAAACAATACTAGAAAAACATTATTGTTGTAAATGACAAAGCAGCCAAAAATGATTCATAATTTTTTTACATATTGAAATAAAATAATTAAACCCCCTAGATAGGAAAAACAAGCTTTAGAGATCAACATGGGTGATAAAAAAAGACAAAGCCTTGAGTTTATGAATATAATATCAAAAGTGACACTGGTAAGTAAGCACATTGTCTTGGAGCAGGTTATGTTCTGTGCTTTACAGATTATGAATACAAACCCCACAAATCTTAAAATTCACCAACAGAGTCATCACAAATTGGCCCATGACATACTTCGGGGCAAAGAAAAAGAAAAGTTGAAAAGTGCCAGCAAGCAGAGCGCTCATGCAAGTCCATGGCCACATAATGCAAGACAATGACCAGTCACATCATGTTTGCAAAGGGCAGCGGCTGGGGGGCACAAACTCGGTTGAACACAAAACACAGAAAGAAACCCAAATTCATTTGTTCATTGAAGCTGCCAGGACTACAAGACTATGCAACTTGCTGTGGTTTAGAAAACGTGCTACTTCTCTCAACCTCAAATTAAACAACCTGTGTGCTGCATGAGAACATTTTATGGTGAGAATGTAGAAAAAGTATACTGTATTGTGTAATGTAGAAAGAAGTATTTTCTTTTACATTTTTGCAGTATAAGGCTATTTCAGCTGTTTGTTGTTAGCTCTATTCCAGTTAAATTTCGATTAATGTTTTGCATGCAAAACTGCATTTTTTTTAGAACAAGTGATTAAAAAAAAATAGGAATCTCATAAAATTGTTTATATTCAGTGCCTGGTTTTGTTTCTACTTGTTTATAATGGGACATAACCTCTAGGATTCCACTGACATTAAACAAATATTACCAAAACCATTAAATCAACAGTTCTGTCAGGTTGTGACACAAAACTAACTATATAATACCTCTTTGAACATACAGAATTACTAAACCTAAAATATTTTAAAAAATTAGAATTTTTTTTTTGCGTAGCATGAACACTAAATTACTAAAATATAATAAGACTAACTAAAATTAATCTTCATTTCTAATATCAGAAATAATACAGAAATAAAAACTAGTATAAGAAGGCAAAACTGTAAATACCTTGTAAAAAACTTACCACATGCAAATAATTATTTAAAAAACATTTTTGCAGTAGTTGACTTTATACTTACAATCTGCACAAAAGATTTTTATGTACCTGAAACATCAGGTTTTAAAGCATGGGTTCCCAGATAAGAAAAATACCCAATTAACACTGTCATGTTTTTACCATGCAAATTTAAACATTCAATCAGACTGTGATATTTGGTCTTAGTTATAAGGACATTCCAGTCTGTCCGTGGCCTCCATCCACCATTAAGCAGACACCAGTGACGGAAATAGCAATATCATCTAAAATGCTGTTGCCCAAATATTCAGCTCGGCACATGCTTCTCCTCCTGTAAGCATGCTGTTCTCATACCGGCAGCTTTGTGTCCAATCAGCCGCTTCCCCCATCTGCAGATGCCATCCAAAGACACAGTCTGTACCAATGGGATCACCAACCGCACTTCAAACATAAATCACACTGAACCTTACTTACTTCTGCATAATAAGTATTACAAACTAATTTAAAAAGTACAACTGGTACAATAAAAAATATACAGTATATATACAGTGTATATATATATATATATATATATATATATATATATATATATATATATATATATATATATATATATATATATATATATATATATATATATTTGGGAGAATATTAGGTACAATTAAAATACATTTCATTTTTTGTTTTAATTGTCCTAACAGTGACTGATCCCAGGCCAAAACAAATGCCCTAGAACAGGGGTGTTCAACTCCAGTCCTGGACTACAACAGTGGTTGCAGGTTTTCATTCTAACCCTTTTCCTAATCAGCGAGCAGTTTTCACTGCTAATTAACTCCTTTTCCCTTAATTTTAATAGCCCTGCTTTTAAGGATTTGCTTCTTCATTTAAATGACAGCCAAACATTGGAAAGTCAAACTCCAACCAGTTTCTTAATGAGAAGCCAATTCTTGCCATTAATTAAAACCGTTACTGAATATCATGACTTGTTGCTGCTCTCATTCTCCCACAGCAGACTGTTGACTTTCTGCTTTTTCTAAGACAACTGTCAAGATGTTTTGAAGCAGCAACAAGTCATGAAATTCAATAATGGCTTTAATTAACAGCAAGAATTGGCATCTCATTAAGAAACTGGTTGGAGTGAAATTGGCTGGAGTTTGAAGTTCCAATTTAGCTGGTCATCTGTTGGCTCATTTCGCATCTCATTTATGTTTGGCTGCCATTTAAATGAAGAAACAAATCAATTCAGAGAACGAATCCTTAAAAAAATGGCTTTTAAAATTAAGGGAAAAGGAGTTAATCGGCAGCAAAAACGGCTCACTAATTAAGAAGAGGGTTAGAATGAAAACCTGTGGCCACTGTGGCCCACCAGGACTTGACTTGGACACCCCCACCTTAGATATTCTACTGCTTTTATTCCGTGCTTAGATATGTTTCACCTGGTACTGTAGTTCACAGACTGGGAAGTCGCTGTAATTATTTACTTTATTTTGCACAGTGACAAATAGTATAGTACAGTGCTGCAGTGTTTCTGTAAAATCTACAGCAAAGCTAAAGTAAGTTGCTTATCTGTGTTTCTCACCATGTGTAAGTCAATGTAGAATTTGGTACCCATTTTAAAGCTATGCAGAAAGGAAAGTAAGAAAAATCATAAGTTAAAGAGGAATAAAATAAGATCTCCAGCATATGTCAACAACGCATACTTTTTCTCAAGTAAATTAAGTTACTAAAATATGGATTCCAGTTTGCACTAGACAGGTGGTACTCAATCTTAAGTCCTGGGAGAACTCTGTGGCTGCAGGTTTTGGTATCTAGAAGTATCTAATTACTATTTAAATTATAAGATCGCTCTAAGATAAAATTAACCCCCAGTTGTGAAACTGACTGGAACAAAACCCTGCAGCCAAGATAGTCTCCCAGGACTGAGACTGAAAACCATTGCAATAATTACAATACAAGAACTCACACTGAGACAGACATTCGTCTAAACATTCTACATTACAGACAGATCCCTTCAGGTTTAAAAAACATTTTCTAATTACATACTCATGCAGTCATACAGGTATTTAATATTTTTCTTCTTCTAGCAAGAATAAATGAGAAGACTCTGCACAACAAAATTAGGATGCTGTTTTTCCTACAAGAACAGCCTTAGGCAAATTTGATGAAAATGTAAAGTATTTAATTTGTCTTCTTTCAAGGTGCAGGACTGCTCCAATAATCTCATGTTTTGCACAGCCTTTCTGCACCTATTATAAACTGAAAATATTTCAACTCAATAGCCTTCTTGCCCTACCTGCTTGTTTGCCAATGTTAGCCATTTTGTGTGCTGCGCCAGACTTTTGGCCAATCTCCCCCTCCTCTTCATCTTCCTCAAGACAGCCAATAGACTGAGGGATGTTAACAACATTTGATTCTTCCTGAGTAAGTTTTTTTTCAAATGTTTCACTTTCTGCACCTCCTTTTTCCAGCAAGACCTTGAATCAATGCAAAAATGTGTATCAGCAATGGAAAACAATATACTTCAAATCCGAACACAATCTTTCCATCATTTAATTAGGTCTTATTGCACCAGGTACAAATCTGTGGTATAATTCTCATCACGATTTGGAAACTAAGTCCAGAATTATATATCTGGTTTTCTTGTTAATGAAAATTAAAATAAAATGTCACTAACAAAAAAATAATCATTTAATAAACTAAAACCAAAATAAAATTGAAACTAGTTTTGTTTCCATTTTTATTTTCTCGTTATTTGGCTTTTGTAATTTTGGTCATCAGCTCACTGGTCTTTATGTATACTATGCATGTGAGCACATTTAGTTGCTGGTATATTCATTAAAGCCTTGTGGTTATGAGGTTTGTGCACAAGCATAGTATCCCTCCCTGCAGGCATCCAAATCTCACAGGATTTTATTTGACTTTTTCAGCTATCACTCAGTTTCCCCTTCTAAAACTAAGAGCAAATACCAAAGCCTTCTCACTTGCCAATGACTTGTGCTGTAGATTTTATTGACCATAACTGACGGTCAGTCACAGATGAGTTGGCACTTCTAACAAACTTCAAGGAAAAGGAACTAAAAGCATGCAGGTTTTGCATGTCCCTTATTGAGTGAATGATCTCAGATGTTACTATAACAAATGTTCATTATTTGATGTAAAAATGCTTGAAGAAATGTACTTTATGCATGTACAAAGTTTCATCTATATTTCTGCTGTTAAACATTGTTCAAATAATGGTTTCAAAAGGTACTCTAAAAAAAATAACGAAAGTAAATTTTCACTTTAAAAGTTGGGAAAGCAGTAGATGACGTATTGTCAGCATCAAAAAAAATATAAGAGTATAGGGTATGTGTGCGATGTTCCAATTAGTCAGAAGGAGAATCACAGAAATACAAACTGAAGTGTTTTTGAAATTAAATAACTAGTTGTTTAAACTTATTGGAGGTCAAAGTAATAAATGGCATCAGAACACCTAGTCAATCATGTTTTTTGATTATACTAGAAGTCTTGAATTATCACATTATCATGAGACATGTGAACTCTGTACCAGATTGTACAACTGTCTGACCAGTATATAACAGGACAATATGTAATTTGACAACTATACAGAATATTGCGTTTTTAGACATGCAAAACAGTGGCCATGTACACAGTTTCAGCCAAATGTGAAAAAAAACTGAAAATTTGCTGAAAACTAAAAACAGGTAAAAAAAATAAAATACAAAAAAAAAAATGAAAACTAGAAAATAGTAGATTTTATTTAGTTTTTCATTCTAATATTCAAAAATATCTTAAAACTAGTAAAAAACACTGAACTGTACATACTAGATCTAAACCCAAATTTGAGTGCTGGTGCTATACATTGTTATAAGATGTACAATGAAATGACACAAATTATATTATAATTACTATTTCTGCTATTGCATTGTTTCCTTAACATGTCCATCCATCCATCCTCTTCCGCTTATCTGAGGTCAGGTAGCGGGAGCAGCAGCTTCAGCAGAGATGCCCAGACTTCCCTCTCCCTGGCCATTACTTCTAACTCTTCTGGGAGAATCACGAGGCATTGCCAGGCCAGCCGGGAGACATAGTCCCTCCAGCCTTTCCTGGGTCTTCTCCGGGGCCTCCTCCCGGTTGGACGTGCCCGGAATACCTCACCAGGGAGGCGTCCAGGAGGCATCCTGATAAAGATGCCCGAGCCACCTCATCTGACTCCTCTCGATGTGGAGGAGCAGCAGCTCTACTCTGAGCGCCTCCTGGATGACTGAGCTTCTCACCCTATCTTTAAGGGAAAGCCCAGACACCCTGCAGAGGAAACTCATTTCAGCCGCTTGTATTCGGGATCTCATTCTTTCGGTCACTACCCATAGCTCATGACTATAGGTGAGGGTAGAAACGTAGATCGACTGGTAAATTGAGAGCTTTGCCTTACGGCTCAGCTCCTTTTTCACCACACTGAGAACGCTGCACCGATCTGCCTGTCGATTTCACGCTCCATTCTACCCTCACTCGTGAACAAGACCCCAAGATACTTGAACTCCTCCACTTGGGGCAAGATCTCGCTCCCAACTCCGAGAGGGCACTCCACCCTTTTCCGGCTGAAGACCATGCTCTCGGATTTGGAGGTGCTGATTGCCATCCCAGCCACTTCACAATCAGCTGTGAATGGATTAAGAGAGAGTTGAAGATCACAGCCTGATGAAGCAAACAGGACAACATCATCTGCAAAAAGCAGTGACCCAAACCGGACCCCCTCAACACCCTGGCTGCGCCTAGAAATTCTGTCCATAAAAGTTATGAACAGAATCGGTGACAAAGGGCAGCCCTAGCGGAGTCCAACTCTCACTGGAAACAGGCTTGACTTACTGCCAGCAATGCGGACCAAGCTCTGACACCGGTTGTACAGGGACCGAATAACCCTTATCAGGGGGTTCTGTACCCCATACTCCCGGAGCACCCCCACAGGATTCCCCGAGGGACACGGTTGAACGCCTTTTCCAAGTCCACAAAACACATGTAGACTGGTTGGGCAAACTCCCATGTACCCTCCAGGACCCTGCCAAGGGTGTAGAGCTGGTTCACTGTTTCGCGACCAGGATGAAAACCACACTGTTACTCCTGAATCCAAGGTTCGATGATGCGACGGACCCTCCTCTCCAGAACCCCCGAATAGACTTTTCCAGGGAGGCTGAGGAGTGTGATCCCTCTGTAGCTGGAACACACCCTCCGGTCCCCCTTCTTAAAGAGGGGGACCACCATCCCAGTCTGCCAATCCAGAGGCACTGACACCCGATGTCCATGCGATGTTGCAGAGACGTATCAACCAAGACAGTCCTACAACATCCAGAGCCATGAGGAACTCCAGGCGTATCTCTCATCCACCCTCGGGCCCTGCCACCAAGGAGTTTTTTTGACCACCTCGGTGACCTCAGTCCCAGAGATGGGGGAGCCCACTTCCGAGTCCCCAGGCTCTGCTTCCTCATTGGAATGCATGTTAGTGGGATTGAGGAGGTCTTCGAAGTGCTCCCCCCACCGACCCACAACGTCCCGAGTCAAGGTCAGCAGCGCATTAACATGTTCCAAATGATATTACAGAAGACCAAGGTTCAACTATGTGGTCTGACAATTAAGTTCTCAAACTCATCTTAAAAAGAACTGCTACATACCTCATTGCTGAAAATCACTACAGTCAGCTTCAAAGTATAGGCAGTCCCCGGGTTACGTACGAGATAAGAACTGAAGGTTTGTACTTAAGTTGAATTTGTATGTAAGTTGGAACAGGTACATTATGTTAATAAATGCTGTTGTTGATCGACAGTAAACAACTGTTCTGCCAATGAATGATGGAGTTTCACCTCTATCTGACCTTTTTACTATTTCTACTTTATTTTCAATGGTGATGGTTTTTCTCTTCTTTACTGTATCACCAGCACTTGCATCAGATTTGTGTTTCAGAGACATTCTTGAAGGGTGAAGACAAAAGGTTAAGATGAGCTCTTCTGCACAGCACTGTACACGCTAACACAGCAGGAAGGCACCAGTCGTCAAAACGTCTAATGTACTGACAATAGACAACTTCCTGCTATGTGCGTAACATTACAAGCAGGCTTGCTATTGAAAATGAATTGAGGCGGCGAGGGGGGTTCACCACTCGAAGACCACACAGTCACATCCAATACAGTATGCTGCCTGCAGCGTCAGCCCACTGAGAATGAACACGATATGGCCAAAGGCGGGTAGTGAATCAATTCAACAGGCAGCCACCCGAGGCAAACTACAATGCTACCTCCCGCTGCCCCGTTCACCCTCAATGGCCTCCTTTCAGCCACAACTGGGTCACTGCTTGCAGCATCACCAGCCACCCATCGAGAACGAACGGGGCAGCCATGTGTGGTGGGTGGGCAGTGAAACGCCCCCCTCTGCTCCATCCAGCCCACGTCCAGTCAGGAGCAGTAGCTGTGGCCCCGGTGACTATGGACCGGGGTCACCGCTTGGCACTGGGAGCCGCCTGAGGGACACTACAGTGCGTGAGCAGTGAAATCGCCCCTCTCCAGCCTCCATCCAGCCACCGCTTGCAGCGTCCCCAGGCCAAAGATCACGGAGAGGCAGTTACTGGGGCGATGCGTCACAGCTGTGGCCCTGTTCGCAAGCCGTAGGTCGGATGTCCGTAACTTGGGGATTACCTGTACTCCCCTTGAGAAGCTATGCAACGATGACAGTGCATAGTCCTCCCTTCAAAGCAATTCTGGAAATCTTTTTCTGGAATGGCCATCAGAGCTATCATCGTATTACACCTGATGTCCTGAATGTCATCAAAATGTCTTCCTTTCAATATTTCCTTTATCTTCGAGTAAAGAAAAAAGTCATTGGAGGCCCGATCAGGTGAGTAAGAAGGGTGTTATTTGTTTACTAGCTAAAAACTCCCTCACAGACAGTGCTGTGTGAGCTGGTGTACTGTCATGATGCAAGAGCCATGAGCTGTTGGTGAAAGGTTCAGGTTGTTTTTGATGTTTCACGCAGCCTTTTCAGAACTTCCAAATAGTAAAACTTGGTAAACTGTTTGTCCAGTTGGTACAAACTCATAATGAATAATCCCATTGATATCAAAAAAGGTTAGTAACATCGTTTTGACTCATGCTTTGGACTGACAGAACTTTTTTGGTCGTTGAAAACTGGCTGACTTCCACTGTGCAATTTAAAACGCTTTGTTTCAGGGTCATATTGGTACATTCATGTTTCATCACCAGTGATAACACGGCCCAAAACATCGTCTTGCCTCTCCAAAAGGTCTTGGCAAACTTCGACTCTCCTTTGCTTTTGTTTATTGGTGATCTCCTTCAGGACCATTATTGAACACATCTTTTTCATGCCAAGATTTTGAGTTAAGATTTTCCTATTTCTCTATCGATGTTTACTTGGTCTGCTATGCTTCTCACAGTCAGCTGACAAATTTTTGCAATGTTTTCGTCAGTTCTGCTCATTACTGGCCACCCTGACCTCTCTTCATTAGTTGCACTTTCTCCACCCTCAGAAAAACGTTTAATTAATTTGTACACTGCTGTTTTCTTCATGGCATTATCCCCATAAACTTAGACTAACATGTCCCCGATTTCACTTCCACTCTTGACAAGTTTAACAAGAAATTTAATGTTTGTTCGTTGCTCTAATGAGCGCCACTCAGCAAGACACTGCCACACATCGACACGAACGCAGCTGTGAGACACGGATATACCAAAGTTATGAAACCTTACCAAGATGCTTGTACAGTGCTACCAATGGAAGTGCACAGTGGCAACTTCATGAACTTATATATATACCTTATATATTGTGCTAAGGGAAATGTTAAAATAGTTTAAGGTATTCAAATGACTCTTGAAAAAAAAAAAATTAGTGGAAGCTTATATGTAAAGTAATTCTTGCTTCTTTCCCCAAATAGTGTAGTTTCACTCTTTCGTATTGTCAATTACACAAATACTTTTATCTTCCATGATGTAATTATGGCAACTCTCAGAGGAACACTTCACAATTTATATAATGTACATAGTAATATTTGGTTTGTTTTAAGTTCTTAGACTTTGCAAGTCTATTCGAGGCATCAGGATTTTGTAAAGCTTACACATTAAACTTATGACACCAGCAGCGTACCTTCTTCACCGGCTGATCTTCAAATGATGATAGCTGTTCTGTATGTGGGAGCAATGACTCCAGTTCGGAACTAGTTGGAAATTCTGTAAAGAGACAAATATGCAAGCTTACTCTTCATATATCTGAAAGTCTTTTACATATGGTTTTCATTTTCAAAATACTAATACTAACCATACTTAATAATAAAACGGATATACTGGAGAATTAATGCATTATGCTAGAAAGAAAAAACATATGCTGAAAGAAAATGCAGTTAACATTACCTGTTCATATGGTTACCTTATGGAAGTCTGGTTTCCTCTCATTGTTTAAAAAAATTGAGTGGTCTTGTGATGCAATAGACCACTGTATGAACTAAAACTGCTTCTTGCCTTACATCCTGGCACCACTGGATTAAGCAAGTAAAAAGAACGGACATTTGTCTTTTTCATAACCTGGGGTCTCATGTATAAATGGTGCGTACGCACAAAGTTGTTACATACGAACGTTTCCACGCTCAAATAGTGATGTATAAAACCTAAACCTGGCATAAAGCCACGCACATTTCCATGGTAGCTCATACCCTGGCGTGCGCAAGTTCTCCACTGTTTTGCAGACTGGCAGCACCCAGCGTCAAAACAGTGCTACTGTTCCAGTGTGGTTTCCCTTTCTTGTTTAGATCCACATTCCTGACGCGGCTTTATAAATACACTGAAATTAACCGCATGTTGTTTTTTAGATTAATGCATCTGATTGTAATTAACCAGTAGCAATATAATGGTTCACGGAATGGTCAAACAATTCTAAATACAATAGCTGCTTTAGCGTTGTTACTCTTAACTGCACATTCTTCTTCTTTCAGCTGCTCCCGTTAGGGGTTGCCACAGCGGATCATCTTCTTTCCATATTACTCTCATTGTACCACTCAGAGTATTTATATCACTGTATCCGAGTGGGGAATCACAGCTGTACAGCAGCTGATCGGAAATAGAATTATCGGTATACAGCATCAAGCACATGCTGCCTCAGCCATGCTATCTATTGAACTGCTCTCATATGGCAAACGTTTCAGAGCCTTTCCTCGCGGTTCAGAAACAGTTTCATTCCAAGAACTATAAACGTACTAATTCAGTCCATCAAGTGCTCCTTGTAGAAATGTTTGTACTTACTAGTACAATCACCTCACTAAACTTGTACTACAGTTATAATATTGCACACACTGAGCCACTTTATAAAGCGTGTATTTATATAGGATGATATTTTTAAGATGAAATGCAGCAAAATGCTTATTATACAGATAAAACGAACTTCATTTGAATAATTTATACTGTTAATAATTAAACATATGAGGACACGGTGTCGCTGCACTAGCAAGGATCTGCCACTCCGTTCACGGATTGTTCCTGCTTCGTACTATACGCTTGCTGGGACTGGCGTGACACTGGATGGATAGAATAATTAAACACGTACTACGAAGATATTTCAATGTTCCTTAAAAGTTTTGAAGAATCGGTGTTCTAAGCTTACTGATGGCTTAACATCTATTACAGAGCTGATTGTGTGCCAATTGGGTATTTGGAGAAAGAAAAGGAAGGACAGGAATTGGGGGTTAGTACGTTTGAAAGAGACAGTACTGCTGCAATAAATTATTTCATCGAAGGTCGCGCACAATCATTGCGCCACTGTGTTCCCATGTTTAACAACATGCTTTAACTCCTATCATCATGAAAATTATATCAAGTATACATCTCAGTATTTTAATTATTCAGAGAGCTGTAATATTAAGTTGTGGTGGGCTGGCGCCCTGCCCGTGGTTTGTTTCCTGCCTTGCGCCCTGTGTTGGCTGGGATTGGCTCCAGCAGACCCCAGTGACCCTGTAGTTAGGATATAGTGGGTTGGATAATGGGTGGATGGATGTAATAATACGAATGTAATGGATTCTGTGTCCTGTCGGAGGAAGAGAAAGCCTGGAAGCACATAGTGATTCACACACATATAGTACATAGAAGATCAAATACAAAACAAAGCATTTATCGTGCTACTTTAGTTACGATGGGATTTGAGAAACTAGTAAATTAAACGATTTTAAGATGAAGTTTATTATGTTCTACAGCAGGGGTGCCCAATGCATTGACTGCAATCGACTGGTAGATCGCAAAGGTAGTGCAGGTAGATAGCGTTGCAATCAAAAAAAATTTTTTTTAAATGTAATCTATCATATATCTTCCCTATGGCATTTGCCACTTCATTGACATACAGGGTGGCCAGTCTGAGATCTCCTTTCTTCTAATACACTGCTCATCCCCGCACGCATGATCAAACGCGCAAGCTACTGCAAAACTCCGGCTGTGATCTAGTTAGCCTTTCAATTTATATCGACTAAAGAAAGGATTTAAAAAAAAATGTTTGGGGAGGGTATGGGCTGGATGTGGAAATGGAAGAGGATTTTTTTCTCACAATGTCACAATTGAAGTGCGTTTGTCTGATCGGTCAATCTATCATTGCTATTCCAAAGAAGGAAAATTTGGAAAGGCACTTTTGAATTGTTCATAAAAACTACGAAACTTCCTTCCGAAAAGCAATCTGAGAAAGAGAAAGGAGAGGGAACTAAAATCGCAGTTAATCGGACAGCCGGAATTTTTCACTCGGCTGAATTCAAATGTTCCTTGATTGCATTATTCGGCTCTACTTATTTATGCAAGTCAGCCTTTTCCCCACATGAAGATTATTAAATCCAAATACTATAGTGACCATAAATGTATTGAATTGTTATTGTGCCTTAAAGGTTATTCAGTTATACAAGGTACGACAACATATATTTTATGCATAAAGTACTCTCAGTATATATCCTTCTATATAAAAGCGGTCGGGATTGTCCTTCCGTCCCGTGAGTGCTATGCAGGTGCGGAGTTTCACACGCGCCCCGTTCATTTTGCAATGCACGATGGGATTTGTAGTTTCGTTTTCCATGTAAAAAGCGGTCGGGATTGTCCTTCGATCCCGTGAGTGGAAAGCCTAGCGGTATTCCGCTTATCACAGACTTACTACTTGCAGCTTGCGGTACGAAGCGACATGATGTGAGCAGAGTCCTGGTGCTCCCATCGTTCCCTTGCTTTTGTGCGCAATGCGCTGGAAAAATAGACAAAATTATGTCTATAATTAATGTTGATGGAGTACAAATGCCTCACCACGTAGTAAATATCAGGGG
Organism: Polypterus senegalus; assembly: GCF_016835505.1. NCBI lineage: Eukaryota > Metazoa > Chordata > Cladistia > Polypteriformes > Polypteridae > Polypterus > Polypterus senegalus. The sequence continues at coordinate 81,319,832 of NC_053154.1, forward strand.
GGTTCAAAAGGGCGACCTCAATATAGAAAAAAGTTTTAATTTCATCACAAAAATAACAAACTACGAGTATTAAAGTAATGCCGCTCAAATGCAATATAACCAAATTAATGAGTTTGTATAAAATATCAAATTGATCTACATATTGAATTGCCTTAAGAAGTGGTCAACTTAAAAGTTGGTCGCCTTAAAAGGCGGGTGAGCCTAGTGTGTGTGTGTGTGTATATATCTATATATATATACACACACATATATACACACACACACATATACACACACACTGTATATATACTCTGTATATATACACTGCATTCATGTAGGTTGATCATTTTGACCTGGTCATTTTAAAAGTAGATCGCAAGCCGAAAAAGTGTGGACACCCCTGTTCTACAGGGTGGTCCACATCTAGTTATGCAGATCCAGATCATCTGGATGATTTTGATTTATGCTGGAACAATTCCAGTTCGGCACGAAGATGATGTCGTCAGTTCGCACACTTCTCGATGGTCCGGGATTTTTTGGGTGATTTTCTATGTAATAAACTTAAGTCATAGCGTAATGAAAATTGCATAATTAGATCTGGACCACACTATACTTTAATGACAAAATAAACTATGTGATAAAAGTGGAAATTTTGAGATTAAATTTGACATTTCAAGCTTTTTTCTCACTCTCTTTTTTTTCTTTCTTTTCTCTGTACCCTAATAAGCTTTCATATGACACTCAGACGGTGGGCTATGACTCACCTTTTCACGGCAACTTTGATATCTGACAACTTTTGTTTATTTTGGGCACTGTGCGACTTTGTGAACTTGAGCTTTCGAGTTTCTCCGACACTCTATGTCACTCAATCAACTTCGTTTTGTTGTTTATACCACTGTTTAGACCAACAAATAGTACATTTTTCCTTGCTTCCACTTGGTATTTGCTGAAATTCTTCTATATTTCCCCCGTGCTTTTGCCATTGTCTTTTCATAGAAGGCTGATCTTAAGGGTTATTTATATTGATTTGCATATTAAAAGAGGCGTAATTCTGGGAAGAGTTGGGGTGGAGCAGCAGGCACGTGCACGTGTGTTGCTTTCATGCTGACTGGGATTTATGTAGTGGAAGAACGTGGAAGTTGGCGTTCGCGCAGATTTATGCATCTGAATTTTTTTGTGCGTAAACACATTTCCACTTTTGTCCATATGCCATGTTAGAGTGTCAAGTCTATGTACAGCCCCTGGTCTCTAAAGCAATCGCCACTGAGACAAAAACTTTATTATGCAAAAAACTATCTAGATATTAGAGTTAAGATTTTGAGGTGTGATAAAGGAGCATTCCATAATAACAATCCACAATGAAATACTAACATAACAAATATATCTTAGTTCAAGCTTAGGGATGGTCCCATTTCTCCAAAATAAACAATAGTGCAAGAAATCCAAGAATCCTATTTTCAACCACTGTCTTTTGCACTCAGCTGTTGATGGATGTGAGGCTTTCAAGCATTCTTTTCAGAGAAAGTAAAAAAGATGTTATATATACCACACACACCTCAACCTAGCTGAACCTTAATGCAGTGAACACTGAGCTTCATGGAATTATTACTCAGTTAACATCTTCCACAGTTTATAAACAAAATGCCTTGTAATTTTGAGCACTTCAGACTACAGAACTTGTGTGGTTTCTCTTGTTTCCCAGAAGGGTGCATGCCCTGTAATATAATAGCGAAAAATGGGGCTCCACATTTACTTATCCAAAACTCAGCAAAAAATGAGTTAAACAGGAACTCCATTAAGTTTAACATTAAGTGGAATGTCATATTGTAGTTGCCAAGCCACATGATTTCTAGTAGACAGAGACTAAGCGAGAAGTCCGAGTGTCTGGGCTTGCGAGTGTGCTGGATAAAAACCAAGATCCAGGCCTTTATTAACCTTTTGGTCAGGGTGTTTAGCTTATTGAGAGGTTACTTACCTCAGCAGCGACATTCGTGTCTCTGGTGACACTTCCTATGAAGTCAGTAGATGAATTCTGAGTGCATTGGGGGGGTGGGGGGTCATGAGGTCACTGGAAAGAGGTGTGTGGTACTCCCAGCATCTCTGCAAAAGGACGAAGGTCCAAAACTTAGAGTCCTGGTGCTTCCTGTTTTGCTATATGGACGCTAGCCAGTGACCTGAGACAAAGACTTGACATTCGGTTTGACTTTGTGGCGAATGAGTGGTTGTTCACGAAGTCCCTAATGAGGCACATTACCCACTTTGTGAGGGAGCGTCAGTTATGGCACTATAGCCATGTGGTGGGATTCCCCGAGGGTGTCTGGCTCACAGGATCCTCATTTTTAAGGACCCAAGCAGCTAGGCCAGGCCATGGCAGACAGATGGTCATTTCTGGAGGGTGGGACTGGACCGCAGATCTGCCTGGGGGGTTGGTGACCCGGATCCAGAGCTGTTTTGTCATGTGCTGGGTGCAGCAACACGGTGTAGGTTTCCCAACCTGTCCTGCACACGTGACAATACCCTTATTTTCACGTTATTTTATTTAAGTGTTTAGACATTATTTCATTTTTATACTTTTTAAATTCTTCTTCTTTTTTAATATATACATTTTGAAATGACAGTCAGTTGAGAAGTGTATCTTCCAGCAAAATAATTTCAGTAATATTTCTTACCTGCTACTGTTTCAGCAGAAAGACTTTCTATGCCATTGTCTCCAGAGCTCTCAGTTTCTGCTGCAGAATCCTAAAAAAAGAAAACAACAGTTAGTTTGCCAGGCATAAGGAAAAAAAGAACAAAAATAAATGAAGTATTTCTTTTTACCTCTGGGCTAACCATGGTCCAACTAGAGTTGGATCCATTACTGTTTGAGTTTTCTGACATTGTTGACTGAGACCATGTGACTGGGAAATGTCCTGGAAATCTGCAAAATTGTATAAGAAAGAGAAAAAAAATCATTTGCACAAATTCCCCAGCTAATCAAACAAGATAATTTAATGATTATACTCTAATATGGAGAAAACATAGCAGATGAATCCAACAGGGCAACACAAATATTTTTCGTCTTTTACGTTGCCCATTTTAAAATCTTTCTATGAACTTTATTCAACAAGTTCTGCCTTTTTAAGAAACCTCGGAAAGTAGTACAGATCAAACTACTTATAGTCGATGTAGTCATTTTGACTTTTCAGCAATGTTTCCCTTTACACTTCTATGGTCTTTTATAAAATTTGTTGAAGCTTCTTTCTTTATTAAAAGTCACATTACAGATGCCTTTCTATCCTGAACTATACTGTATCTAATCCTATGACTGCTTTAAATGCAGGCCATAAAAATCCAGTATTTTTGCCTGCTGGGTGATAGCAGATACTGTGGTTTCAAGCTGGACAGAGACGCATAGGCTATCAACTTTATTTTTGAAAGCAGCTCACACAGAGTCTGAGCAAGTTACTTAATCTGATTTTGGTCCACATATGATATGCTACAAGATATTGAACACTATGAAAATAAAATATCCTCAAACTCACTTCATTTCCTCAAACTCACTTCATGGTAAAGTCAGGTGCATGCCAAAAACCAACCTAGCACCATTCAACTGGGATTATGAAATAAAAAGTTTTTTTTTTGTGCTGTGTTCCTAACATAGCACTACCTAACTGATCAAGTAAATACATACATTTTGGGGACCATGCACTGAAGGCCCTGGACCTCAATAATTTACAACTGTATCATGGTACACAGGCCATTTATTTTTTATATTAGTGGCATTCAAAGGCACATAAAAAACTAAACAAATCTGATCACAATGTAAAAATGCTGTATATGATATGCAACTTGTAACTGTACAACGAGCACTATTTGTCGTACATATTTTTAATATTTCTTTACTGCAGCTAATTCAATTTCAAGCAGTAAATGAATCAGTTAATGTGCAATGATTTTTTTCCCCCATTTGCTAAAAAATTATTGAACAGAACGCTGATTGCAAAAATGATGAGCATGACATTAGTACTGGAAGCTGCCACTTTAGCTTGTGCCCTAAGTTAAATTATTCTCGAATATTCACTATTGACATATGTCAATGTCAAATGTATTTATATAGCACATTTAAAAGATATAGGAATGCTGTGGCCAAAGTGCTTTTCAATAATAGAATAAAGAAAAACATACAATTAACATGAACAACAAATTGAAATAAAATAAATTAACAAATAGAATAAAGAATAAATAAAAGTACAGCAGAACCTCGGTTGACAAATGTCTCGGTTCACGTCCAAAAAGTTTGCCAAACTTTTGCCTCTGTTCACGACCACACACTCGGTATACGAACAAGCCAGTTTCCCTTTCGGTTTGTACATGTTCAGTCTCTCAATGTACATTTCCTGTGCAGCGAGAGAGAGTGCAACACACAAACACACACACACAGGCGCGCGAGAGAGAGACACGCACACACAGGCGCGCGAGAGAGAGACACGCACACACGAGAGAGACAGCTGGACGCATAAGGTAGAGAAGGCAGTTAAAGAATGCACTGGGCTTGTTTTTGTTTTCATTTCTGTTTACAGCGATCTATTCGTAGTGTGCATTGTTGCAATGTTACTTTTCTTGGTGGTTTATTAAATTACGGATTTTTCAAATGTTCATTTTTTTTTCCCTGTGCTTAAAACGGATTAAAAAAAAAAACTGTTTTTAGCGCTATAGCGCGAACTATTGCAGTGTTAGTTTTCTCTGTTGTTCAAGGTTTTCTCAGTGTTATTCAATGTTTTTACATTTAGTTTTCTATTACGCTGTGCATTATATGATATCATTAACTATATTTGTGCTTAAAAACTAAAAAAATATATTTATTTACATACAGTTTGTATGGTCTGAAACAGATTAATTGTATTTACATACAATCCTATGGGGGAAATGGCTTCGGGTTACAACCAGAGTTTTGGAACGAATTATAGTCGTGAACCGAGGTTCCACTGTAATATTACATAATCACAATGAGGAAACCATCAGTATTACTGAAGGTCACAGAATGCAAGTGAATAGAAATAAGTCTTTAATCTTGTTTTGAACAGTTCAATTGTAGACAACTGCTTTATGTAATGAGGTAAAGAGTTCCACAAGCGAGGAACAGCAGCTACAAAAGCCCTGTCTCTCTTAGTTTTACACTTGGTATGAGGGACAACAAGAGACAACTGACCAGGAGATCTAAGCACTCTAGATGGCTGGTGTAAAGCACACAATTCACATAAATGGGCAGGAGCAAGCCCATATAAAGATTTAAAAACTAGCAACAAGATTTTAAAATCATTTCGAAAACTGACAGGCAGCCAGTGTAAAGAACCTCATACTGGAGAAACAGAATCAGACTTTCTTGCCCCAACCAGAAAGTGAGCGGCAGCATTCTGGACCAACTGTAACCTGCGTATCAGGGATTTGTTAATCCCAGAATACAGCGAGTTGCAGTAATCAAGGTGAGAAAAAATAAAAGCATGAGTAGCTTTCTCAAGATCCCTAGAAGATAAAAAAAGGCTTCATCTTACCTAATAGATGAAGCTGGAAAAAGCTTGTCTGTATAATATTATTGTTACCTGATACTGTTTCAAAGGCTCTTTGAGCTTTGTTTTTGGCAAATAGTGAAGGTTCCATACATTTTCAATGAATTCACAAAATACTGGAAAACATGTACCTTTCGTTGTTAGTTTCGCATCAGCATTAATCAATAAGACATTCCTACATCATTTTAGAGACATGCAAGGTTGCTTTCAGTTGTTGAATAGAATATGTTTTTTCATGACTTTGCACATTAACTTCAATTGTATCTTTTAGCTTTCAAAAGGTATGCAAAATAGCTTCTCAGTATACAAGCATGGGCACAACAATTTAAATTTATATATATGCTTTCATTCCCCTGTAGTAATAAATCATTTGCAATTTGCATTTGTTCATGAAACATGACAGTTCCCCATTTTGTCCCTTAACTTGGCATTCCAGATGAAGAAAATATAAAACACATTTTGCAAATGTTTATGGTTTAAGCAATCATGGCATATGTTGGGAGTTTACAAAGTTTAAACTCAATAGGATAGTTTTCAATATAATTTCTTCCTGTACAGAAATATTAGAAGATAGTTGAGGGGTAATATAATCGAACTGTTTGGTCCACGTTAGCAACCACAGCAGCTGGACAAGTTGGCAGTTTCACGCGCACACATTTAGGAGACAATTTCATGGCTTATTTGCTGGTAATTTCACCCCAGAAAAATCAATGGCGTGAGGAACAATAGCATCACTTCCCATAACGGTGACTTGGACCCGCCTCTTTCACCAAGGTGACCTTAAATAGACTGCTATCATAACAGCTTGTCAGGCTACGGACTTAGGTCTGTAAGGACATTACTACCCAGCAGTAGCTGCCTTTTGTCTTCATTTTGTACTTTTTTGCACTTGGCTGAGAATCAATGAGGAGGCCCGCCAGTTTTATACTTCCTATCTGGAATCTCCTCTTGTTCCCTTGCCCCTAACAGTTCATTTGAACATATTGGGATTGATATAGTCGGGTCACTTGAACCCTCTGCCTTGGGATGTAACAATAATCTGGTCCTTGTAGATTATGCTACTCAATACCCATACCCAGATACTTTTCCATTACAACAAGCCAATTCTAAACATATAGCATGGCACGGCATTCTGTTACTTCATTCCAGGTGATCAAGTCACGGTTTAAATTCTCATCGCTCACTCCAAACTGTTAGCTCACTGACAAAGACCCAACAAATTAAAGAAAGGAAAGACAGAAATGATTAAACAAACAACCAAATTGTTGGCCAGATGAAAAGATATATCAGGTTAACCTACTAAAACCGTGGAAGGAACAGGAACCCGAAAACTCCTCTGGTAAGCCATACTCTTACTTTCCTTATAATAACTTAAAATTAGGTCCCTAATTGACTCCCAATCAGCAACAGGAGGTGGAAAAGCTAGATGAACTTTCCTTACTTCACAACATTACAGAGCTGAAGTGATTTTTAGAGAACACCCATACTAACTCCTAGAGGAAAAACAGCAGAAGTGCAGCTAGAGGTCAAACAAGTACTAGACCTTGGTGTTCCTGAGGATGGTTTTAGAGTCTGGTCTAGCCCTATTGTATAGGTACCAAATTCAGATGGTAGTTGGTGCTTTTACAGCGACTTCTGTAGGCTTAATCGAATCTTCCATTTTGACGACGATATGATGCCACAAGTGGACGAACACCTAGGGCAACTTAGAAAGGCTCAGTACCTGACCACACTTGACAAAGAACCCTCCAAAGACCGAATTTATCAACCCCAATGGACACTGGCAATATCATGCCCTACCTTTTGCTTTGCATGGGGCATTGGCCACATTCCAACATCTGGTGGATAAAGTCCTACATCCCCACAATACATACAGTATAGTGCCACCTACCTGGATGACACTGACATCTATTTCAGAACATAAGTAGCATGTTCTCACCATTCTTAAAGCACTATGTGAAGCAGGTCTCTGGATAAATCTAAAGGAATATACTGTGCTCATCACCCTATGATGCATATGTGCCGGAAATTACTGGACCAGGAGTCAAGGTATGCAGCATTTGAACAGGAAGTTCTTGTGATCAAGATGGCTATACAACAGATAAGGTATTACATTCTAGGCCACAAACTCACTTTAGTCATAGACCATGCCCCTCTTCAGTGGTTGGCCTTGCACAAAGAGTCAAATCACAAATCAGTAGATGGCTCTTGGACATCCGGATGTTTGAGTTTAAGGTCATACACTGCCAGGGTTCCCCACATGTCAAAACTCTCTCGCTCTCTCTCTCTCTGTCATGTTCATGATCTCTTGATTTGGGCAGCCCAAAAAATGAGGTCTGGGCCTATTTGTGTAGCAACTTCAGGGCTCATTTGCCAGTAATTCCACCCACAGCTATGGTTCAGTACTTTCCTAACTGTCCTATCTGCAGGCCTGAAAGTCTACAGCATGTGGAACAATGACATCACTTTCTGCTCTGGCAACTTGGGCCCTCTTTTTCCACAGAGAAGGCCTTAAATATACCGGCACTATAACAGCTCTTCAGCTGAATGGATGCCAGTTTCTCCACCAATTAAATGGGATTTGCCACTAGATGCCCCAACTCTTCCATCTTTGTTTCTTATATTTACAACAGTTATTTCAAATCTTCTCCACTTGTGTATGATATTCCAGACAGTGCAATGGTTTCTTTCCAGTTGTTTGGAGATACTTTTTAAATACCCCAGACTAATACACAACTATACCCTGCCTTCTGAAGGCTAGCTCTTTTGATCTAGGCATGGTGATACACTGAACACATTTAAACAACAAACCAAAAGGGTTGGGATATTTAACACTATGTGACATATATGCAGCTGCTACATAAGCAGTGTACTGTCTATACAGTACTTGCACACATTTTTTTGTGAATCTGGAGGATTCCACCAGGTGGCAGTGCAAGACATCATCACTTGTGAGAAAATAATGTCCAGTTTCAATGTGTTGTAATTGAGGGAAGAAAGATGTTGAAGATAAAACTTCTTTGCATTCTGAAGATGTTGCAAAGGTGCAAATAAAGACAGCAGACACAGAAGGTGGTATGTGAGACCTTTATATGTATGACTTCATTACAATGGGGAATATGCAACGCTTGTTTTGCCTATGCCAGAAATGGAAGAAGCACCAAGAATACTTTTGTTATGTCAGCATTTAAGTTTGACGATTTGCTTCACCGCATCAAACCATTCATTAAATATCAAAGCATGCACATTGACCTTGTTGCAGCTGCAATGAGGCTTGCCATCACGCTGTGTTGTTATCTTGCAACGGGCGAATCCCCAATCCATTTCTCAGACATTTTCTGCTTTGCATGGACAGATCTGTCTCAAATTGGCTTCCATTTCATCTTGCACTTTTATACACCCACTTTCAAAGAGCACGGTTTTGACAGGCATGTCTTGTCACTATGGAGATGTTGATAGTTAACAATGACGCTTACACCATGTACCAAAACATGAACACACACACACCATTCAATTTTTTACTGGTACTGTAACTTGTGCACACCTCTGGAAACGTGATCAGAGAGTGTGTCAAAAGAGCATTAGAAATGTGTGGCAGCCATGATGCACATTAACCATCTGAGTGTCAAGTATAAACCCAGCCTAATGACATTCTAATCATTGGCACCTTACCTGTTGAACCCGATTCTAATTCAGGTAGTGATAAATTTAGGAGAGGAGTGTGCTTACTTTTTACAGATCTGGAATTTGCATTTACAGTATGTTTATTAAAATTATACAATGGAAAACAACATGTAAATGTGGCATGATGTTTGTTATACCAACTTTGACTATAGATACATATCAAGATCTGATCTTCACTCAAACTGTACTTACATTTTCACATGTAAATCTTAGTTTTTCTGACCCCTGAAATCTTACAACACAAAATGTGGCACAATGACAACACGAAAAGAAAACTAAGAATTAGAAACAAAGAGAAATAAAACTAAAGGAAATAAAACTAAGAATTAGAAACAGAGAAATAAAAGTAAAGGTGAGAAAATAGTGACAAAATTGACTTCAGGAGGTACAAAAACTAAGATAAATAACACAATCACTGAGAAAGTTTGCAATAGCAGAAGTACGTCATAAATCATATGTAAATGATTTGGATAGGAATATAAGTAACAAGCTGGTTAAATTTACAGAGGATACCAATCTAGATGGATTCACAGATAATCTAGAATCCACTGAATCATTAAAGAGGGACTTAGGCAACATACAGGCTTGAGCAGATTTGTAGCAGATGAAATTTAATGTAAGTAAATGTAAAGTATTACATGTACAGTATGAAGTAAAAATGTTAGGTTTGAAAAGAATTAGTACAGTGGATCGAGACACAGGCTATTCAAGGTCAATGGACAAGATGGGAAAGCATCAGAAACTCAGAATGGAACAGCATTTTATAAATGGAAGGAAACAGAACTATGTCCATCTTTAGAGCCACCTACAATGTACTGCCTACCCATAGTCATTCCTTGTGGACTGCAGTTCATTTAATATCACAGATGTCGGAGAGCTGCCCGACATGTCTCAAATAAATACCTAAATAAAAATGTGTCACTTTCCTCGGATATGATATGTATTGTATTTCAGATGACTAACACTTGTGGACAACATTATGAGAACCACCGATATATATACATTTCTGGCCTGGTCTGCCAACATAATGTTTTGGTTAGCATTAGCCAGTCCGTTATATTTTGTTACCATTCATGAAGTCTTGTGCTTAATACTATGATGGAAAACTAAGCAACCCTAGTAAGACATTATGTTAGCAAGCACACATTTTTATTTCAACAAAATGTATCTGATCGTACAATGGCTACTGTGAAAGAGTGTGTTGAAGGAGTTAGCATGCATACAAAAGCAGTATAAGGGAAAAGCAAAATATCAGATGTAACCAGAGAGCCAAATTTTACAGCTATTGAGATGCCTTTTAGATTACCACTAAGAGTATGTGTATTTTTTAAGGTAATTTTTGCCCTGCCCTTGTGTTATGAGGGAAAAAAAAACTGTTTTAACATTGGACATTTTTGTCCTTCCCTGCCCTCCCTGCACCCCAATTATTTATAACACTGCATGGGGAGGAGGTGGTTAGAGGTGACAGAGGAGTATAAAAGTTATACATCAAAAACCTGAATTATGCCATTTCAAATATGATACAGAAACAGTGTTAAGCAGGTTGCAATCCAAAGTGTTACAGTGAGAGACTACACTAACTTCAAAGGAAGAACTTATGTGCCAGATTTTAAGTCTGTGGCGTAAAAACCAAAGCTGTGAATAAAGAACAAACCTAGACTGTGCTTCACAGATATATACAGTTTAAAAACACTGTCACCAGATTTGAGAAAGAATAAAAAAATACCCTGGTATCTGTCATACTGGTTGCCCAACAGAATAAAGGAAAAGATACAGTAGCTAGCTTACCAGTAATATTTCCTGTTGAACAGAAAGATATAAAAGTTCTCATGCTTTGTAAAATTAGTTATTAATCTTAGTCAGAATTGAAAACATATCAACATTTAAGATGCAAATAAGAACACAAAAAGTTACCCAATCGAAAGAAAACTATTTGGTTCACCAAACTGTTTTTTTTTTTTTTGTATAGTAGGTAATAGCTGTATTCTTCAAAGTTGTCAAGGTTTCTACTTCTTTTTTGTGATGAAATCTTTTCCCGGTCTCCCTTTCCTTAAACATACATCTTTGTTTCTGACAGTAAACCCGAGTATGAGCGTCAGTGTTTAATTAAAAAAAAGTCTGATGGATCCACTTTATGCCTTTAAGACCTCTAAAGATCTGAGTTAAGCCACCTTTTCTGCTCAAGGCGAAAGAGATTTACTTTCCTCAACCAATCCATCACTCCTATGATGCACCTGGTTTCTCTTCTCTGCATGTCTTATAGGTGATGCTATCTTTTTTGCAGTGTGAAAAGCAGAACTTATTTTACATTAGCATCATGGATAAATGTATTTATTAATCATCCTCCCCAATGCAAGTAACAATTTGTACTTCTGTAAATTAAACTACATGTTCACTGATTCTGAAGAATGTTTAGGTGTTTTTGAACTGTATGTATTGGCTGTACCTTCAGTTTTAGTGTCACCTGGTAATTTTATAATATACTAAGGGGCCTCGCTCGCCAACCCCCATGTTTGGTTTTCTGGATACATAATTTTAAGATTTTGTTTTCTTTGACTTGTTGCTATTTCATTAGTTTCACTTTTATTTCAGAACTTCTGTAAAAACAATATTTGGAATCTTTGGAGTCCCAATATGCTGAATCTTTTAAATGAGGTCAGTGAGACGTGTTTAATGACTAACATAATTCAGGATAGGTTTCTCTGTTTGGAATTTTAGCACAGACAAAACGATCTACTGTACATCAACAGTTAATCATTTTTTTTTTTGCAAAGTAACCAATAAATGCATGTGAGGTAAACCATGTTTTTGAAATTCTGACAAACTTCAAAGCCTTACAATATTTACGTACTTCTGACATATCACCTATGTCCATATATTCGCTCGCTATGCCTTTTCGTTATTTCTCTGAGTTTCTCTTTTTTTGCACTAATGCAATGTTTACTTTCTTTGTTTTGACACTGTCGTTTTTTTCTGCTTTCATATTCTGTATCTTGCTCTGCATGTGTTTCGTGCCTACGTTTTGTTTTTTTTTTGAGTCTTTTGAATTCCAGTTTTTATTATCTGTAACCTGCTCTGCATGTGTTTGGCCCCCTTGTTTTTTAATCACTTTATGACGTTTTACTTTGTTTCGTACTCTTTTTTTATTTCTAACCTCGCTTTGTCCTGCTTTTTTTTTCGCCCCCAATGACACCTGATCCGTGGCAATTATTTTCCTTTTTTTGAGTAATAATTTCCATTTGTTTGCGCTACTGTGATCTTTACTTTCTTTTTTTTTTTATACTTTCATATTCTTTAACTTTCTCCACATATGTATCGCACCAATGTTTCAGGCTGATAATTACTTTCCTAATTTTCTGAATTTGCACCTATTCTTTTTCACTCCTTTTTCTCTCCAACGCTTTTGAGTCTCTTTTCTCCACGCTGCTTTCTTCTTCGCTTAGTCGTCGACATTTCATTTATAACGTATTGTCCTTATACGCTTTATATGCGTGGAGACCCTGGATCTGTGTGTGCTCAAATCCTTCACACGACTGAATGTTTGCTGCCCGTGGTCTTATTTGATATTGGTTGTAAGTAGGGCGTGTCTTGCAAGAATCTCATGTTCTACGTCATCGTGAGACGGTCTTGGGTCAATCTCTTGGAGTTAAATTAGCATGCTTCAATTCATCAGCCATTTCTCCAATGGGCACGACTGCCATAGCATGCTTAGTAAAAAGTTTATAAATAATATCTTTAATTTATTTCAACATTACTGGTAAACTCTTACTAAGCCCAGGGATTCAATAGGTAACACTTTAGTTTAGGCACCATAAAAATGCATCTATTACCCAATTGCTCTTATGTAACAAGACCTTAGTAAACACTTCTATGGGTCTTCATAAAGCTCAGTAAAATTTTTCTTTGGAGTGTTACGAGGTGGCTTAACTGAGGCACATGTCTCATTATATTACATATTCAGTATTAGACCTTTGAATCCTTCATATTAAAAGGTCATTTTATTATGTTATTATGCCACACTGCACTTAAATGAATACTCTATCTACTGATTAGGGCTGGATACTGGCACCGATGTCCTGATTTATTTCAATTCACAATGTCCCGATTTGATATCGATTTTATCTTAATTGAATTAGTATGCACTAAATATATTTGAAGCAGAGGCTTTTTTTAGAGATTACTTAACTATGCATAGAACACATTAAAATAAGGTGACAAATTTCAGTAACACTTTATTTGAAGGGTGTCTACATAGTGAAAAAAACATATACATAAACATGGACTAATATTTAAGAATAAATACTTGATTATTAATGATCAGTTATTTGGAAGAGGTGGAAATAACTTTCCACACATTAATATCACTGCTATTAAATAAAAAAATTCACAGTACTACACTCATTCAAAATTCTCCATAATTTAACTAACATGTGTATTGCCACATCAGAGTCCACACATATAATGTTTTAATACATTACAATGGCATATAATTTATAAAACATCTATATCATCTGGCAAACATTTTTATAAAATAAACAAAAAATTGCTTTTTAAATAAGTATGTTATTCAATAAGCAATTTGTGTGTTTGTGAATCTCCATGTAGATACCCTTCAACTAAACTGTTGTCCAATGGGTGAATACATTTGGCTATTTAAAATAATCTTAAATTATTTGAAATGAAAGACACAGCAGGAAGACTTGTGTCTTCTATAATTCTGTAAGTTAAACATATCTTCTCTTGCTCACATGTAATAGCCACATTGACCAGTTTTCGAAAATATGTCTTTACACTTCCTCGTTAGACAAACAGGAAGGATTTTAAAATGAGCATCTAGAGCTGATGCTTGTTGATAGCAGCATTGGATGAATTGAACGTAAAAGAAAAAGAATTAGCTCTCATGGCTGGCAACGCCATTAATAGGTTCCTTACAGTGCAGCTTATGGAGATATTCACGTTGGCTGCTTTGTGCACAAGTTCACTTTGGTATCGCAGGCTACTCTGAAAATACTAAAAATTACAAGCTTGTTTGGCCAGATGAGGCGTGTTGCAAACTTTTTCCACTGTTGCAGTACAGCTAGCCACGTGATTAAAGAGAAGCAACATTTATTGGACATGCCAACACACAAACGGATTATTGATGTGGTCACACAATGAAACATTTATTGGAAATGCTAGAAAGGTTTTCGGAAGAACAGCCAGTAATCTGAGCAGCTCTGCATACTTTATAGGCAATGAGGTTGCTCTAGCGGTGACTGTCGTGCGCAAGCATATCTGCAACAGAGTCAATTTTTAATGTAGTGACATGTGACTGTCACATATGGATGATATCAGGATATATGATTTCCCAAATTTGTTGTATTACAACAATACTTAACTTCTGACTTGCACAGCTTACACATGACTATGTTGTTCTTTACAGAGAAATCCCTTGAATCCATAAAAAAACCTACACGTCCAATTTAAAGTGTCAAAGGTGCCAATTAGATAGTGAAATGCTTTTTACGTAGAAAGCCTCAAAAAGTACATTAGTAACATCTACTGTTATCGGACACTAAAAACGTAGATAACCAAAAATCTACATACAGTTACTAAGCAGGCTACAGATTCACAATACTGACCTTCAGACTCTGAGAAATGAAACTGAATCATTTAAATGAAAAATAACGATTAATCAGAAAAATCATTATTTTTACCCAGACCTACTACTGATGCTTTACAAGTGTTATGAAGACCACAAAAAACCTTTGGTAAGAGTAATACATAACATTTTTGCAGTGCCTAAACTAAATTGTTACCCTTGAATGGTTTGATGGAATGAAGCCCATCCGATTCGCTTTCATTTTTTTTTTTTTTAATCATAACTCAGAACGGGCGTGTACTTCTACCTGGGGTATTCCATCTACTCCTTCTTTTATATGTTGTTTGTTAAAAATGCATTTAGTTTATTCACTTCATGATGCTCGAGATATATTTCAATGAAAAAAAACTCCCTAATGAGCAAAGAGTGGCAAGTAGCACATTCAAACCACAAATCAAATAACTTGATGATTCCAAACTTAATATAAAATGTATGTTCCTGTTTTCATTAATTCTGGAAAAGCAGAAAACTGATATAGTAAACAATTAGTCTCCAGGTTAACTTTGTGAAGTAATATCTAGCAAACAGAAACTAATATTGCAGGTACAGTTGTGCTCACAAGTTTACATACCCTGGCTGAATTTTTAAGATATGTACCATACTTTAAAGAAAAGATGACTGATCAGACAAAACACATTAATTACTTTTAATGGAGTTCAAACTAAACTATAAAGGCATTAAGGCTATAAGGAAAATAATGAGATGGTTCCTGTTCAAAGGTTTGCATACCCTTAGTCCTTAATACTATGCATTGCCCCCTTTAGCATCAATGATGGCATTTAGTGTTTTGTGATAGTTGTGGATGAGGCCCTTTAATTTCTCATGTGGCAGAGCTGCCTAATCTTTTTGGCAAAAAAGTTCACTTTTTTCTGCTGTAGCCACTGAAGGGTTGGCTTGGCCTTGTATTTTGGATTACTGTCATGTTGGAAGATCCAAGCGTGTCCCATGTGCAGCTTTCAGACTGATGAATGCAAGTTGCCTCCAGTATTTTCTGGCAACATAAAAGTTACCTGTTCCACTATAGCTCCCACACCCCCAGAACATCAGAGATCCACCTCCATGCCAAACAGTAGGGCTGGTGTCCTCTTTGTCATTTGCCTCATTGTTTCCTCTCCAAACACAGCATTTATGGTTTTGACCATAAAGTTTAATTTTGGTCTCATCACTCCAAAGGACTTTGTTCCAGAAGTCTTGAGGCTTGTCTAGATGCAGTTTTGCATATTTTTTAAAATGGGCTGTTTTGTGGTGTTGGCACAGTAAAGACTTTTTTCTTGCAACTCGACCGTGTAGCCCATTTTACAGTAAAGACTTTTTTCTTGCAACTCGACCGTGTAGCCCATTTTTGTTCTAGTACCTCTTTATTGTGCATCTTGAAACAGCAACACCACTTGTTTGCAGAGAAGCCTGCATTTCAGCTGAAGTGGTTTGTGGGTTTTTCTTGGCATTTCGACAAATGATCCTCACCGTTGTGACTGAAATCTTGGTTGGTCTACTTGACCGTGAATTGGTAACAGCAAAACCCCTAAATTTCCACTTTTTTGGTTTTCAACCATAGCTTGAACTCTGAAAGGCATTTCCAGACCTTCAGATATCTTTTTATATCATTTTCCTGATTTACAAAATTCCACAATCTTTTCTTACAGGTCCTTTGACAGTTCTTTTGCTTTCACTATGGTTCTGTATCCAGCAAAGTCAGTGTAGTTCTGCATGAATTTAAACTGACTATTATACACAAACACAGATAGATTAAAGACTTTAAAGAAGTTACAGATGTGGACACTGTCCCTTGATAACCCTTAATATGAACCTGTGTGAGTCAACTTGTGTGTATATTTTCAGCCCCAACAAACAAGGGTATGTAAACTTTTGATCAGGACCACTTGGGTGATTTCAGTTACCATTATGATTTTAAAAGGGCACACACAATTATGTGATAATAAATTGCTTTGCCTACACATACTCCGTAATTAAAAGGAAAGCTTTCTGCATGATTACTTATATTTTCCGAAAAATGGCCAATATTACACAAATTCCGGCAGAGTGTAAACTTAAGATCACAAACGTAGATTAAGACGGCACAAAGAGAATGGTAGTATAAACAGATCTATTATTGCTGTACAGTTTAAAAAAAAAAAAGAACCATTCTTTGATTGTTAACACTTAAGCAATGCACAAAAATGATTGTGTACCCACTGAAAAAGGTGATAAAATATAATTTAGTAAGGACTGACTCAATAAACTCAATTATGCATCATGCAGCTGAAACAGTATTAAGTATTGCTACAATAGAAAGACTAAAGATTATGTATGTTACCCAAAAATCAGCATGTGTAAGTACTGTATAGGAAAAAAAGCAGAAGAGTGTTTTGCGCTAACAGACTGTACTCGGCATGACCCCAAACTAAACTGGCACAAAAGCCCTCTTTTATATATGTTTGAGCCAGGAAGATTCAGTCCCTTTTAGAGAACTGCCTTCCCTTGGTTTTACTGTATTCAATCCCTTTTTCTGAATTGATTGCATCTGCTATCTAATTTATAGAAAATAAAGGAGACAAATGGAATCAGGTAAGACACGCTTTGTTAAATAATTTTTACAGAACACAAAAATTCCATTCTCTCAAATGATCTCAGCAGGCAGGTTTTTAGACAAACAACTGTATAAAGCCAAGGTCTTGGGTAACACTAGTGGGTGCAGTATAGTCAAACATAAAGAGTACAACGAAATTCTTACTTGCTTGTCCAACCAACGTAAAAAGGAATAATAGCAAGTGAAATAAAAATAAGAAGAAATATCAGGAATAATGACAATCTTTTGCTTTACATAACTGCAGCATGAGGCATCTTTTTAAATTTCAATGACAAGAAAAAAAAGTGTCCTATTTATTCATTCCAAGAGAGCAGAGAGAGTTGATTACAAAAGTTCAAATAACAGCAAAAATTACAATAATTTAACAAACTAATAGCTACCTGCCACTAGAGACCTAAAAGAAAGTAGTGGAGCACCCTAAATGTATAGGAATGTTTGTAGACGGTTTTACATGGAATGCAAACTAACATTAAATAAAACACACTGGCAAGGGCAGTCACCCCTTTAAAAATGTAGCTAATCTATTGTCCAAAATTCTTAACACTCTGTAAACAGCATTTGTGATCAAACACAGAGACTTAGTTTCTTGGTCCAACCACAACCGGATGATTAATTTTAGCATTTCCTGCAGTGGCAAATTATGACAGCCGTAAAGAAACGTGATAATTGTACCAGGAACAGAGCAGCAGCTGCTAAGAACGTGGAGTGGCTCTGTTATTTTAAGACAATATTTAGCAGAGCAGTAGGCCACTCTGCATGTGACTGCTCGGGTAAATGTTGGCATTAATCACACCAGTCACAAACCTTATGTCTCTAAAACCAAAAAAAAAAAACACATACCGCAAGCACTACTGTATCAGAATGTCACTCTTACCCATCCTCCTAAAAACCAGGATTTTTTTTCCGTAAAGAGTGCTATTAAACGTGTTTCTTAAAGAGTTGCTTT
Organism: Polypterus senegalus; assembly: GCF_016835505.1. Taxonomy (NCBI): domain Eukaryota; kingdom Metazoa; phylum Chordata; class Cladistia; order Polypteriformes; family Polypteridae; genus Polypterus; species Polypterus senegalus. Next base: position 81,338,215 of record NC_053154.1, read on the forward strand.
AGTGGTACAGAGTGCTCACCCTCGCTTTGTGAACGAACTCTGGTAAAAATATTCGCATGTGACCTTATGCAAAACTGTAAGGAAATGAGCAGCAAATTAATTGTCAACGGCATAGAGCAGACCACTAGAAACTCAGCAATAACAAGGTATCGCGAACTTAAGAAAATATTATGGCAAAGGAAAAGGGAATTTACTTATTTACATTGTATGCATTTTAATCCGGAGATTTATAGGTACAATGCTTCAGACGAGCATTTTGGTATTTTACAATAAAATATGTATAGAAACATTAAAGATGTAAGCTTTACTTGTACAGCTTTCTTCACGGATCACAATAATATATGTATAGAAACATGAAAGATTTAAGATTTACTTGTACAGCTTTCTTCACGGATCACAAGAGACCAGACATGTTACCAAGACCACTACCGAGTTTAAAGATGGAATATTCACCTGATTACAAAAATGATGAAAACTAAAGTCAGCCGCGTAAGGTTTAAGACAACTCTGTTCTAGAGCACCACCAAACAAGCGTGATGATAGGAAGGTAACGGCTCGATAACAGCAAGGAAGGATTCTCTTAACTGACACCTTTTCTATAAGAGATGACGGATTCGTCTAATGATAGCAAGTGCTCAGGTTGGAAGGGTCTATCAGTCTACAGAGCCAACAGTGTAGCCCTTCAGATTAACTACACTAAAAGAAGGTAACTTCAGAGCTGAACCAGAACACAAGAACGCCCCAAAGCCACTTGTGAACGTCGAAGATGTATAGTTGATTTCGGGACAAAAGGTGCATTTCCAGAAGAACACACCGGAAAAAACGGCACATAAGAATAGACGAGTTTGCAACGCAATCTCTTTAATATTATTGTATATTTTTTGCTTTACTGGATTGTAAAGAAACTCGAACAGAAACAATTCGCGTTCTTATACAGTTTAACATTGTTGCGTCGCTCGAAAAACAGCGGCATAATATATAACACTATATTGAGCAAACATGAAGATGTTTAGAACAGTTACTTTATTTTAACGAAAGTTCCTCGAAATGTACTTAAATATGAGTTATAGTAGTTACTCACTGCGTTTTCGAATCTCCTCACGTCTCTTTCACGAAGTTTCTCTTTAAACTGAGAATTCCGGATTGAGTTTGACGGACAGGCAGGCCTACCAATTACTTACCAAGAGACTAAGCATTGGCCAATCAGCGATACGGGAAAACGAATCGACTGCAGAGTCACGCTCAGGCGGGCGGGCTGAGTGACAGAGACAGATGGTGGCTCAGCTGCTGTGAAATGACACAGTGAAAGATGAGAAGAAAAGGGTGATGTTAGTTTTATGCAAAATCATTATATAGCATGGTCACAAGGCATGCAATTTGTTTTAAGTGTTTTTCTTTTAATTTCGTCTTTAACAACAAAAGATTTCTAAATAACATGTTTGTATTATACGTACGCACAGTATATATACCCTGTCTATTTTCATAATAACGTCAAAGCTTATGTATGTATGTATGTAAAGGCATTTTAAAGTAACTCTAAACAGATTTTAATCCGTCTGTGTTAAAGTAGTAATTGCTATGCTATCCAGTCAGCGTTACGGGAAACTGGTTGTTGGCCCTGTCAAATGAGTCTATTTCAATAACATTTAGACAGAAACCAGACCTGGACTGGACGCTAGCCTAGATGGAATCATGCCCAGCGTAGCGAATGTTAAGTGGGGAATTCTGCGGGAATTTGTGCAGTTATCGACATGATCGTGCTTTTTTCCCTTTGGTTGAGAACATATTACGGAAGCTCTGAACCGCACAATAAAAAAAAATATGGGATACCCCTTATTTCGTACGAACATGAAAATATATTCGTACTTACTGGACATTTTCACATAACAGTACTATTATTAATACTATTACTACTACTACTACTAATAATAATAATAATAATGGTCAAGGATATTAGTGTGCTGTTACCCGATATATCCAACAGTATCACTTACGATGTGATACAACAAAAACAATTTTAATACTACTACTAATAATAATAATAATATAAACAACAATTAATAATAATAATGCATCAAATACTACTTCTAACAATAATAAAGCAAAGCCTACTATTACTGAATGTACATAAACTTATTTAATGCAGTAAACATGGTCAAAATGAAACAATATTTCTTAAAAATGATCATGTGAATATATCACGTACACTTATGAATTCATCTAAATTTCATTTTGTCCTTCCAATGACAGCAGATAAGCATACGGAATTAACTGAATCAGCAATGTTAGCTGCCAATAATATGAACCAACAATTGAAGTTACTCTGACCTAGTTGCTCATTTTGTATGTCAAAGTTGCTTGCGTGGTGTTTCTCTCTTTAAGAAAATTAGCACAACAGGCGACCGTCGAAGACGTTAATTCGACGATTCTTGAAACAACAATACCCTCCAATAGAGTCTAGCTGCAGAGCTCAACTCCGCTGGGAAAGTTCTCGCTTTATATTATACTTCAATGACGTTACGCGATACGCCAGGTTACACTAGTTAAGATTAGAGCTATGGCTGCAGTTATCTAACTCAAGTAAACAAAGCAGCACAAACGTGCAAAAACAAAAGGCTCCAGTGGAGCTCCTGAATTGAGGAAGTTCGCGATCCCCAAACGGGCTCCCAACTTCGGTCCTCTTATCAGGGGAGAAAGGGCCCCGCAGGCAGTGGTGATCTGTGCATACGAAGCGGCGCTCAGAGCGTAGATATAATATTTACCAAATATACCTGCCAGAAAAGTGCTTTAAATCTAAGCAATTTCAAAAGATTTTTTTTTTTTTTTGCTTTCCAGGTTCTTCTTGTCCTTGTGATATAGTATCAGAACGGTCAAAACAAAAACCCTGATTTATATAGCATATTTTATGTTAGGTGACTTGGTGGCACAATGGTTAGTACTTTTTTAAATTCAGGTTCATGCTTGCGCCCAGATACAGTCCAGATTCTTTGTTTCCATGAAAAATGTATATTTGCTTTACAAATATTTCTAATTAGCACAGGAGGAGTGAGTTTAATCTTGTCCTGAGATGGAATCATGTATGAATTATGCCAAGGAAGGTGTACACATCATGTGAGTATGTAGAGGGAACAGCAAGCTTATAAAAAGAAGCTCAAGGAGTGCCAGTATAAGAGGACACTTTCCCCAGGTCACACAGTAAGCTGTCACATTGTGTGAATCAGACAACCTGTGGCATCCACCTTGATTTCTTCATTTGATGCTTGGGGAAAAGTAAACAGGTACCGGTATGTCATACTACTTTAAACTAACTGTATTCGTTCTTGTAGGGCCTTTATCCTAAAGAAAAAGCCTGTCTCCTCAGCACAAGATAATTATTCCTACATACTTCTTCTACTTGCCAGCACTGTACCAAACAACACTTTCAAAAAGATCTTGCCTGCAAATCCTTTCTTTTCTATAACTGATGTAAAAATAATCCATATCATCTTCATCACCCCATAATTACAGTACTGTAATTCACTATTTAGCTGCCTCAACCACCCTGGCTTCCTTGAACCAACATGCCTCACACCTGCGATAATCTGTCCTTTGTTCACTAAGATTTGTATATTCATTTAGGTTTGTGGTGGCTATTCTATAATAAATCTGCCCTTAGGGCAGTCCATATAGCTTCATAACACTCAAATTACATTCAAAAATACATTTTTTCCTTGCATTGTATTTGGCAGTACGTATTAAGAATATTCTGTAAATTGAATCTGTTGGTTGTACTGACCCTTATTATATTCTGTTGTCAGCTTATACTATTGTTTTTTTCATTCTAATAGAAACTTCACAGTTTGTTTCCTTTTAAACTGTCATGTATTTTAGGTGTTTTTTTTTTTTACTTTAGGCTCTATTCTTGTTTTTTTAGGAATCTTGTGAAGGACAATGAAGTTCAGCTTTGTTGTTATTTGCCACTAGTGCAGTTTTTGCTCATACTTAGATTCTTAAAATAAAGCAGCAAAAAGATAACAACAATCACCATGACAACAACAATAGTTAAGCAACAATACATTAGAGTAACATGTACACGGAATACAACATAATAAAGAATTTGCTAAACAGAAAATACAAATCTAGTGTCATTAATGCAGTTGTTCATGTGAAACACACACTGCCTGAGAAATTAAACTGAGTACTTTTTGATTTGAGGGACTCATAATCATGCAGGCAGCGCTGGTGTGATGTGAAGTGTGAATGACATCAGTAGATGCCAAGGCTATTCCTGTTGTAGATCACATGCTTATTCAATGCAGTGTTATAGACTCAAGTATTGCCCTACAAACTGCAATCTAGTTAGCAGTCCTACTGTCACTAATGTGTGTGTTAGTGCACCAGTCCATCACAGGGCGATCAATGATTGCTAGAATTGGCTCCAGCTGCCCTGCGACTCTTCTGGATAAGCAGGTTAGGAAGATGGATGAACAGTCTGACCATTAGATAGCAAACCCACTTAATCCAATTCAGGTTTACTTATAGCCACAGTTTAGAAAGCAGTACTGGTCACAAAGCAGGAGGACTGGGAACAGATTTAAAATATAAGTTTATCAATGAACATGATCAATGCCAAAAGCTGTAGCTGCAAGTTTTCATCCTAACCAGCTTCATAGTCATTTTTACCTTTAACATGATCTTTTTTTCCTTTGATTATTTTGCATTTAGAAATGAGAGAGTGAGATTTACATTTGTAAATTTTTTTTGTCATAGCTATAACAGCCTAACTCTGCTTTATTTTCTGTTCAGTTCATTTGACAATGAGTGGAACGGACACAGATGCAAATGACACTGAATTTGAGAGTGGCTTGTGTGCTTAATAGCAAATAATGACTTAAATAACCTGAACACTGAAAAAGAACAATGTATAAGATAAAAAATGAATGCATCCCAGTCTAGCTCACATAAATGCATACTTCACCAAGTAAGTAACTTCTTGACTGATACAAAAAAAAACATACAAGCTTGGAAATAACAGCATTTGTAATTAATTAAGGAGTGAAATTAAAGATGAAATTGGTTGAAACATTAGCCTAATGCTTCTTGGGCGAGACATATGTGAAAACTCCTGCCTTAAAATACTTGATAGTCACTTTTGATAAGATCATTTAGAGTTGAAGACTTTATTTTCTCTCTGATTTAGTGTACCATGTTTTGTTCCAAGTCTCCTTACATGTCAAGCCATGCAACCATATATTTGTTGTAGCTCCTTATCCAAGCTAGGGTGGTAGGAAGCCATCCCAACAGCACTGACCGCAATGGAGAGGCACCATTCCATCTCAGGGCACACCCACAACCTTTCACACAGGACCACCAGTTAAACTAACAAGCACAATTTTAGCATGCAAGACATGGGGAGACCATGCAAATAGCATAAGGTGCAGTGATGGAGTCAGGATTCAAACCCAGTTCTCCCTGGCATCCAGAGACAGCAGTGCAAATCACTTTGTCACCCCAAGTGTCAAATCTCAGACTTAAAAACTATACACAAAGTACACAGATACTGAAAGTATGGCAGAACTTCAGCACAAAATGTGTTGAATACATTTAGAATTTCCTCTTGTGATATGTCCCTGGAGTGAGCACTCTTAATTAAATATAATACTGGACCAAAGAGAAGGAATGATCAGTCAGTGAAGACCATCAAAACCTGTGACTTTCTTTTCTGTGTTCTGCTTTATAACTGCACTAGATCAATGCTGTAATGCCATCCCATTTGCTGAAAACAAATTATATACTGTACAGTATATTGGTCATCCCCATCAAAACAAGGATACCCAAATAAGCAATGGAATATAGCAAACAGCACTGTACAGAAACCTCACTGAAGAAAGGCAACATTTTTTCTAGAGTATGAACAACTGAAAAAATGAGGTTAAAAATAAAAAAAAAAAATTTAAAAAAAAAAGAGCGGAGGGTCTTATAAAAATACCAACCCATTTTAGGCAAGTGGATGTTGATAGCCAAGCAGTTTGATTCACCACAAAAGGATGGTTCTGGAGGTTTACAGATCAGATGGATGACAGGACTCTGATAGAACAATGTCAGGCAATAATGGCATAAAGCAGACAGGCCACTAAAAAAATAGTAGACCAACTTTAAATAATAAAAAAAAAAAAAAGTGGTCAGGGCTGGATAAAAACTGCTTAAGGCAATTCTTCTGGGTTGGGTGAACATGTTGCTAGGTTATATGTAATCAAATTGCTTGGCACAAATCCTCCTATTGAGTTAGTCCTTTCTGGAAGGCCAGACAGTCTGCACTCCTGATTATATTTACTTCCATTAATATACCCACTTAATCCAAGTCAGGGACAAATGGCTGGAGCCTAACCCTGCAGCCTGAATAATTGTTATAAAAGAGTTCAGTCATGTACTGTGCAACAATGAAAAGGAAACAGCAGATCTTAGAGTACAAAAATCCTCTTTTACTTGAAACAGTAAATGTATACACCAGCATACCCCTCAATAGTTGGAGGAGTTTGTAAGAAACATTTTAATACATCAGTACAAAAAACAAAACCGTCAGGAAACACAGTGCATGAATGAGTATTACTGCCCAAAATGAAGGGTGTAAACAAGTTTACACAGTGGCACCAGCATCTGGAACACACAGGATCTGTATGGAGATGTGTTTTTCCTTTGTGAAGGAAATTTTTAAAGCAAACCATCTGTTATGAACACAATTAATACCTTTTAATTGACCAGATGTTTTTTTGTTTCTTCCTCGAGCATCACGAACCACTGTGCACTGCAGAAGCCTTCACAATATTGAATCTATTTTTCATAAGACATGTGCACACTATACAAATATCTCTAACCGCAACTGGTTTTGCCTTGTTGCCAACAAATAAGAATATGAAATCGCACTAAATGAGAAATAAACATGCGTAGAGAATGCTTTATCTAGTGGTAGATTGCTGCACCTGCATTGCCACTTTTTCCTGATCCCTGTCCATTTCCACTACACTGTTCCCACACTAAGAGCTGCAGAAGGATAATCTACTCATATCTGTACCTCGGCTGAACCAATTTGTCAAATGAGGAAACACTGTTAAGACACGCCTGCTTGCTAACCACAACCAGTCAGGCAGGTTGGAATACTTTACAGTTCAAAGACAGCCTAGTAGTTTTTCAAATTTGAGATTTTGGATATGTTCAGAAGGAATTACTCGAGCAAATCAACAATTTTTAAATACTATTATCTGAATACTGTTTTTTTTCGTAATAAAGGTCAAAAATCAGATTCACCTTTTCCTGGCCCTACCTACCATGAAACATAGTGCTGAAAGCCAACAGGACCACCAGAAAGAAATGTCCAACCTGACACATTAGACTAGGATAACACTGTTTAATACACAGCGGGCAGGCAGTTAATCAAGCATATCAAAGCTACTTTAGAGAACTACTGGCTACTGAATCAGCTACCGCAGTTAAGCTCCTAGAAATAATTAAAAAAAAACACGGTGCGACTAGACAAGTACTGGCCTTAACATATATATGGCATCTAAAATAAAAAGTTATACAACACCCAGGAAGGACTGTGGATCACACCTCCCATGTCTAGTGAACACAGTCATATTCTGTTTTAATGCTTTTGCATCCTTGGGGTGAAGAACATTAACAAAAAACACTGCCGTTGTAGCACAATCCTCAGTCTGACAGGCACAGAAAAGACTTGCCTCACCAGTTATGACTTTATGATGCATACAATAGTAATTCATTTGATACATCCAAGTTAAACTCTATATATTTTTATAAAAATTAAATTTAAACTATTAAAATTCTATCCCGATTTTAAATGCCAATTGTGTCCAACATTTCATATTTCAGCCCTCACAATCAAGGCGACAGGAGAAACCAGAACTCCTGATACAGTGTGAACTGGATTGTGGTAAGGTGGCGTCAGTGTAGATTTTGAAACTTTTGGATCAACCCAGCTCTAGAGTCCAACACAAGACCAGAACAATGTCTAGTGAGTTAAGAAGCAACCGAACCCACATGAAAAAAAAATGAGTAACAGGATAAAAATGCAGTAGAGCCAGAAAGCAAACGAATGAAAAATCAAGAGAATTGCTTAGGGATCCTAAGTAGTTACAAGAAGTAAATGTTTAGTTTAAATCAATATCCTTCTTTGTTTTGCAGATTCCAAGTGCAGGGAAGACAACCGATTTGGAAGGAGAATATATGTTATTATGGTTACACCATCCTGCTCTTATATACAATACATACCGCGGACGTTCAAGCATCTCTTTCTGTGAATCAAATAATTTTATCTAAAAGCCAAAGGTTTATTCAGAATAACATGCAATGGTAGCATTGCTATCCTGAGGCCCACCCATTCCCTCCCCCAATGCTGTAAATCTGTGCACCTACAAACTCTGAACACTCAACAATACAGCATCATGTCGTCATGCTACTAACTCTTTATCCTTCCTGGCAGAAACCAAGAATCCAAATGATTTGCTCGTATCTGGAACAGAGGCTGCGTTTGCTTCCTTTGGTAAACAGTGGAATTCACTCACTGCCAAGTGCTTCTTCAGTTAAGCAGCAAGCTCAGAATGAAACCCAAAGTGAGGTTTTCTTTGTAAGCTAGCTCTTTGTTTGACTTGGATCACCAGAGTTTATAAATGGGACAGTTAAGTCCAATTTCAACTAACTTTTCAAAGAGACTTATAAAAGTAGTTAATCTTTTCTTTTGTGCTTATATTATGTAAAGAATTCTAAGCAGCTGTGAACTCACTGTAGCATCCAAAAGGAGGCGCTAGTCAGGCAAGCTTCCAAACACGATAATCTGACCAGATCAACCCTCGTTTGCAGCTACAAGCTGCCCCAAACCTTCACGAACATACACCGACTGAATCTCTTTGCTCTTGAGACAGAAGTCGCAGGCCCACACAGCTGAGCTTTCCCTTGTCAGAAGGCTGTATGCTGTTTCAGTCATCCCGGTGCATTCACGATGAAACCACTTCTGACATGAAGCCTCACACAGAATGGCATCCTGGTCATCATGTACTTCAGACAGGCAAAATCCACAGGGAAAAACCAGGCCACTGCCAGTACCTGCTGTACCAGGTGCTTTGGAACTGTTGATCTGTGGTGGGGGAGTAGGAGCTGAAACCTGACCAGGTCCACCTGGTAATGGTCCTCCATTACCACCACCACTCCCATTACCAGCACAGTTATTCGGGTGAAAAGAACCCGGTGGCAGCTGTTGTTTTGGTTGGTTATTGGGTGCAGCTTGCTGTGGCTGCCCCCCATTCACAGGCCCTGCGATAGGCCCTGAGCCAGGACCTGGAGGAGAGGTATTAGGGGCCGGGGGTTCTGGATGATTTGGGTGAGAGGGATGATTTGGAAAGGCACCAGGGCCAGACTGTGGTGGGTTAGAAGGAGGAGGTGGAGGGGCAGATGGCTGCTGATGGGGGTGGAAAGCTTTAGAATCATCACCACCAATTCCTGGAGTGCTAGGGCTAGTGAAGTGGCCGTCTGGGCTAGGGTAAGGTCCTGACTGGAGGCTGTTGAGGTTGTTCATATTATTAAGGCTATTATTCATGTTAGACATATTGTTTATCGCATTTGGAAAAGGTCTAGGGCCAGAAAGGCTGCTGAATGGATGACCACCTTGCTGCTGCTGTTGCTGCTGTTGCTGTCCAAACCGTGGGTGAGATGGTGGACCACCTCCACCTCCACTCAGTGCTCCAGGAGAAAGCATGGGATTAAACCCTGCCCCAGGGTGCATTGGTCCTGGTGGGCTAAAATTTTGAGGAATGTTGAACTGTGGACCAGGAGGAAATCCTCCACCAAGGTTTCCACCACCATGCTGTCCAAAACCAGGCAAACCAAATCCTCCTGGTCCCATCTGGTGATGTCCAGGGGAGGGGAAAGGAGGCCTACGAAGAGACTGACCAGCTCCCCCATAAGGCACCCCTGGACCAGGCATCCTGAGACCACCACCGCCTCCATATCCTCCTGGACCTGCAGAACCAGGACTGTGTAAGAAAGGCCCCCCAGTGGGAGGTGGCCCAGGTGGAGGACCAGCACCTCGAGAGGGTGGTCCAAAGTCATCTTCAAAAGGGTTAGAAGCTACAAGGTGGTCCACCATTGGTGTGGGAGGTGGAGCAAATTCTGATAAGTGAGAGAAAGCAGCGCCCTGTATAAGAGGATAGAAGAAAAAGGCAGTGAGTAAGCAGACAAAAACCATGAACAGTTAACATCTTGTCACTTCTTTTAGAAATAATTATATTTACAAACTTGAAAATCATCAATTGCCTGTTTAGCTTTTAAGGAGCATGCTCCAAATATTTTCTTAATGTTACTTAATCTACTTACTTTGTAGTGGTGGCCAAGAAAATGTTTAATGTTATATTTTCATGTAGAAAGGAAAAGAAGTTTGACATAACAGAAGCCAATAATGACCAGTTCTATACAATGGCAAACAATGTTAAAAATATGCCCATTGAAAAATAAAAAAATAAAAATAAATAAATAAATCACACTCATGATGCATAATCCACATGTCTGGTACCTAAACACTCACAGGAAGCACATTTTCAATTGAAGACAGGACTCCTAACCAACGAATGACAGGGAAAGGCAAGTTTTCAAGTCAAAAAGCGAACGATAGCAGACATGGATTATATGGATTACATGGATACATCTATTGTTTTTGCATGGATGTTTATCGCACTGTTTGCCATAGTATAGCACTGCTCAATAATGCCTTCGGTTATATCATAAATTTATTCTATACATTATGCATGAAAACAGGAGGTTACAAATTTTTCTTGCTCACCACTACAGAGTACACAGGGTAAGGAACATCTAAAAAAACAGTTTCTACGTGGAATATTCTTTTAAGGCTATATTTTTATTTATTTATCTGTTTATACTAAAGGTGTTCATAGCAAAACAATATACTGTACATTTTAAATGTAGTTAAAAATATGATTTTAGCTAGTACCTAAAGACATCCAGAGCCACAGGCTGAAATTTCAGTAAACAGATTTGAAAGAAAACACAACAAAGCAGTAAACAATAAAAGCTATCCATTTTCTACATCTACTTAAACGTCACAGAGAACTGGATTATATCTCAAAAACAAAAGTAGAAACTAACCCTGTAAGGGGCACCAGACATAATGTTAAAGAACTGTGGCAGGATAACTGTATTATATGGTTTTTCAAGCAATTTTACAATGGTGTCTAATTCATCAAACAAACAAATCCATATATTTTTCTTCACAATGCTAAATACTTTCAGATTAGGCTTACTACAGTACAAATATAAATGGTATTTTTTTTCTTTTGAATCAGAGGTTCTCTATACATTAACGTGCAGGTTTAATTGATAAGCAATGTGGCACATGTGTGGGCATGTGAGCAAGTCTAATCTATGATGGAGTGGCACCTGGTCTTGGATTGCATTATACACTATACTGATGTTCAGGATGCCTGTGTCCCAAACTGGAATAAGCAGGTTTAGAAAATGCATAAACTAACTAATGTACAACACATGTTAACTGATATTACTGTATATCCAAACATAGCAGCAGAAAAAACTGCTGTCCATTTTGCTAAAACCCCCTGCTTACTACAGCACTTAATGTCATTGGAAATATTTTACACTGTAAAAAACTGCAGGAGTCTCAGATCTCATTATTGTGGATAAATACCACCATGTTATTTACACTGAAAACCATTGTTGATTAATCTGGCAATTATTTTGTTGATTAATCGATTATTTGGATTTTTAAAAAATCATTTCAAATTAAAACACAAGGTGCATGAAGTGGAACTTTTCACCAAATAAACTGATTTGAACACTTGTAGATATTTTAAGCAAAATATATTTTTTTATACTACATTAACATAAGAAGACATTGAAAATATAGAAACAAAACAGTACCACTTCTGGCTCTGGAAGTGCAATAAACATGCGTACACAATATATACTTAAAATCACAACAGTTTCCAATAAATTAAGTAAACTCAGAATTTGGCTAATGTATTCAGAATCACTCCAAACACACACATAATAATTTATATTAAGGTTTTTTTTCAGTTTCTGGCAAAGCATTATGTAAATATCTGACCACCACATTATTAAACCACGGAAGAATCTGTTGTACTTGAATCCGATTGAACATCTCTGGAGAGATCTTAAAATGGCTGTGCACCGACGCTTCCCATCCAACCTGATGGAGCCTGAGAGGTGCTGCAAAGAGGAATGGGCGAAACTGGCCAAGGATAGGTGTGCCAAGCTTATGGCATCATATTCAAAAAGACTTAATAATAATAATAATACATTTTATTTATAGGCGCCTTTCAAACACTCAAGGACACCGTACATTATACACAGCAACCGACAAACAATACAGTACAATGTTTACATAGAGAAGGCATGATTAAAAGATGAGTTTTAACTGAAGACTTAAACAGAGAAAGTGAATTAATGTTTCTAATCTCAGGAGGCAGTGCATTCCAAAGTCGGGGGGCAGAACGACTGAAAGCTCTGTTCCCCATTGTAGAAAGACGAGCAGAAGGAACAGTCAATTTAATTGAGGATGATGATCTAAGAGTACGGGAAGGGGTGACAATGTGGAGAAGGTCAGACAGATATGGAGGGGCTAAATCATGAATAGCTTTAAAGGTTAGCAGAAGGATTTTAAACTCAATGCGGAACTTGACAGGAAGCCAGTGAAGTTGATGCAGAACAGGAGTGATGTGGTGAGTGGAAGGAGATCGTGTAATAATACGGGCAGCTGAGTTCTGGACTAGTTGAAGTTTGTGAAGAGTTTTTTGAGGGAGACCAAAAAGAAGAGAGTTACAATAGTCCAAGCGAGAGGTGACAAGGCTATGAACAAGAACTGCAGCAGAGTGTGGGGTGAGAGAGGAACGGAGACGGTTGATATTGCGTAGGTGGAAGTAAGCAGATCGTGTAATAGTATTGATGTGTGAAAGAAAGGAGATTATTATCCAAGATGACACCAAGACTTTTGGCCTGAGAGGATGGAGATAGCGTACAGTTATCAATTATAAAGGGGAAGTTGTGGAATTTGGATAATGTGGATTTTGTACCAATGAGAAGGATCTCTGTTTTATCAGTGTTGAGTTTAAGAAAATTAAATGTAAACCAGTTTTTGATTTCGGCCAAACAAGTCAGTAAGGGCGGTAGGTGGGAGGGTAATTGTAGGTGAAGTTGAAAAGTAAAGCTGGGTGTCATCTGCATAACAGTGAAAATGAATATTATATTTCCTGAAGATATTGCCCAGAGGAAGGAGATAGATAGTGAACAGAAGGGGGCCCAGGACAGAGCCTTGAGGCACGCCTGTAGTAACAGATACAGAGTGAGATGAAAATGATTTGAGCTGTATGAATTGAGAGCGGCCAGAAAGGTAGGATACAAACCAATTATAGACATTATGGGTGACACCAATGGAAGATAGTCCATTGAGAAGAATGGAATGAGAAATGGAGTCAAAAGCCGCACTCAAATCAAGTAAAATGAGAATAGAGAGTAAGCCGCAGTCTGCTGCCATTAGAAGATCATTAGTTATTTTGATTAATGCAGTTTCAGTACTATGGAGGGGGCGGAAACCAGACTGGAATTGTTCATACAGGTTGTTCAGAGATAAGTGAGAGTGGAGCTGTTTGGCTACCACTTTTTCTAGAATTTTGGATAAGAAAGGTAGGTTAGAGATCGGACGCAAGTTGTTAAAATTAGCAGGATCGGCACCGATTTTTTTTAAGATTGGGGTTATTATAGCAGTTTTGAGTGAAGTAGGAACAATTCCAGTTGAAAGAGAAGAATGGATAATAACAGATATAATATGGAGTAAAGATGGAAGACAGGCTTTAACAAATGATGTAGGTAAGGGGTCAAGCAGACAGGTGGATGATTTAGAATGAAGAATTATATCTGATATTTCTAAGGTGGAGGGAAATTGAAAGAAAGAAAATGGGTGAGTAGATGGGAAGAATTCAGAATGAATAGTGTCAGTGGATTGCAAAGCAAGGTAGTGGTGGATACTCTCAATTTTGTTCATAAAAAATGACATCAGGGAATTACAAAAGGCATAAGAGTAAAAATGTGATGGCCACAAATCAGGGGGTTGTGTGACACGTTTGAGGAGTGAAAACAATGATTTAGTATTACCTTCATTCATGCTGATTATATTAGAATAGTAGGCAGATTTAGTTTGATTAATACAATCCCTGTAATGTGCAAGATGGTGGAAATACATATCTTTGTGAACCACGAGCCCAGTTTTTTTATAGAGTCGCTTGAAGCTGTAATTGCTGCCAAAGGTGCATCGACAAAGTATCGAGCAAAGGCTATGAATACTTAAGTACATGTGATTTTTTTATTTTTAATAAATTTGCAAAAACCTCAAGTCAACTTTTTTCACATTGTCATTATGCGGTGTTGTGTGTAGAATTCTGAGGAAAAAATGAATTTAATCCATTTTGGAATAAGGCTGTAACATAACAAAATGTGGAAAAAGTGATGCGCTGTGAATACTTTCCGGATGCACTGTACATCCCTTGACACTGACTCTGTACCATTACTCTGAAAATCACTTCTGTAACCCCAGTGTTAGAAAAAGTCTAGTCTTAATGCTAACAATTTGAACAATTTTGACCTCTCCCTCACTTCCCCCTTTCTATTTAAAGTTCTTGATCATGTTGTGGCCTACTACATCACTAGTTTCTTAATTTGTAATAAGCTGATGAAAGCCTGTCAGCCTATTTTCAGAACACAGCTCAGCTATGAAGCTGCTCTGCTTCGAGAAACTAACAATTTGCTTATGGTAGCAGACTCAGGACAAATCAGCATATTAATTCTTTTAAATCTTAGTGCAGCACTTGATTCTGCCAAGCATGGCACTCTACAGTCCAGAATGGAAGAATGGAGAACATTCAAGTATCTCTGGCACTGCCCTCCAGTGGTTTTAGTTCTAAATGACTACAGGCAAGAGCTTGTTAGTCTTGGCAACAGCAGGTCCAGCTTAGCACCAGTAAAACAAGGAGTTCCTCAAGGCTCTGTCCTCGACCCTCTGCTGTTCTGCATCTACATGCTTCGCCTTGACTATATTATTTATATCTCTGGACTGGGTAATCAGTTTTTATGCAGGTAATACTCTGATCTATCGCACTGTTAAAAAACAAAAAAAAAAACCTTCCTCAGATTTTTCTCCGCTTACAACTTAACTCAGTGAAATTAAAACCTGGATGGAGCGTAACTCTTATAAAATAAACTGCAACATTTCAAATGTTACGCGAATTGATACTAAACAAAATTTGATCCTTTTCAATTCTTTTTAGTGACGATATCATTGTAGACTTTTCTTTTGGAAGAAATTGTGTATTTTTTAAATTCCTCCCTTTCTTACTGTATCCACAAAAAAAAATCCCATAAAGAAACTTTCTTACTTTCACAATATATCCCAAGTTCACTCATTTTTCTCCTTTTCTGATACTGTGAAAGTTGTCCATGTTATATCCCAGAATGACTAATGTAACTCAATGGTGGCAGGGGTCCCTTTTAAACTGTTACCACAGCTCCAGTTGGTTCAAGACTCTGCAGTAAGAGTCCTAACACAGGCCTACAACAGTGAGCATGTAACACCCATCCTGCTCCACCTTTATTCTCTTGCATGATTGAATATAAAATTCTATTACTAATCAATACAACGTTAAATGCCCTTGAACTGGACTAATTCAGTAATCTCCTCCATCACTATGTTCCAGTTCTCGCACTAACGTCCACTGATTATTGTAATGACGTTGTGCTCCAACGAACCTGTGCACAATAGATGACAGAGCCTTCGCACCCAAAGTCTGGAAGCACAACCTCCCTAAATGAATAAGATCAGCTGGCTTGATTCATTCTTCAAAAAAAAAAAAAACACAACTTATAACACATGAAGGCATTTAACTTACACCGAGATTCTGCCCTTTCTCTCAGTCTACCTTCACTCTCCAGCTGCTCAAGAAATGTGCTTGTATCACAAATTATTTTATTTTTTCAGGGTTTTCTTGTAATATTTAGTATTTTTATTTTGGTTTATTGTCTCTTATTAGAACTTAGTCTTCTATTTATCTTACATTTAGTGTGTTATGCTTATATTAACTTGTATCAAATGTTATGTATTTGAATTTTTTTCTTCTACTTTTTCCACTTGTTGGGAGCATGTGAAAGATGCTATTTAAATAAAATGTACTAAAATGATTACTACATTGGTTACCAGTGTCCTTTTAGAACTAATTTTAATATACTCTATCGTGTATTAAGATCTCAATAATCTTGCTCCGTCTTATAATCCCATTATATTCTCAGTCACAATCTTAGATCCTCAATATTAGTTGCTAATTATTCTAATAGCAAAGAATGGTAAAGGCAACCTTTTATTGTTATGCACCAAAATCTAGAATGCTTTATTGATAATAATAAATATATTATTAATATTATTATTATATTAATAATAAATATATTATGAATAAATAATAACTTTGTTATTCTGCCTTTTCATACTTTTTTTGTGTGCAAGTTCTAATAAATTATAAAATCCATTATAATAACATATACTTTAAAGATTTTCAAATGTTGTCAACCTCTTATGCTTTTCCAGTGTTCTGTAGTGCCATCTTGCGCCACGGTCATCTGATCACAACCCTTTTGGAGTAATGTGGATGCTACAACTTTGACAGTACCCACTGCATCTAATCTCCTGCTATGGTGTATCAGATCAATAATGAACTACTTTGGCATATTTAAATTTGGTGGAACTCTCTGTGGGTGATGGACAGTCCTTTGGCCTTGAAACCACCAGATGTTTATTTTCTCCACCATCTCGCCAGCTTAAGTTTTTATTTTCATCTCCTCTCTGGCTCACTAATCCTGGTATCAGATTGTCCACTGTTACTATTACAGATTTAAAAAGACAATGTTTGCTTAACAGTAATATAAGCCATGCGCAAGGACTCTTCCATTTCTGTTACTTATTTACATGTATTTTGTAGATTTGTATTTACTTCAGTTATTTATTATATTTTTTCTTTGCATTTTTAATAACTTCTTGTAATGTGCTCCGAGAACATATTGTATGAAAACATGCTGTATAAATGAAATGGTGGTGCTGAATTAATTGTCTGTCTGTTGGTATTATACTACTGTTATTAGTCTGTGGGAAGCATACAAGTAAAAAGTTTGTCATATTATGTGGACATGACCATAAATTTGATCTTGAACTAATTACATAGCCAGGAACACTCCAAGCAAGGCTCATGACACAACTATAATAGTGCCAGTCTGCTAACTGATTGGTTTTCCTTATCCAAACAAAGCAGCAGAAACTGTCACTGAAGAGCACTTCCTACAAATACTGCTGTGATATCAGCGAGTGGAGGAGATAGTAGTAAGGAGCTCACATTTGGCAGTTTTAGAATCATATTTTGAAAAATTAATCACTACAAATTTTTAACATGTAGTATAAAACAGTCAAACAGGGAGGTTAGTTTTAAATGCAAGGTAAATAAAAATTGATTTTGTTTTACCTATAAAGGAGTCATAATGTTGGCCTTTTCTGTTACGTTTTATAGCAGTAATACAGTCCACAATTGAGCATCAGCTTCAGAGATAATAAATTAACATTTAAAAAATAAATACAAACAAGTTATGTTTTCAAGCCTTCTATAAAAGTGTATTAATGCCTTGAGTATACAAGCATTTCTTTTCAACAGTATTTCAACTTTACAATGTGTTTTAGATGGGATACTGTCTCTCTCTCTTTGACATTTAACAGAAGCGGGTCAAGAGAGAACAGAAAGGGCAGATTAAGGTCTACACAGCAGTTCTTTAAACAGTTTAACTCTAATTATGTTTCAAATAGAGTATAAAAGGAACATTTGTAATTTATAATGGTGTAAGTTGGTCTTTCAAATGTCACTGTGATTTAGTTGTGTAATGTTTCCAACCAGCATTCCAGCAAAAATGTAGCTCTAATTATAAATGACTTGTCCAAAAAAAGCGAAAACAAGAAAAAAAAGAAAAGAAATTGAATTAACAATCACTTCCCTATTACCAAAAGACATTACAATGCATGTTATTTACCTGAGCACTTGACTTTCTTTTCTTCTTTTCTGGGCTCTTCATATTTACTCCTGTGGAAATAATGAATATGTCACTTAATGAGCCAGAATTAATCAGCTATAGAGTTGTTATATGAATATTGTCAGTGATGCACACAAACGGAGTAGAGATATTCTGACTTGTGGGCCAGCAGGCGCTCTACTAAAGGACCACTTAAAGGGTTAATATACATAGCTGAACTTTCATTTTTACAGTCAAAAAGTGAAGAAAAAAAAGGAACAAATAAACAGACACCCACCCACCCTATTTCATAAATACACTAACTGCATAACAGCCAAACATTCAATTACATGACAAAACAGAACCGATAAATGGTTCCATCTTTCTATGTCTATTTTTTAAAATATTTACTAAGTAACATTAAAGCAAACACCCATAGAAATGTCTGTGTCAAAACCAATAGAGCTATGGGCTAATGTGCCATAAAATGCAGGCACAGGACTGAGGCCACAATTATTGCATTGTGAATCAGTTTTGCATTTTTATAGCTAATTTCAAAGTAGAACAATAATGTGGGATGTCAAAGACAAACAATGAAATATGTTATGGTACCACAGATCTGTCCACTTTAAAACGCAATTGCAAAATATTGCTAATCATTTTCTCTACATACTATCATACTAGCCTGCAAACAAATCTTACAGTAAATTAACAAAATGATAAAATGTTATTTAGCTCTTAGCTCATAAGTGGAACTGTTTCTTATTCTATCCCAGAACTTCATGTTTCAAATTCTTACCTTTTATATGAGATTTAATGCTTTGATACTATTTTCATTCAAGTATTACTTATTGAGCATGTCTGTTGCTTTTATATTTGTGAAGCCCTTTAAGCAGAGGAAGGGCGCTCTGAAAATAAATGTATTATTGCTAAGATTAAATTTAAAAATGTTAAAAACTAGCTACCTTCAGCACTTTCCTAGCCGGTAAGTAATATGTTCAAAAACACTGGCACAGAGTTAAAACCTCCATTCATTTGCAACAAGTTATTTCTTGGTCAGAAAATGTAGTAAAAATTATAAACAATTATACTGGAAACCCAATCAAATACTAATTTTAGTATTAGATCAGCAGAGCAAAACCATACCTGGGCAATTACCTTGTCTTTAGAATGGAAACCTAAAATACTTAGGAGAAAGTGACAGTCTGGCCTGTAGGTTTCTCCATCATGAATGCTGTATTAGTGAGTCATCGGGAAAGATAAACATGGACAGGACTATCACAAGAAAGCGGGAAGCAGGGAGTGTTCAAAGACAAATAACAGTAAATATTCTGAGCTTGCTTCACACCAGATTTTACTTTTGCTCTTTGCTCTCTTTATGTTAGGATAGATGGCCACTGACTAAGCTCACGCATTTTTAGTCATACGAGCGCAGTGTAATTCTGTAGTTAAGAGTTGCTTTTTCCAGCTTTGTCTATTAGGTAAGATCAAGCCTTTTTTTATCTTCTAAGGATCTTGAGAAAGCTACTCATGCTTTTATCTTTTCTCACCTTGATTACTGCAACTCGCTGTATTCTGGGATTAACAAATCCCTGATACACAGGTTACAGTTGGTCCAGAATGCTGCCGCTCGCTTTCTGGCTGGGGCAAGAAAGTCTGATTCTGTTTCTCCAGTATGAGGTTCTTTACACTGGCTGCCTGTCAGTTTTCGAAATGATTTTAAAATCTTGTTGCTAGTTTTTAAATCTTTATATGGGCTTGCTCCTGCCGATTTATGTAAATTGTGTCCTTTACACCAGCCATCTAGAGTGCTTAGATCTTCTGGTCAGTTGGCTCTTGTTGTCCCTCGTACCAAGTGTAAAACTAAGGGGGACAGGGCTTTTGCAGCTGCTGCACCTCGCCTGTGGAACTCTTTACCTCATTACATAAAGGAGTCGTCTACAATTGAACTGTTCAAAACAAGATTAAAGACTCATTTCTATTCACTTGCTTTCTGTGACCTACAGTAATTCTGATGGTTTCCTCATTGTGATTATGTAATCTTACTTCTATTTATTATTTACAGTATTTTATTTGTATTCTTTTATTTCTATTTTTGTTATTTATGTTGTCAGTTTTTTTTTTTCTTCTTTTATTGTAAAGCACTTTGGCCACAGCATTCCTATGTTGTTTTAAATATGCTATATAAATAAATTGATATTGGAGTATAAGACACCTGCATACCATCCTTACTTATGAATTAAAGTGAATAAAATGTAACACTAATTAACTCTAAATAATAAAAAAAAACTGACTCCAATGCCTTGTTTAGAATACAAAATTAACGGAAAGGCCACCCCCCAAACTTGTTAGGTGAACCAGGGAATCAAATCCAAGGTCTGTGAGGCTGTGCATGTGAATGAAATGAAGTCTTGTAGCCATTGCTGTCAGGAAGGAACTTCACAACACTGTGATGGTGCTGGACAGACAGATATATTAAGACTTCTCCTCAACCATGTAGCCAACGGTATGCCATACTGATTTTTTCATAAATTGTCACTTTGGTACAAGTGTAAAAACATTTTCCTCTATGTGCAACCCAAAATAAAAATGGAGATGAAATGCTACATAATGAAATGTTGTGTTCAATTAATTTAAAGCCTTCATCATATCCTTTATGGTACTACCATTAGGTGGTGTATTAAAAACAAGACTTTACAATGACACCAGATAAGAGTCCTTCTCCGAGAGTGATCAGCTATAACAGAGAAACTTCAAGCCACCTAAACAAGGTAAAGATGGAGTACTTGCTCTCTTCCAAAATAAAAATACCTAAACCCAAGCTCACTTTGCTTCACCTAAGTTATCCTGAAGTATCTATTAACAAAAATAAATAAATAAAAAAAGGAGGGTAAGAAATAAAGGGGATGATGGATTATGTTCCAAAATGAGGTTTACAGCTTTTTTTGGTTTTATTATACTTTACATAAGGAGATGTTCGGGGCTGTAAAGTGGAGAAACAATTAGTGCTCCCACCACAAGCTTACAGAGACCTGGATTCATATTCATGCTCTGCAACAAACTTCTACATCTTCTGAGTGTAGCTGGATTTGTTCCTCTCAAATCCCAAGATGTGCTGGTTAAGTTAAATAAGCATTATTAAGGGTTTGTTCATGCTTTGTGCCCAGTACTAGAGGGATTAGAGGAAGATTCAGAAAATGGATGGACAAATATTCCCTTACTCTGGTCCATAATTTTCTGATCAGAGAACAGACAGCCTTTTCCTGTGGTGTGATAGAACATCTTTTGACCTTTTCTGCATCTCCACTCTTAATTACCCTACTAATTAAGATCCTTAATTAAAATATTAAATGATGATAACTGATTGTTTACAGCTTGTGCCAAGCTCAGCAGGGGCTGAACTGACTGCAGTGATAAGGGCAGCCTGCCAACGTGCAAACAACAAGTGAACATCAGCTCTTTTGTTTTTATCCAGCACTGGAAAAGTGTGGTAAAAGTGATCCAGTTGTGAGACTGTGTACTGGTAGTGGACTCTGTCATGTAGACAGTTTACTTTCAGCAGCATTCACTCATTCAACACAATGTAAATTCATTGTTTAATTACAGTCACCAGGCCTAACTAATAGTCACAATACTTGAAAAGGACCTAATAGGTGGGAGATGTACCTCTATATGGGCTACAACTGGACAGCACTTGCACACTTCTTGTTTTTTTCTCTGTTAAAACAAAAATGTGGATTCTTTATTGCTATGTACTGTAAACAATGTGTGACTGCTTCAGCTCACTGCAACACATGCAATTTGTAGAAGCGAACACTGG
Source organism: Polypterus senegalus (assembly GCF_016835505.1). NCBI lineage: Eukaryota > Metazoa > Chordata > Cladistia > Polypteriformes > Polypteridae > Polypterus > Polypterus senegalus. Next base: position 81,360,158 of record NC_053154.1, read on the forward strand.
ATATTTCTAACTGAATACTACATTAATGAAAGAAGAAATTTACAAGGAATACCCTGCCTGGCCAAAATGAGGTGTGGTGGAAAGCCTATTTGGCATTTTCACCCATTGCTGCTGAGATAAATGTGGTTTCCTGAAAACAGACAGAGCACATGGGCTCTGATAAATGCATGGATTGACTGAGAAGCACATGGTATTGATAATAACTACCAATACTGCCTCACAGCTCCAGAAACACACACTGAATCCCAGCCCAGTGACACTGTGCAAATTTAGCACCTGCTCCGAGTCTGCTTGGACTCCTCTAAATATTCAGGTCTGCTTTCAATATCTCAAAGTTGTACAATTTGCATTGATCACTGTAATCTAAATCTGACCTTTGTGAGTGAAAGTATGTACAGGTAGATGTGACCTATCATATACTGGTGAGATACTGCATGACAAAATGACCTCCTACTGTAGCTGTGCACATTATCTCTCTATTATAAAAGAAAATCTTGAGACGAGACAAGACTATTGCCAAGAGATATTTTTCAAGTTGGTAGAGGGGGTCCCAATCTCCTCTCAACCATTTCCAGTTAATGGTCCACGGCCATAGTCCTCTCACGTCTCATTCATGTGAATGGTTTTGTTACACACAGTTCTTGTGCTTTCAGCTCTTATAAATTTTTATGTTTTCCTCACTTTAAAATTCCCAACTTATTACGTCCAAATCTTATTGAAGAATTTTATCGCCAAGGGTTATCAACAGAAGAAATGAGTACACGGGCAATCCTACCACAGAGAAACGATGAAGACAAACGAATTAATGCGAAAATTGTCGATCAGTTACACGGCAAATTGGTTAAAGGTGTATCAATAGACTATGCTGAAAAAGTTGGTGGTGATAGTGTGGAAGACGAAAACACCAACTTACAATATCCCACAGAACATCTACAACCGTTAACACCGTCTGGTCTTCCACCAGCTGAATTACTGTTAAAAGAAGGATGTCTCTTAATGTTATTGCGGAATTTATGTCTGAGTGATGGCCTATGCAATTGGACAAGATTAGTTGCATTGAAAATTGGTCAAACAATTCTGACATGTAAAATTTTAACAGGCCACAAGAAAGGTAATGTAGTACATATTCCGCGGATAACATTAGACACCAAAAGGAGATTGTGATATGCCATTCGTATTAAAACATTTACAGTTTCCCATTAGAATAGCTCTTGCTATGACAATTAACAAATTACAGAGACAAACATTTGAAAAATTCGGTTAATTTATTAGAGAGAAAGAAATGATATTCACTCACGGCCGCATATATATGTTGCATTGTCACGATGGAAGGCCAAACACCGAATCAAAATCCAATGCAATACTGAAGAAAAGTTAATTCCAAATATTGTTTTTACTGAAGTTTTGCAGTAAAAGTATAAATTTAAAAAGTATTTGCGTAATTTCAAAGCCAAACAAAACAAAAACGTAGAACGCAACATGAAACATAATTTTATTTCACTTTATTATGCTTTACTATTTTTTACCATGGTTAATTACTCACCATAATGTTAATTAGGTCTATTATGCATATGTAACAATTCCCATGAAAATAACAATCTGTTCCCATACACAAGCAGCTGAGCCACGAAGTGGCTACTGTGTAGCGCCCACCCAGGGGTTGACAATCAAAGCAAGCAGAGTGCAGAGCCCCCTAGTCTACTATACAATAAAACACTAAGGTCTGTGTGTCCAGTCTCTTGATTAGTTTCATTTTGGTACGACTGGTCATTTTGACTTTGGTGATGCTATCAAAAGGGAGGTGTCGGGCGCACAAGGAGGAGTAAAGACATATGAAGCACACTGAGGGAGTTGCCTTCAAAGGTAGCAAGTATAAAACAAGACAGGGTGTAAGAAAGGTGCCTAACAAATAATGAAGGAGTATGAGACACAGGCTTTACAGGAACACACTTGAGCGAGGAAACACCGGTGAGGAGGCATTCACAGACGCAAATATGAAGGAAAGGCGCCTAAAGTACACATAGGGAGAGGCAGCAAATAATTTTTAATTATTCTATTACCTGTCTGTAACAGGTACCATGGCTAATTATAAATTAAATGAAAGAATGAATCTCTCTTTCAAAGTCTTCTTGTTCTTTTTCTTCTTTTAGCAGCTCCCGCTAGGGGTCGCCACAGCGGATCATCTTCTTCCATATCTTTCTGTCCTCTGAATCTTATTCTGTTACACCCATCACCTGCATGTTCTCTCTCACCACATCCATAAACCTTCTCTTAGGCCTTCCTCTTTTCATCTTCCCTCGCAGCTCTGTCCTTAGCATCCTTTTCCCAATATAATCAGCATCTCTCCTCTGCACATGTCCAAACCAACACAATCTCGCCTCTCTGACTTTGTCTCCCAACTGTTCAACTTGAGCTGACCCTCTAATGTACTCATTTCTAATCCTATCCATCCTCGTCACACCCAATGCAAATCTTAGCATCTTTATCTCTGCCACCTCCAGCTCTGTCTCCTGCTTTCTGGTCAGTGCCACCGTCTCCAACCCATATACCATAGCTGGTCTCACTACCATCCTGAAGACCTTCCCTTTCACTCCTGCTGATACCCATCTTTCACAAATTACTCCTGACACTCTTCTCCACCCATTCTACCCTGCCTGCACTCTCTTCTTCACCTCTCTTTCACAATCCCCGTTACTGTTGATCCCAAGTATTTAAACTCATCCACCTTCGCCAACTCTACTCCCTGCATCCTCACCATTCCACTGACCTCCCTCTCATTTACACACATGTATTCTGTCTAGTTCCTCATGACCTTCATTCCTCTCCTCTCTAGAGCCTATCTCCACCTCTCCAGGGTCTCCTCAACCAAATCATTTAACACATAAATTAAACTACTAATATTATTATTCTGCTCAATTTAAACAGGTATTTTCATTACCAGAAAGCATATAATTTAAAAAAAAAATGTATCGATTTCTAAAACACTTTTCAGTCCCATAGAAATATCCATTCATTTTCAGAGCATGCTGTGAGGGGCAGGAGCCGCTCCCTGCAGCGCTGGCTCAGTGACAAAAGCTCCTTTTTGACAGAATTCTGCTCAGTCACGTGTCACACACCCACTCACTCTAGATCTATTAAAACTTGCCTGTCAGGCTAATTGCAGGCCTTTAGACTCCAAGAGTAAATCGGAGTCCCCTGTGCAAACTTCTCACAGACAGTAACCAGACCGGAAATTGACCCGAGATTTCCAAAGCAATAATCTGCGTTTCACCATTCTGCCATACACAAAAAGTTAACATTGGCAAGTTATATGTGTAGTAAGTCACAGTGAGAACTTACATCAAGCCCCTGACTAAATGATGTCATTTACATTTTTACTGGATCATCAAGCCTCAGTAGTCCAGCTACCACAACACATCTGCAATAATGCCTTTTAAACTAAAAGAGCACAAAACATGGCAGAAAATGTGGATTATGACTTTGGACTTCAAACTCCAAGGTTGTGGGTTCAAACCCTGCTTCAGACATTGTGTGCCCATAAGCACGTTACTTCTCTGGACTGTGCTCCAGTTGGAAAAATAAAAGAAATTTAACCAGCTGTATCTCTCAAATGCTGTAATTCGCCTTGAATAAAGGCTTCAGCCAAATAGAGTAATGATAACAGATTCTCTTCAGCTTTTTATGCACAGCCCTTGCGTGTCAACGCACACACATTAAAGTGAACAATATGTAACAAATACAAAAAATAATTTAAAAAAGTCAAAAATGCTGAACTGCATTTATTTGCTTAAAGTTGTGGTCTTCCATTTCTACAACAGAAAAAAAAAATTAACTCTGCCTAAATTTTTAAAAGTGATCTTTCCAAAGGAATATGTTACAACTGTTGCGTTACTAAATTAACTTGTATTTTTTTCACAATTCAATCTCACCAATTTTCTACAACGGAGTCTGAATTATAAAGGGCTGAGATTCGACTTCTCTCTCAGTTTGCCATACAATGAAATCTGCTCCAAAAACAGAATCATTAGTTAGAGTATCAATGTTCCGAGTTGGTGTCTTTCCTGGAAATAGTTGTAGTTGAGGCAAAACAGGAACAGACCCTGGACGGGGCGCCAGTACATCGCAATGCATAAGCATAAACTAACAAATCACGCAGAGGTCATCCACTAAAACTGAAAATACAGCTTGCATTTTCAAAGCTTTGAGTAATTCACTTAATATTACAAATACATAAGGCGAGTTTACTTGACACCAATCAAACTCATAAATTTAGCAAGATTATGTGTCAGAGTATAACACAAACATGGGATCAGCTTTGCATGCGTGAAAGAGAGAGACTATGTATGCGTACACCGTCATCTCAATACAATTCCATGAACAAGAACGGGTTGCGTTGTTTAAACCTATTTCGATGAATTTACGTTTGTGTAATAATGCTCACCATGACAGGCACAACGTAAAATACGAACTGATTTAATGTGTTTCGATCAAAACCTCATCTTAAACTAAAACAGTAAGAAAGTCACTGAATCTGTAAAACACTGGAAATACCGAATTAAGACCCCAAGAATACAAGGTTTTCATTTAGTATATCTGGTTTAGTAACTCTACAGCTGCTTATTTAGTTAAAACCAGTTTATCTTAGTAGAAGTGAGATTAATAAAGGCTCAGATTGTGCTAACATTGTTATAGAACTGAAGTGACAGAAAGCGAACCAAGACTGGCCGTGAACTGGACTATTCGTCCCTTCTATGGGCCTCCCAAGTGACAGGGATCGGAGGTGGTATGACAGCAAGTCAGATCCTGCCCACTGCCTTACAGTACTCCTAATAGTTAGCTATCGCTTGCCTACCTCTGCAATCGTTCCACAAAGTGGGGACGGGGCTCAACACCGAATGCCTGTACCTGCTTTGGCTCTCTTGCTGTGACCCAGTGGCGCTTGCAACTTCCCTAGATAGGCAGCCATCAATGGGCCTGGCTCGGAGCGGGCATCTTCTCACTTAGGAAAATGAGGGAAAATGTTCCAGTTGACCAGAGCGGATAGGGTCGCCCCGCTGCAGCCCCACAGAATATCTTGTCGAACACTGCTACGCGTCCTCTTCTCGGGCCCGGGATCTGGGTGAAATCACTGCGGGAACCACCGGCTTCAGCGCTGGGCAGCAGTGTACAGGACACCAGGCTCCCGCTCCTGGACAATCGTTGATAACCAGATAGCAAAGCGAGGCGAAGAGAGCGTGCACAATCGACGACAAAGGTGTCCTCTGCTCCTCTTGGTATATAGGCACTATTTATTTTAAATTAAACGCCAATACTAAGTCTAATGCAAAGCTCCGCGCCGGAACAATGAGAGGCAGCAACACCGCCGCACTTAGGGTGCTAGCATTTTGATGAAAATAAGGGGAGTACATATTTCCTTTAAGCGTCGATTGCTCAAATTAAAACTAACCACGAAGAAGATATTTATAAAATGTATAAAATATTACATATTTTAGGTACATTTATGTATATTTATATATATATCTCGCTTTAGTAAAGCAATTGATTAAAATTTCCACACAATCCCCCTTATTATCTACACGTAATGGTACTTCCTGGAATGTCTCATTTAAGCAGCAGACAGAAACATAAAGCTTATATTAAAGTTTATAACCCGTTTAGGTGCATCTTGTAATACTATTTCCGTTCCCAATGCTATAATTGCAGAATGACAGTTTAAGTAAATTAAAATCATCTGCAATACGTACTTATAACATTCTATCCTTCGTCTCTCTATACATTTGTAGCGCACACTCATGTGCTAAGCATGATGGGATGTGTAGTTTTTTGCGTAATCTATGAGCACAAGAAGCATTGTCCGTTGGCGGAGAGTTCGTGGGCCTTAAAAGAACATTCGCAAGTCACGCAAGACAAAAACATCTTTAAAATAAGGCTTTCGAGATCATAAACGTCGTTGTTTTTATTAAAAAAAACTATACTAGCCAATCAGGAAAGCCTCTGGCAAAATATCTTAACAACCATGCACACGTCCAGTATCTACCCATCCATCCAACCAGCAACAAGGAGACTGAACCCTACTTCTTTCTTAATGCACAACCAAAGTGTAGTAACACATCCACCTATGCCTTCAATGCAAATGTCGTGAAAGTATGCATTTTTCTACAGAAAGTTTGTTTTTGCGTATCATCTGCCACTAACTGATTAGTTTATGCAATATTTTATATGGAAAATTACCTGTAGCCTTAAAAACATAATCATGTAATTTGTACAGTACATTGCCTGACTGTATGTTCCATCTTTGCCTGAATTCCATTCGGAGTATTCCCCTTTGTGACCCTGAAGAGATATACAAGAATGCAAGTGGAACAAGCCTACCAAACACTGAGAAGGTTGTTGACATTTGGAGGAGAAGGGAGTCCAATCAGCGGGCAGCAAAACAGGCAGAGGATGGGAAAGCACAGGGACAGCCAGTGGGATCTGGTGAAGAGACTGCAGCGAACTTAAAAGATTGTCGTTTTGGTGACCCTCTGAGTGGGAGGAATCACAACCGAGACTGCAAGAGGAGACAATAAAAGTGCCACTGTACCACTGTGTCGCCTGGGATGACAGATGATGCTGATGTGTGAACTTGAGAGCTAATTGTGATGTCTGAATTAATTTACATACTGGAAGTGGTAGTAGAGTTTTTGCAGGAGATGTTGTACATGGCAGGTCTAAAATGGTTCAAGGAAAGAGTTACTCTTTTCCAAACAAATGTTGCTGAGTCATTTGAACCCACAATAAAAACAATACATTGACGTCTTCTTTTTCTATTTTACATTTTTAATGTAATGACTGCACAGACTAGCCACCGAGGAATATGATGAGGTTTAATGTATTTTGTTAAAAGAGCCTGAAATAAAGATTGCTCAACAAGTTTTCTTGTGAATTAACTAAAAAGAAAATTGGACCATTTCAGCCCTCACCAAATATGAACTTCCACAGAATTCCTGCCAAAAACTAGTGAACTTGGATTCAATGCTTTGACGATTTTTTCACCCCAAGAAAGGAGACACATGAGGAAGCTACACAAAGGAATAGCTGTGGGACAAGATGGAGTCAGTCCTTGAATTCTTAAGGTCTGTGCTGGCCAACTTTGTGGTGTCCTCTGTCACCTGTTCAGTCTGTCCCTAAGGCATCAGAAAGTGCCACTGCTGTGGAACACATCCTGCATTGTTCCTGTTCCAAAGAAGGCAGACGACTCTTCACTTAATGACTACAGACCAGTGTCACCACGTATCACCCCAATGGCTGAGTGCCATTATAAACAAAGCTGCATATCCTCTCTCTGACACATTAAACACCAAGGACTTTCAGCCAAAAACACACTACTGGGGCTCCTTTATACCAATAGAAAAATGCCTGCCTAATGCTCACTGCGACTGTGACAGCCAAGTCAGACATTTTCTTGCTTTTTAAAGTTTCTTCATCTTTAGTTATTTTAGTGTGTGTTAAGACCATATTGTATACTGTATATATTGCCCCCTGCTCGCTTCCCTTTCCAACCCCCTGGACCTGTGCTACGCGCTAGCTGCTTTGTGGTTCTGCCGCTCGCGTATGGGGATGCGGATGTATAATTTAAACAGATTTTTATTTTCATGGGAATTTTTACATATGCATCAACGCAACATATAACTGCCCGTAATTGAATTTCGTTTCTTCCTCTCTTTTAAATAAAATGACTTTTTCGAATGTTTGGCTCTGAGATTTGTTAATTGTCTTTGCAAAAGCTATTCTAACAGGAAACCGTTAATGTTTTAATACGAATGGCATATCAAGATCTCCTGTGTTGTGTAATGTTATCTGCGATTTACTACATTACCTTTCTTTGGATACATCCTTCTCTTTCCAGTAATTTGTGGTGGAAGACCGGACGTTGTTAACGGCTATAGATATTCTTTGTGATATTGTAAGTTGTTGCTTTCATCTTCCATACGATCACCAACAACTGTTTGAGCATAGTCTATTGATTCACATTTTACCAATTTGCTGTGCAATTGATCATCATTTTTGGCGATAATTCGTTTGACTTCCTCGTTTCTCGATGCTAGAGGACCGTATTTATATATACACACACATTCATACAGTGCATCCGGAAAGTATTCACAGCGCATCACTTTGTCCACATTTTATTGTTACAGCCTTATTCCAAAATTGCTTAAATTCATTTTTTCCCTCAGAATTCTACACACAACACCCCATAATGACGACGTGAAAAAAGTTCACTTGAGGTTTTTGCAAATTTATTAAAAATAAAAGAACTGAGAAATCACATGTATATAAGTATTCACAGCCTTTGCTCAATACTTTGTCGATGCACCTTTGGCAGCAATTACAGCCTCAAGTCTTTTTAAATATGATGCCACAAGCTTGGCACACCTATCCTTGTCCAATTTCGCCCATTCCTCTTTGCAGCACCTCTCAAGCTCCATCAGGTTGGATGGGAAGCGTCGATGCTCAGCCATTTTAAGATCTCTCCAGAGATGTTCAATCAGATTCAAGTCTGGGAGCTGGCTGGGCCACTCAAAGACATTCACAGAGTTGTCCTGAAGCCACTCCTTTGATATCTTGGCTGTGTGCTTAGTGTCGTTCTCCTGCTGAAAGATGAACGGTCGCCCCAGTCTGAGGTCAAGAGCGCTCTGGAGCAGGTTTTCATCCAGGATGTCTCTGTACATTGCTGCAGTCATCTTTCCCTTTATCCTGACTAGTCTCCCAGTTCCTGCCGCTGAAAAACATCCCCACAGCATGATGCTGCCACCACCATGCTTCACTGTAGGGATGGTATTGGCCTGGTGATGAGCGGTGCCTGGTTTCCTCCAAACATAAAGCCTGGCATTCACACCAAAGAGTTCAATGTTTGTCTCATCAGACCAGAGAATTTTGTTTCTCATGGTCTGAGAGTCCTTCAGGTGCCTTTTGGCAAACTCCAGGTGGGCTGCCATGTGCCTTTTACTAAGGAGTGGCTTCCGTCTGGCCACTCTACCACACAGGCCTGATTGGTGGATTGCTGCAGAGATGGTTGTCCTTCTGGAAGGTTCTCCTGTATCCACAGAGGACCTCTGGAGCTCTGACACAGTGACCATTGGGTTCTTGGTCACCTCCCTGACTAAGGCCCTTCTCCCCCGATCGCTCAGTTTAGATGGCCGGCCAGCTCTAGGAAGAGTCCTGGTGGTTCTGAACTTCTTCCACTTATGGATGATGGAGGCCACTGTGCTCTTTGGGACCTTCAAAACAGCAGAAGTTTTTCTGTAACCTTCCCCAGATTTGTGCCTCGAGACAATTCCTTTGACTTCATGCTTGGTTTGTGCTCTGACATGAACTGTCAACTGTGGGACCTTATATAGACAGGTGTGTGCCTTTCCAAATCATGTCTAATCAACTGGATTTACCACAGGTGGACTCCAATTAAGCAGCAGAAACATCTCAAGGATGATCAGGGGAAACATGATGCTCCTGAGCTCAATTTTGAGCTTCATGGCAAAGACTGTGAATACTTATGTACATTTCTCAATTTTTTTATTTTTAATAAATTTGCAAAAATCTCAAGTAAACTTTTTTTCACGTTGTCATTATGGGGTATTGTGTGTAGAATTTTGAGGAAAAAATGAATTTAATCCATTTTGGAATAAGGCTGTAACATAACAAAATGTGGAAAAAGTGATGCGCTGTGAATACTTTCCAGATGCACTGTATAGTGGTAAAAAGCAGTCAACAGACCAAAAAATGTTTGGGGATTGCCATACTGCAAAAATATGCAAAAATAAAGAAAACACGTCTTTGCAGGTGGAGTTCAAAATGGAACTGGCTAACAAATTATCAGCTGAGCTTAAATATGGTGAAAAGAAGGAAGAGGTGGAGTCAGGGAGGCTGGAATAGGAACTGATGTGGTGGTATGATGGATTCTCGGCATAGAAAATGACGTTATCAGTGTTGGCCGGAAGTGACTTCAACAGTGGGTGGACCGGATATGATGTCATCAGGAAGCCGGGTCTTTGGGTGAACTGTAGAGGAAAAAAATAAGATTGAGGATTAAGTGAGAGTACCAGACTGGTCTGGCTGACAAATATCAGTATTTGAACCTGTAAACTGTCCCCCATGTGCACGTGTGTGACAACAGATATATTTGCATTTATCTATTTATAAACAGCTTCTGTAAAATGCTAAACTTCTCTTTGGCGACAAATAATGTTCAGTCTTTCTTTTGCACTGCTAGGACAATGTTTTTAGCATGAAAATGTTGGTTTGGCCATACCAGAAGTTTCCTTTGTGGTTTGAATCATTATAAGGCAGAAATGGTACAAGTAACATATCCGTCAGTTAAATGTTGAAGGACAGAAGAGCTTCTCGAAGGTCATCTGATTTATGGGCAAAAAAAAAAGCAACCAAGGTTGTAGATAAATGTGCACACTTGGCTTCAAAAACTGACGTCATACTGTATCTTATAGTCTGAATGGAATAACAGAACTCAAAAATTTAAATTATGCTGACACAGAAGTAATTATTTCTCCAGTACCATCATGCATTGCAATCAGTGCGAATTACAGTAGAACAGCGTTTCTCAACCTTTAAGTATTTGCGACCCAAGTTTTCATAACAGTTTTAATCGCGCCCCTCCTAAAATTTTTTTGAAATGTAGGTGCATATTTTATTATACCTACTTAACTTTTATCGACATTTATCTAACTCTATATTTATTGTTCTAGTATCAGAATGTAGTTTAAGTTAATTTGTTTTGGTTTCAACAGATTTTTTTTCATATTTTTGATTCTTGTTTTCTTTTTTTCACATCTTCGCCCCCCTAGGGGGGCCTGCCCCACAGGTTGAGAACCACTGCAGTAGAGACTCAGCTCTGGACTGATTACAATACCATTGGTATTTTTTTATGGACTAGCCTAAAATTAAGTCATTATGATTTCTTATGTTTTACTTATAGTCCACATACCAGTTTAACCAGACACACATTTAACTGGGACAAGGAGCAAGTAAGATTCAGGACAAATACTAAAAGCGCCAGAGAGCTGGCTGAATTGTGGCTATCAAATGAAAACACCATTAACTGACACTTGGGCATGAACCCAAGCATGTACAGGCTTAAATAGAAGAACAGTTGGTCAGTCATTCTCCAACCCGCTATATCCTAACACAGGGTCATGGGGGTCTGCTGGAGCCAATCCCAGCCAACACAGGGCGCAAGACAAGAACAAATCCCTGGGCAGGGCGCCAGCCCACCGCATAAATATTAGAACATCCAAACAATAAAAAAAGACTTCAAGACAAACACCCTCTGAACTCCACCTTATTAATCTAACCCTCTTACACCCACCTATCCCCCCTTTCTCATTTGCTATATGTTGCCTTTGATTCCGGCATATTTAATCATTTTCCTCTGTTGATGACACCTGATAGGTGTCGAATGTTCAGGAATAAAACACTATTTTAAGACATGTGATTAATTTTCTTCTTTGTGGATTTCTAGATCTAAATATGCAAACTGCATCACAGACCTCAACATCTTCTTATAGTACAGTATGTAACTAACTCACTACATTTTAAGTGTGAATTGTGTCGCTCAATCATAATAAAAGGAAATGGCAGAATATACACTTCTGAACAGTAAAGGTAGCCTGTGTCTTCATGTTTATAAAGTGCCTGCGCCATTCTCTCTACCTATTGTAGTTTTGTTTAGAGTAGCAATTGAACCTTTAGGTATACAGTCAGTACAAGGCATGAATCAGCCTTGGATGGATGGATAGATGGATAGATAGATACTTTATTAATCCCCAAGGGGAAATTCACATACTCCAGCAGGAGTATACTGATAAAAACAATATTAATGAAATAAAAATGCAGTGCAAGTTAAAAAAATGCAAGATGGAAAGTGCGAGGCAGGTATAATAGAATACAATACAGTTTATTTTTGTATAGCCCAAAATCACACAAGAAGTGCTGCAATGGGCTTTAACAGGCCCTGCCTCTTGACAGCCCCCCAGCCTTGACTCTCTGAGAAGACAAGAAAAAAACTCACAAAAAAACCTTGTAGGGAAAAATGGAAGAAACCTTGGGAAAGGCAGTTCAAAGAGAGACCCCTTTCCAGGTAGGCTGGGTGTGCAGTGGGTGTCAAAAGAAGGGGGTCAATACAATACAATACAATACAATACACAGAACAGAATAATTCCTCAATACAGCATAAAAATAAAAATGTTAGAAGTACGGAGCAGAATTGAACAGTAGATGATATTACATAATAACAGTCTATAATCTTGTGTAGTGTTAACGTTTACCCCCCAGGTGGAATTGAAGAGTCGCAGTGTGGGGGAGGAACGATCTCCTCAGTCTGTCAGTGGAGTAGGACAGTGACAGCAGTCTGTCGCTGAAGCTGCTCCTCTGTCTGGAGATGATCCTGTTCTGTGGATGCAGTGGATTCTCTATGATTGACAGGAGACTGCTCAGTGCCCGTTGCTCCACCACGGATGTCAAACTGTCCAGCTCCGTGTCTACAATAGAGCCTGCCTTCCTCACCAGTTTGTCCAGGCGTGAGGCGTCCTTCTTCTTTATACTGCCTCCCCAGCACACCACCGTGTAGAAGAGGGCACTCGCCATAACCGTCTGATAGAACATCTGCAGCATCTTATTGCAGATGTTGAAGGATGCCAGCCTTCTAAGGAAGTATAGAATAAGATGTCAGTCCACTGCAGGACCCACACACCTACAATTTCCTTGTAGTTGAATGGCATTTTTCAGCCACATGTTCACCTAGTACTCAACTATGTGTGAAGTGGGAGGAAAATGGAAGCACACAAGAAAGACCAAGGGGTGAAGGACGAAACACTGCACAGAATACTGTCGGTATTGGAACCCAGGACCCTGAAGATATGCAGCAGTATTTTCATCACTGTGCCATTGCTTCTTGATTGCATAACATTTTTATCTACATGATGGCTTTAAACTGGCCTGAAGTGAGTATACTGTATGTGCCCTGCAATGGGCTTGCAAACCATCCAGGGTTAGCTAATGGCCTAAAATAATGTAGCAAAGCATACATCTTGATGGACTCCACAGCTAACTTCTCTACTAGAATATGATATTAAGTTATTACTTTAAATTTGTCTGCCATCATTATCCAATGCAGCTTAAAGGTTTAAATATTGCAACTGTTTGCAGGTTTTTTATTTTTTAAACAACTGGAGCACTGGCAGGTTAAATGAGTTGCTCAGGGCCACACAGTAAATTACACTGGAATCTGAACTAACAATCCTGGGGTCAGATACTTCCACCAAAAATGTTACGGTCCTTACCCTATGTAGTTTGTAGTGATGGCCAAGAATATTTAAAAATCTTGTTTTCATGCAGAGCCAAAGAAAAAAGGTTATTATATAGCAGGTGCCCAGTGCTGTACAATGGCAAATGATGTGAAAAATATTCATGGAAAAATGAAAAAAAAGCCATGTTATTTTGTTGCATAGTCCACATACTGTATCTGTTATCCAGTTGTATGTCCAAATTGTGCAAAACACATACATTTGTTTTGCTAAAACATTATTAATAGTTACATCTGGAAAAATAAGCATATAATATATCCAGGAAAAACATTCCCATAATACTGTGCCTTTGAATTGAAGATCTGCATCTCACCAACATTCATTGGTCAAGAATCCTGTCTTAATTGTACTTAGGAAAAAATACTTTTAGTATTTACCAAGTGTTGCAATTAGTACTGGCTAAAACTAGTATAGATAAAATCTCCGACTGGTCAGCTAGACTGGTGGGCTGAGATTAAAGGCCATTAACAGGGCAGCACAAACTTTAATGGAAGGGTTAGGGTAAAAACATTATACCTCTTCTTACTCCAGGAGGAAGGCATGGGCTGGAATGAGGGTTGAATTTGCCTGATCTAAATCACTGGGAAATACGCAGTCCATTCTTGCAAGAGGTGTGTAAAGGACCATTAGAATTGGATGAATGAGGCCTGCAAAAGCATTTTCTCTCTCTTTGCTATTTTCCATCCTGAGGAAGGGCCGTTATTGCTAACCTCTGCTGATGGCATGAAAGATGAAGGCCCGTGCCAGACAAAGATTAAGACTGAGAGCTACCTGGTAATCTAAGCATGTTGGTTTCCTAGAAAGAACTAGTTCATATTATTATTTCACTAATATTTGTAATCTGCTTTCACATATGTTGGGCATATTATCTAAAATACACTGAGATGGACAGATGAGTGTCCTTAAGGGAAGGACAGGAGAAGGAGCTTACACGGAGCAATGTCTTCCCAGGGATGAAAGAGGGCAGCTTCCTTGCTTGCTATGATGCCATGGGTTGGAGTATGGAAGCTCAACATTGCCAGGGCCCATGGCCACTGCCAGAGGGTGCAAGGGGAATGGCTGAGCCCTCCTTAGCTAGATGACAGCCACACCCGGAAATGCTCCTAGAAGACTACCAGACACCTAGAACACTTTTGGGTGCCCTATAAAAGAAGCCAGTTACCACTACTCTAGTCAGGAGGAAGAGGACAAAGCTTGCCAGGAGGAGAGAAGGTGGAAGGACTGAGAGAAAGAATTCAAAAGAAAGTACTGTATTGTGTGCTTTGTGCTTGTGTACTGTGCTTTGGGGGGAGGGACAAAGGAAAAGCATTTCCCCTTTAAATGAAGAATATGTTGTGCTGCACTGGTGCCTGTCGAGTAAGTAGTTTGGGGAGCTGTGTGGCCCCTGGTGGTCACAACATGCATAAATTTATAACTTCTCCTCCTGCCTTTTCTGGTACTCTTAATTGTTTGGGGTTATAGAAAGGGGAAAGTAATGAAGTATGGATCGACAACCCAAACACTTCAGATCATTTGCTCTTACTTCATACATCATTAAGACTTTTGAGAGAATGATCCGGAAACAGCTTCACCCCCTGGTTTTACAACATTTTGATCCTCTGAAGATTGCCCATTAGGCATACAGTCATGGGCGAAATTATTGGCACCCCTGGAATTTTCCCAGAAAATGCACCATTTCTCCCAGAAAATTGTTGCAATTACAAATGTTTTGGTATACACGTTTATTTGCTTTATGTGCGTTGGAACAACAAAAAAACAAAAAAAAAAGCCAAATCTGACATCATGTCACACAGAACTCCAAAAATGGGTCGGACAAAATTGTTGGCACCTTTTCAAAATTGTGGGTAAATCGGTTTATTTCAAGCATATGATGCTCGTTTGAATTCACCTGAGGCAAGAAACAGTTGCTGGCAATATACCTGAATAATACCTGAAGCCAGTTAAAATGGAGAAAAGTTGATTCAACCTTTCTGTTGTGTGTCTGTGTGTGCCACACTAAGCATGGAGAACAGGAAGTAGAGCAGAGAATTGTCTGAGGACTTGAGAACAAAAATTGTGGAAAAATATCAACAATCTCAAGGCTACAAATCCATCTCCAGAGATCTTCATGTTCCTTTGTCCACTGTGCGTAACATAATCAAGAAGTCCACAACACATGGCACTGTAGCTAATCTCCCTGGACGTGGACTGAAGAGAAAAATTGATAAAAGACTGCAACAAAGGATAGTTCGAATGGTGGATAAACAGCCTCAATCAACTTCAAAACATATACAAACTGTTCTGCAGAGTCTGGGTGCAACAGTGGCAGCTTGAACTATTCGTCAACATCTGAACGAAATGAAACGCTATGGCAGGAGAGCCAGGAGGACCCCACTGCTGACACAGAAACACAAAAAAGCCAGACTGGAGTTTGCCAAAATGTACTTGAGGAAGACAAAATCCTTCTGGGCGAACATGTTGTGGAAAGATGAGACCAAGGTAGAGTGTTTTGGTAAAGCTCATCATTCTACTGTTTACAGAAAACGGAATGAGGCCTATGAAGAAAAGAACACAGTACCTACAGTCAAACATGGTGGAGGTTCTAAGATGTTTTGCTGCCTCTGGCACTGGATGCCTTGACTGTGTGCAAGGCATCATGAAATCTGAAGACTACCAAAAGATATTGGGGCGCAATGTAGGGTCTAGTGTCAGAAAGCTAGGTCTGCGTCAGAGGTCATGGGTGTTCCAGCAGGACAATGACCCCAAACATACCTCTAAAAGCATCCAGAAATGGTTGAAGACAAAGCACTGGAGAATTATGAAGTGGCCAGCAATGATTCCGGATCTAAATCAGATTGAACACTTATGGAGAGATCTCAAAATTGCTGTTGGGAAAAGGCGCCCTTCAAATCTGAGAGACCTTGAGCAGTTTGCAAAACAAGATTGGTCGGAAATTCCAGTCGAGAGGTGTAAAAAGCTTGTTGATGGTTATAGGAAGCGCTTGATTTCAGTTATTTTTTCCAAAGGGCGTGCAACCAAATATTAAGTTGATGGTGCCAATAATTTTGTACAGCCCGGTGTTTGAGTTTTGTGTGAAATGATGTCAGATTTGGCTTTTTTTCTGTTTTTTTGTGTTGTTTCAATGCACATAAAGGAAATAAACAAGTGTATACCAAAACATTTGTAATTGCAACAATTTTCTGGGAAAATTCCAGGGGTGCCAATAATTTCGGCCATGACTGTAGGTGTGGAGGATGCTCTGAACTATATGCTCCACAAAATCTACTCCTATAGCATAACATACTTGGATTTTTTTCTAGTACCCTTCACACCATTTTGTCTTATTGAGTGGGGAAAAAGTCTAAGACTATATATCTTGATGCCTGTACAATCTCCTAGGTCATGGACTACCTGACCAACACACAGCAGTTTGAGGGGCTCCAGAACAGTGTGTTTGAAATGGTAGAGTGTAATTCTGCATCACCTTAGGGAATTGTCCCGTCTCCCTTCCTGCTTACCCTCTACACAACAGACCTCCAGTATAATACCAGCATTTACCATTTACTGAAATTCTCAGATGACTCCTCAATCATCGGCTCCATTAATAATGGAGATGAATCAGAGGACAGAAGGCTTGTGGAGGACTTCATCTTCTGGTGTAGGCGGAACCATCTGCAGCTCAACATCAGCAAGACAAAAGAGATGGTGGTGGTCTTCCAGCAAGCTGATGATCCTCTGTGACCAATCACCATTCAATGGTAGGATGTGGAAGTGGCACAGAGCTACAAGTACCTGGGGGCAAACTAGACTGGTCTGACAACACAGTGGTGCTGTACAAGAAGGGCCAGAGAAGACTGTACTTCCTGAGGAGACTCGGGTCTTTTGATGTGTGCAGAAAACTGCTGGAGATATTTTACCAGTCTGTAGTCACCAGTGTATTGATCGAGGCTTAGATCTCCCAGGGAAGCAACTTGAGTTCAAAAGTCACACAATGCCTGAACAAACTTATCAGGAAAGCTTGCACCATGGAAAAGAGAATGGTGGCAAAACTAGATGCCATTATGAAATATCCCCTCAATCAGCTCCAGAAGGTGCTCTCAGTGGCCACTTTTAGCCACAGGCTTATTCTGCCACAGTGTGCTACAAAGAACCTCTAGGGATCTTTCCTGCACACTGCTATCAGGCAATTCAATGCCTCCTCCCGAAGTCCAAGACCAAATACTTACACTCTTTAAATTAATTTTGCTACTTCTGCACAATCAATTTATTTAATACAAGGGGGCTTCACTCACCAACCCCACCCCCAGCTTGCACTACACACCAGCCACTTCACGTCTCTGCCGCTCACGTTGTGAAGAAGGGGGCTGAATACACCTCAAGGATGCAGTCACTCCTTCGAAATCCCCTCTTAAATGGGGATACAATGGGAAACAAATAGGTTTTTTTACCCCCTCTTTGCTCGATTTGCCGCTGCTGCTGCGGCGCTTTGAACATTTAAAAGCCTTTACAGCAACTCTTCTTTTGTCTCACTACCTTGTCTCTCTTCTCCCCCAGACATCCTCTGCTCATGTTGGGGGGTCCCGCTCCCAAAGTGTGCCCTTATGAAGAGGAAGATTTTCTGTTCTTTTAATTGAGAGATGGAACTGTCCCCTCCGACTACACACAGAGCTTGACTCACTCCTGAAAGAGACTTATGCTTGTTTGAAGTGTTGAGTAACGTTTCTGTCTCTAAAATCTCCTGTGTATCTGTGCAACTCTGTGACCCAAGCGTGACAGCGTATGTGGATTTCACTTTCACCAAACAACAAATCTTTTAATTCTCGTGGATACACCTCTTCATTGGGAAGAAACACTATTTTTCCCTGATGGCAACACAAATTAGACGATCTACAAGTCTCTGACTTAAAGTTTAAATCCGAACAATATATTCAATCTCATTTCGCTGTTCTGTTATTTCACTGAGTAATAATTTCCGTTTGTTTGCGCTAATGCAATCTTTACTATAATTTTTTGGAGCCTTCCAAATTTTCGTACTTCCTTTACCTCTAACCTGCATTTCTACCGCGCCAATGCTTTTGAATTCTTTACAACATTCTACTTTGTCATCTACTCTTTGTCTTTTATTTCCGGCCCTGGGCATGGTTAAATCTCTTGGCAGCAGTCACATCTCATCCCAGGCTAAATAGTCTCATCTCATCCCAAGACTATTTTATATAATAAATGTATTCATTCATTTATCTATCCATTAATTATGTTATTTGTTCTGTAATTCTGAATACTTGTTTTTATGTTTCTGCTGCCGTACTGATCTAGATTTCCATTTTGGATTAATAAAGTTCATCTAATCTAATCCAACAGCAGTTACCCTGACAAGTGTGGTATGGGATTTGGGGCATTCATTTAAGGGATACAGGGTCACCCTATGACCCCACCATGACAAAACACTTTATTAATCAGAGATCAAGTATAACCTCTATTTAAGGTACTTCACTTCTTTATTTAATTTGATGCTATGTTTTTATCTCCTATCTTCAATTTTACTTAACAGTTTATGCTTTATTTCCCCCTTAAATCAAGTCGGCAACTGAATCAAATTATACAGAAAACTACTGAAATATGAGAGTAGGGGCAAAAAGTCTACAAAAGAAATTACTTATTTTTGAGGACAATTCTGGGATAGCTAATCTTATTATCTGAATTACAAACCGGATTCCAAAAAAGTTGGGACACTAAACAAATTGTGAATAAAAACTGAATGCAATGATGTGGAGATGGCAAATGTCAATATTTTATTTGTAAAACCATACTGGATGCCCGTGATCTCCGGGCCCTTAAACGACACTGCACCACAAACAGGAATGCTACTGTAAAGGAAATCACAGAATGGGCTCAGGAATACTTCCAGAAACCATTGTCAGTGAACACAATCCACTGTGCCATCCGCTGTTGCCAGCTGAAACTCTACAGTGCAAAGAAGAAGCCATTTCTAAACAAGATCCACAAGCTCAGGCGTTTTTACTGGGCCAGGGATCATTTAAAATGGAGTGTGGCAAAATGGAAGACTGTTCTGTGGTCAGATGAGTCACGATTCGAAGTTCTTTTTGGAAATCTGGGACGCCATGTCATCTGGACCAAAGAGGACAAGGACAACCCAAGTTGTTATCAACGCTCAGTTCAGAAGCCTGCATCTCTGATGGTATGGGGTTGCATGAGTGCGTGTGGCATGGGCAGCTTGCATGTCTGGAAAGGCACCATCAATGCAGAACAATATATTCAGGTTCTAGAACAACATATGCTCCCATCCAGACGTCATCTCTTTCAGGGAAGAGCCTGCATTTTTCAACAAGATAATGCCAGACCACATTCTGCATCAATCACAACATCATAGCTGCGTAGGAGAAGGATCCGGGTACTGAAATGGCCAGTCTGCAGTCCAGATCTTTCACCTATAGAGAACATTTGGCGCATCATAAAGAGGAAGGTGCGACAAAGAAGGCCCAAGACGATTGAACAGTTAGAGGCCTGTATTAGACAAGAATGGGAGAGCATTCCTATTTCTAAACTTGAGAAACTGGTCTCCTCAGTCCCCAGACATCTGTTGAGTGTTGTAAGAAGAAGGGGAGATGCCACACAGTGGTGAAAATGGCCTTGTCCCAACTTTTTTGGGATGTGTTGACACCATGAAATTCTGAATCAACATATTTTTCCCTTAAAATGATACATTTTATCAGTTTAAACTTTTGTTCTGTGATTTATGTTCTATTCTGAATAAAATATTAGAAGTTGGCACCTCCACATCATTGCATTCAGTTTTTATTCACGATTTGTATAGTGTCCCAACTTTTTTGGAATCCGGTTTGTAGTAACTTGTATAGATAACTTAACATTATTAAACTCACTTATGCAATTCAGGGTTCCAGAGTGCCTGAAAATTGCCAGTAGCACTGGTCACAAGGCAGGAAAAAGTTCTTAACAGGTCATTGTGGTGGTCACTCATGCAGACACCACATAGAGCTGATTTAGGAATGGTCTGTGCGTCTTTGGTTACTGGGGAGGAAAACAAAGGAATCTGGAATAAAGCCTGCACAGAAAGTGACCAGCCATGATATCTGAAATGAAGACGCTGCATCTGTAAAATGAGAGCACTACCCACTGTTCTGTTGTGCGGCTGCAGAAAAAAATAAAATAATTTCTGTATGGAACCACATTGAACAAAATGTCTTCTGAAACGTTATTACATTTGGACAGAATGCATTTGTTGAATACACCAAATTAGAACCAAGAGCATTTATTAGTGTTCTTGACAAATTTGTTCAGTAGGAAGTTTAGTACTATAGAACTGTACATTTTTTGCAGAACCAAAAGGACATGGTGCACCATCTCATTAAGGTCTGTATTTGTTTTTTGGTTATTTATAAGAGATGAAATGATTACAATTACAAAAGGATAAAACAGAATCCCTACCCCAGCAGCAGCTCCCGGCCCAGGCTGAACCTTTTGAGGACAGGTGAACAAAAAAGGAAAAATAAGCGAGATGTAAGGACAGCAATGAGATGGGGCAGCAACAACCATGATGCAGCAGATAATTAAAAAAAAAAATAAAAAATCTGAAAGGAGGATATACACAGACTAAAAAGATCCTATGCCATCAATCCCAGACCATCCAGTTCTCAACCAGACAAGAAGCAGAAAGTCACATACTGAAATTGTAACTGGAGGATCTACTAATCCATGACACTGAGAGTTTGAGAAAGCCCAGGTAGTAGAAAAGGATTCCAGGAACTAGAACAGAGTGAGCCGGGGATTTCAATTAAGAGGCCAATGCCAACTTGGCAGCAACAGTGCCCAAACTGAAAAGCGTCCACTGTATGGAGCTGAGAAGGAGAGTACAGAGGTCTAGCAGGACAAAGATATGAGGTGAGAGAGGAGTATTAATAGAGATGATCACTGGAAGAAAGCCAGAGAATGATGAAACAGGAGGACAGATGAAATGTGTAGAAGAGTGGGTCAAGGACATTCAACGAACAGAAGCAGACAAAGGCGTTAGTAGCTAGACTCATGGGATAATGCTTTTAAGGTGTAAAGTACAGGCAATGTACACATTTAAATCATGCTAGTTTTTGGATAAAGGGGAGGATATGGGAATCACACTTCCAAACAGAATAGTAAAGGCCTATAGACTGCTTTACAGATGACAAGCATGAGTTGAATAGGGAGATATGGAACAAGTGAAATCGATAGTGGAGTGGGACAGTATATTATAGTGGAATTCTATATATTTATGTGTTACAAGTTCACCAAAGCTGAAAACAGAAGGGGAGTGGTGGATTGGCACTACATGGTTCATAGCATTTAGAAAGTATCGAGGCCTTAGCCTTCAAAAACTTCTCCAAGAGTGCTGAGGCTCTGATAGCCAAAGTAAAGAGCATTCTCATGAAACTGGTGCTTATAAGTGCCAAATGAAACAGATGCCCAAGTGTCTTCTAACTTTGCGCCACACTCTGTGATAATAAGAAATAAGACAAAAGCATGAGAGTCATGAGTGAGTTGAATACCAGAGTGGACAAAGCATGCAAACATGATAATGTTACTATTAATCAGGTTAAATACACAGTCCCTGAAGTGTCCTTTCACCTACTAAAGGAGAATGGTCTGTATTCCAGAGAAAACAAGAAAAAGGGAGTTGACCTCAGTGCAGCTTTTTTTGAAGTGTAATGTCAAGAAGAAGCTATCCTATTTATTTTTTGCACCAGGACTTCCACTGCATAAAATACCAAAAAAAGTAATGGGGTGATAATCTTACAGTACAATCCACTTTCTGCTCTCTAAAAATCGTTTACTAGTAAACCCACCAAAATGTAGCAGAGGTGACGATTATAAATACTATTAAGGAAAATTATTACTTCTTCCCCACATTCCTTTAACACAGTCCAACCATTTCTTCCAGATGTCCGTTTCACCATAATTATTAGGTGGGTGCTTACTTCTCCCATAGTCATTTTTATGAAGCGTGCTTGAGGAAGAGCAATGCCAAGGATTTGAGCCCCTAACATAATCATAAATGGAGTATTTTATGAAGCGATGTACTACCATACATTACCTGTGACACTACGTATTTATATTTAACAATGTTTCAGTCATTTTTAAAATTTAAATGTCATATTGGTGCCAAAAGTGTTCAGTGCCAGGCAGAGGAACAGAACTGACAAGGTAGTATTCTCCAAAGTTCTGCCTGTGCCACGGGCCAGTCCAGGTAAGATTGAGAAGTTCAGAAGACTTAACGTGTGGCTCAAATTTTGGCGTAGGGTAAAAGGATATAGGTTTATGGGGGATTGGGGACTCCTTTTGGAGCAGATGGGACCGCCAAGACAGGTTACATCTGAACTGGAGGTGCACCAATGGATTGGTTGAGGTGTATGAGTAGATAAGTCGAGGATTGTTTAAACTAGGGAATGGTTTAGGGAGTTTAGGAAAGGCCAGGTTTAGAACTATACATGGAGGAATAAACAATAGTGTAGAAATAAAAATGCGTAGTACTGTAAATTCTAACCCAACATTTAAATATAAAAAGAGTAACACATTAAAAATAGCTTGCCTTAATGCTAGAAGTATCAAAAATAAGACAAGTGAGTTAGAGCTGTATGTAGTACAGCAGGGGTCCTCAATCACAGTCCTGGAGGGCCACAGGTTTTTATTCCAACTAGTTTCCTAATTAGAAAGCAGTCCATGCTGATAATGAAACTTGTTATTGAACTATTTAGCTTGTTAATGCTTGCATTCATCCAAGAGCAATTTTAATTGCACTGTAGAGTAATCTTCTGTGAGAACATCATCGATGTGTTTTGTGGACCAGAATAGATTTAAACTTAATGGTCCTTCAAATTCCCCTCTCATTCATTTCTAAACAGTTTTTTTTATCACTGATACTTCATGGCAAGCGCAGGCAACAATTAAAACTTAAATCCAGCTGCTAAAATCTAAAATTGACAATTAAGGGTTCTGAATGGTAACAAGCAAGAGAACTAAAATTAAGCCCAAAAAACATATTGCTTTAGTAGTAAATAAAAGATTTCTAATTAAGAAATTGGTTAAAGTGAAAACCTGCAGCCATAGCAGACCTCCAGGACTGTAATCAAGAACCTCTGATCTACAAAGTAACTAAAATTTGTCTTTGATGAATAAAGGCACTAACAAGGCATAGAGTTAAACACCAACTTTCATTATCAGCAAGGACTGAGTTCTAATTAGGACACTAGTGGAATGAAAGCCTGTAGCAACTGTGGCCCTCCAAGACTGTGATTGAAGAACCCTGTAGTAGAGCATGATTATGATATTATAGCAATAATGTAAACCAGGCTAAATAACAAAGATGGGGATGAGTATAACATAGAGGGATACACAATTTTTAGGAAGGAGCGACAGGGGTTGCTGTTTATGTCAAACAGAATTTAAATGTGAGTCCTCTTCAGTTTGACCATGAGCCCCATCTTAGTGAGGACATGTGGCTTCGCCTGGAAAGCATTAGGGAAAGAGGCCTTATTGTAGGAATATGTTATAGACCTCCCAATGCAGACAGCAATTGATATTAAGAGTGGTGTTCCACAGGGTCAGTGCTGGGGCCACAGCTGTTTATAATACATATCAATGATTTGGATATAAATATAAGTAACAAGCTGGTTAGGTTTGCAGATGATACCAAGATAGGTGGATGGGCCGATAATTTGGAATCTGCTACATATTCATTACAGAAGGACTTGGACTGCATACAGGTTTGGGGAGATTTATGACAGATGAAATTTAATGTAAGTATATGTAAGACACTACACATAGGAAGTAAAAATGTTAAGTTTGAATACACAATGAGAGGTCTGAAAATCGAGGGTACACCTTATGAGAAGTATTTAAAAGTCATAGTGGACTGTACGTTATCAACTTGCAGTGTTCAGAAGCCATTAACAAGGCAAACAGAATGTTCAGTTATATAGCACGGTGTGTAGAGTACAAGTCCAGGGAGGTTATGATTAAGCTTTCAAGCACACTGCTGAGGCCTCATCTGGAGTACTGTGTGCAGTTGTGGTCTCCAGGCTACAAGAAGGACATAGCAGCATATGAAAAGGTCCAGAGAAGATAGCGACTAGGCTGAGATCAGGACTACAAGAGATGAATTATGAAGAAAGATTAAAGGAGCTGAGCCTTCTCAGTTTAAGCAAAATGAGGTGACATGACTGAAGTGTTTACAATCATGAAGGGAATTAGTCCAGTGGATTGAGACTGTGACATTAAAATGAGTTCATCAAGAACACAGGGCCACAGTTGGAAAATTTTTAAGGGTAAATTTCGCACAAACATTAGGAAGTTTTTGTCTACACAGAGAACCATAGTCACTTGAAATATGACTTTAGGGACTTCAAAACTCGACTTGATGTTTTTTTAGAAGAATTAAGCTGATAGGATTGGCGAGCTTTGTTGGGCTGAAAATAGGTACACTGGCACAATTCACCAATTAACAAAGTCTTAAACTGGGTAGATGGTTACATATTACTTTGCCTGTCCATTCTTCACCCTTGTTTAATACACATACAGTGTTAACAATACAAGTACTTGCTTATATGTAATATTCCAATAGCAGGGTAGCACCGTAGGGTGGCACTATTAGAAAGGACATAAAGTTTAGTAGTGAGCAAGCTCGCTTGAATAACAGAAAGGAAATGTAAGATAAGAACAATGACAACAAAATAAAGAGCAGCAGAAAAAGTATCTCTTCAGGACCAGGCCTGACTGTTAACAAAGAGCTTTTTCAAGAAACTCTTACTAATAGAAACCTAGAAATCATGTGCCACAATTTAAAGTACAAATTGCACTTTGTAAATTACAACTCTTGATCCAATACTGTTATAGAAGAAAGGGGTTACTATATATCTATTTCCAGTCCAGGGTGAATGTAAATGGCCTGTCAACATCAAAACCCTTATCTTTTTACATGTGTTTTTTATCCTAACTTTCTCTCAGTTTACGCACACCAGCAGAACTGAAGATATAAGATAAATTTCTGCTGTCATATCTGTTGTGTAAATATAACTAAAGGAGATCCTTTCAATAACTTTAATAAAAGTTATAAAAACACTGGAAAGTGTAAACACTTATCTTTATTAATCTGTTTTTTCAGTACTCTTCATCTGAAAACAATGCAAAAAGGAAAAGCCCCTGAATCATAACCATATATATGTGTATGTATAATACAATTAACATAATCAAATATTCATATAATATTAATTACATTTATAGTCATTTAATAATATAATATTTTTATTGTTTTGCTAATTGATATTTACCGATGTAAGCATTATTTTAAATTGGAATGCATGGATTTAAAGGTGATACCTTCCAATCGAAATCTTTCAATTGTGTCCAATAAAAGTCCTTTTCTGGAGGTATAGCAGTAAGGACAGCTGTTGTCTCTTCAGAGAAGAAAACTGCAGCTGACAACCCTCGAGGATTAAGTACCATTGTGCCTTCTTAACTGTACCCACACTGCGTATGTTGTTTGGCCTCTTCAAGTCAAGAATACTTGTCTACAACAAAGACAGGCAGCTGTTGAAAACATTTTTCCTCCTTGTCATCAAAACAGGTGAAGCATTGCTGCTGGGGATCCTTAATACTCTGGCAACATTTGTTAAATAAATAACTATATCTGATTACTTTTGCAGAAGACACATTAATATTGATTTCTTATGCATCAACCATGTCTGCTGCAATTAGTGTTTTTGAATCTCAAGAAATACATACACTCTTTGACATGTTTCCAACTAAAATGTGACCATAACACTCTTTAAGCACATTTCCCACTTCTGTATAGAGGATGTGCTGATCTATTAACTGGCATTATAATCCAATGGCAGGGTACTCATACTACTTTCTGGAGGTTCGTTCTTCTTCCTCATTCTGCAGTTCATGGGCTGGCCTATAACGCACAACACCTTTCTCATCAAAAAACTGCAGAGCTGGATTCTTCAAGGTGTTGTCCATGCTACCCAGGGAAGTGTATCTAGAAAAAAACAAAATCATTACATTTCTTTAATCAGCAACAAACAAAAACAGGTCACTAGAATAACTCAGATAATTTATGAGGTTTAAAAAAAAAAAAATGATTGGTGGTTTGTACGGAAAGATACCATAAATTATATAATTGAATACTTTATTATTATGAAATGTCAGACTGATTATTTAATTTGATCTAACATTCACAAAATTTTCAGACTAAATTAAATTTCTAGGCTGGTGGGGTCAAAGTCTATTCTGGAATCTGGGTGTACGGCAGAAACAACTGTACTTGGTCCATTGCAGGTCACACTCATTCACATGTGGCCAATTTGGATTTGTCAAACTACTTAATTTGTACATCTCCAAGATGTGGGCGAAACTTCAAAATAAAAGCAAGAAACACACAGAGCCATAAAGACGGAGACCGGGTTAGCTCTAACTGTGTGACGCTGCAGTAACATTTACTGCATCAATATGCTCTACTGAACAATTAATAATTCGGCCGTTTCAGTCAACATCAATACAATACAATTATACAATTTATTTTTGTAAAGCCCAAGGTCCTGCCTTATGACAGCCCCAGCATTGACTCCCTACGAAGACAAAAAAAAATGGAAGAAAACTTGGGATAGGCAATTCAGAGATAACCCCCTTTCCAGGTAAACTGGGCTTGCAGTGGTTGTCAAAAAATGGGGGTAAATACAATACAATACACAGAACAGAACACAGTAATCCTCAATACAATACAATAGTACAATAAACACCAAAATTTGGAAGAGGGAAAAAAAACTTCCTGTGGTATCAGAATTTTGCTTCATAACAGCCATAATAATTGATAAAGAAACATTTAAACTCATTCATCTTTATTAGTTCTAGTTTAAACAAATGATAGTGTAGACTTTAATCTTTTAATAAAGAGTCACAGCACAGGAATTAAAGCACATGCAGTAAAAATAACCTTTTTATTTTTAAATCATAGTAATTAAGGGTTTAGGAGAAACAAAGCTGTGTAAACCACTGCACTGCTATCACTTGGATACAAGGTCTTGGGGTTGAATTGCAAAATGTGTTGTTAAGTGAAATTTTCACATATTGCCCATGTGGGCACAGTTTTTCTCCTTTGCAGGTCTTTCCACTACTTATCGGCAAAATTTGCCAAAGCGTTTATTAGATTTAATGTACATTGTAACTTCAAAGTCTGGATTAAACGTGCTATGACAGCAGCTACTTAGTGCAGATCAGGTACTGACAGGCACAGTCAACTCAGAATATAATGCTGATTCCTCACATCATGAGCTATACACCGTTTACCTGCCGGTTCCTTGAAGCTGAAACAGGGAATTGCAGGTGCACAATTGCACAAACTAATTTTACTATAATATTAGAATTCACTGGCTACTCTAAGCTGCTCAGTGTGGTGTGTTTTATTACTGGGCTGTTTTCTGCCTTTTTGCATGATGTCACGATAGGCTCCAGCTGCCCATCAGCTGTAGATGAATTGTTCTAGCAAACAAAAACATCAGTTGTTGTGCAATAAGACTTTATCAAATGTTGTAAAAATGGCAATGTGATATTTTTTAATAACAAGATAATTTTAAAAACAATACAAAATACAAACTTAAAAAGAGGTATTTTATACATTACTAAACATATGCATCAGGATCTGAACATAGCATGCATCCACTAAAGCCATTCTTTTTTGAATTTGATATTCAAGGCATGCAAGTTGTAGAAGAAAAATGCACTTAGGTGTCACATAGTCATTTACAGTGGTGTGAAAAACTATTTGCCCCCTTCCTGATTTCTTATTCTTTTGCATGTTTGTCACACAAAATGTTTCTGATCATCAAACACATTTAACCATTAGTCAAATATAACACGAGTAAACACAAAATGCAGTTTTTAAATGATGATTTTTATTATTTAGGGAGAAAAAAAATCCAAACCTATCCCTGTGTGAAAAAGTAATTGCCCTCTTGTTAAAAAATAACCTAACTGTGGTGTATCACACCTGAGTTCAATTTCCGTAGCCATCCCCAGGCCTGATTACTGCCACACCCGTTTCAATCAAGAAATCACTTAAATAGGAGCTGCCTGACACAGAGAAGTAGACCAAAAGCACCTCAAAAGCTAGACATCATGCCAAGATCCAAAGAAATTCAGGAACAAATGAGAACAGAAGTAATTGAGATCTATCTGTCTGGTAAAGGTTATAAAGCCATTTCTAAAGCTTTGGGACTCCAGCGAACCACAGTGAGAGCCATTATCCACAAATGGCAAAAACATGGAACAGTGGTGAACCTTCCCAGGAGTGGCCGGCCGACCAAAATTACCCCAAGAGCGCAGAGACGACTCATCCGAGAGGTCACAAAAGACCCCAGGACAACGTCTAAAGAACTGCAGGCCTCACTTGCCTCAATTAAGGTCAGTGTTCACGACCACCATAAGAAAGAGACTGGGCAAAAACGGCCTGCATGGCAGATTTCCAAGACGCAAAACCACTGTTAAGCAAAAGAACATTAGGGCTCGTCTCAATTTTGCTAAGAAACATCTCAATGATTGCCAAGACTTTTGGGAAAATACCTTGTGGACTGATGAGACAAAAGTTGAACTTTTTGGAAGGCAAATGTCCCGTTACATCTGGCGTAAAAGGAACACAGCATTTCAGAAAAAGAACATCATACCAACAGTAAAATATGGTGGTGGTAGTGTGATGGTCTGGGGTTGTTTTGCTGCTTCAGGACCTGGAAGGCTTGCTGTGATAGATGGAACCATGAATTCTACTGCCTACCAAAAAATCCTGAAGGAGAATGTCCGGCCATCTGTTCGTCAACTCAAGCTGAAGCAATCTTGGGTGCTGCAACAGGACAATGACCCAAAACACACCAGCAAATCCACCTCTGAATGGCTGAAGAAAAACAAAATGAAGACTTTGGAGTGGCCTAGTCAAAGTCCTGACCTGAATCCAATTGAGATGCTATGGCATGACCTTAAAAAGGCGGTTCATGCTAGAAAACCCTCAAATAAAGCTGAATTACAACAATTCTGCAAAGATGAGTGGGCCAAAATTCCTCCAGAGCGCTGTAAAAGACTCATTGCAAGTTATCACAAACGCTTGATTGCAGTTATTAGGTTCACACAGGGCCATGTAGATTTGGATTTTTTTTTCTCCCTAAATAATAAAAAAACATTATTTAAAAACTGCATTTTGTGTTTACTTGTGTTATATTTGACTAATGGTTAAATGTGTTTGATGATCAGAAACATTTTGTGTGACAAACATGCAAAAGAATAAGAAATCAGGAAGGGGGCAAATAGTTTTTCACACCACTGTAGAAGATGTTTTGATATGTTTTCCATATTAAAATATAGAATTCATCTTAAAGAAATAGCATAAAGTGTTAATATGTCAGAAACCTGTTCAGGCATATCAGGAAACCAGATAAAGGTCAAGTGAAAAACAAATTGAACTGAAAGATAACTAAGAGATGATTAAGAAGTCAGCAGATGTCCTATGAAAAACCAGAATGGACTGTTGTTACATACACAGAAATTCCAAGGGTGATGGCTCAGCACAAAGGGTATAAGAAGAACCAGAAAATACTTTTGTTTTATATAAGTCATTTGAGTGTAAACCAACGAGCCAACCACAATAAAATGAATGCACTAATTGACACTGTATGTAAATTCTAAAGTTTATAAAATGAACCTCTATCCTTTGTTTTCCCAACCATTCTCATTATACTGTGAAGAATGCTCCCTGTTCAAGCATTAGCTGAAGAGTAATAAATGATGCAGACAACCTTTTTACTCCCACCTCATTATTGACCCAAAGGTTTTATCAAACTTGTCCCGATTGAGGATAAGTTTCTTTCTTTAACTAAGATGTTGATCTCTATCACAAAGTTTTATAACAACAAACTAAAACCATCAATTTTCCAACACTACAGCTATAATACCATCCTAAAATATTCAGTGTCTACAGTGAAAAATTTATATTTCTTATTGTTTATTATAAGTCTTAACTCATTGAATTATTGAGATTGTTAAAACATCTATTTTATAACATGTTATTGGCAAATACTACAGTAATTATTAGTGCATCATAATGCATTTCCTTGCACAGCTGGTAATGACAATAAAAAAATAGGAAGAGTCATGTTGCACTAAAGCTAATTGTGAATAAAATATTGCCAAACAATATGTCACAAGGTGGCTGCCCTACAAAATATTTTCAGAACAGTTTTTTAGGCTCACATAACAGAATGGATCATACAAATACTGCAATTTGCCAGAGCCAAGGGTACAAAGATCCTGCACATGGACATTTTTAATGCACCCCGCCCCCATTACATTTATAATTTCGTTAGTATAAAATTTAAACAAAACATGTTCACGCCAGGGCGGCACGGTGACGCAGTGGTAGCGCTGCTGCCTCTAAGTAAGGAGACCTGGATTCGCTTCCTGGGTCCTCTCTGTGTGGAGTTTGCATGTTCTTCCTGAGTCTGCGTGGGGTCCTCCGGTTTACTCCCACATTCTAAAGACATGCAGGTTAGGTACACCGGTGATTCTAAATTGTCCCTAGTGTGTGCTTGGTGTGTGGGTGCCCTGCCCGGGACGTTCCTGCTTTGCGCCCTGTGTTGGCTAGGATTGGCTTCAGCAGACCGCCGTGACCCTGTGTTAGGATATAGTGGGTTGGATGATGGATGGATGTTCATACCAGCCATTAAAATGCATCTTCAGTGTCTGATCATGTTTATTTATGAAGCACAGCACATCACAGCTATTAAAATTTTAGAACAATAACTGCTCAAAATGACCTTGTCTCGCTGAAGCCAAATGTCTGGAGACAACGAGTAAATTTTGTTAAAAGTGGGTGAAAACAATTAGATGACTCACTGTGTGTCACATTCCTAAACCAATCCAAAGCCTCATGAAGGTGGTGCTACACGTAGAGCAAGTAATTTTAAACTGGAAAGAGAAGCAGGCTCTTGTTAACCTGATCCAACAGACAGCAAGCTTCTGATGATGATGAACATTCAAAAAGTATCCCAAAACACCTATTAAACATATATGTGTCACAAGTGCAGAGACCACATTGCAAATGTTAAAAATAAACAACCTTTTGCAAGCAAAAATGTTTCTGAAGCATCAAATTATACATTCACAAACAAAGATATCCATGGATGAGTGGTAAACGTGAAGGGTTAAGTGTCACAGGTACAGTGCGTGCTCTCTGTTGTTTGCTGTTACAACGATTATGTAGGAGTCACTGTGAGTTTGAAAGAATTACCTGCTATGATTGTGAAAATACAAACTGCTGTTAAAACAGCTGATAACAAACAGCCACAGCAAATGTAGATTTCAGTGCTCAAAACACCAGAATCAACAAATCTACCTAACAACATCAGTAAAGCACAGCACCTCTGACTGAATGTCTAAATGAGTAACTAAAGGAAGTTAACATCCACCCATCCATCCCGCTATATCCTAGCTACAGGGTCACGGGGGTCTGCTGGAGCCAATCCCAGCCAACACAGAGCGCAAGGCAGGAAACAAGCCCCAGGCAGGGCACACACACACATACACATAAAGCACACACTAGGGACAATTTTACAGTCGCTAATGCACCTAACCTGCATGTCTTTGGACTGTGGGAGGAAACCCACGCAGACATGGGGAGAACATGCAAACTCCACGCAGGGAGGACCCGGGAAGCGAACCGAGGTCTCCTAATTGCGACGAAGCAGCACTACCCACTGCGCCACCGTGCTGCCAGGAAGTTAACATTACTGTCTAAATGGAAACGCAAACAAGCCAAGCCAGAATAGCTGCAGCATTTTTACATATACTAGGCCCATAGACTACAATGCTTGCAGGTGCTGGTCATAAAATTAGAATATCATGACAAAGTTGATTTATTTCATTAATTCAATTCAAAAAGTGAAACTTGTATATTAGATTAATTGATTACACACAGACTGATGTATTTCAAATGTTTATTTTTTTTATTTTGATGATTATAACTGACAACTAATGAAAGTCCCAAATTCAGTATCTCGGAAAATTAGAATATTGTGAAAAGGTTCAATATTGAAGACACCTGGTGCCACACTCTAATCAGCTAATTAACTCAAAACACCTGCAAAAGCCTTTAAATGGTCTCTCAGTCTAGTTCTGTAGGCTACACAATCATGGGGAAGACTGCTGACTTGACAGTTGTCCAAAAGACGACCATTGACACCTTGCACAAGGAGGGCAAGACACAAAAGGTCATTGCTAAAGAGGCTGGCTGTTCACAGAGCTCTGTGTCCAAGCACATTAATAGAGAGGCGAAGGGAAGGACAAGATGTGGTAGAAAAAAGTGTACAAGCAATAGGGATAACCGCACCCTGGAGAGGATTGTGAAACAAAACCCATTCAAAACTGTGGGGGAGATTCACAAAGAGTGGACTGCAGCTGGAGTCAGTGCTTCAAGAACCACCACGCACAGACATATGCAAGACATGGGTTTCAGCTGTCGCATTCCTTGTGTCAAGCCACTCTTGAACAAGAGACAGCGTCAGAAGCGTCTCGCCTGGGCTAAAGACAAAACTGCTGCTGAGTGGTCCAAAGTTATGTTCTCTGATGAAAGTAAATTTTGCATTTCCTTTGGAAATCAAGGTCCCAGAGTCTGGAGGAAGAGAGGAGAGGCACAGAATCCACGTTGCTTGAGGTCCAGTGTAAAGTTTCCACAGTCAGTGATGGTTTGGGGTGCCATGTCATCTGCTGGTGTTGGTCCATTGTGTTTTCTGAGGTCCAAGGTCAACGCAGCCGTCTACCAGGAAGTTTTAGAGCACTTCATGCTTCCTGCTGCTGACGAACTTTATGGAGATGCAGATTTCATTTTCCAACAGGACCTGGCACCTGCACACAGTGCCAAAGCTACCAGTACCTGGTTTAAGGACCATGGTATCCCTGTTCTTGATTGGCCAGCAAACTCGCCTGACCTTAACCCCATAGAAAATCTATGGGGTATTGTGAAGAGGAAGATGCAATACGCCAGACCCAACAATTCAGAAGAGCTGAAGGCCACTATCAGAGCAACATGGGCTCTCATAACACCTGAGCAGTGCCACAGACTGATCGACTCCATGCCACGCCGCATTGCTGCAGTAATCCAGGCCAAAGGAGCCCCAACTAAATATTGAGTGCTGTACATGCTCATACTTTTCATGTTCATACCTTTCAGTTGGCCAACATTTCTAAAAATCCTTTTTTTGCATTGGTCTTAATTGATATTCTAATTTTCCAAGATACTGAATTTGGGACTTTCATTAGTTGTCAGTTATAATCATCAAAATTAAAAGAAATAAACATTTGAAATACATCAGTCTGTGTGTAATGAATGAATCTAATATACAAGTTTCACTTTTTGAATGGAATTACTGAAATAAATCAACTTTGTCATGACATTCTAATTTTATGACCAGCACCTGTATCTAAAGTCCGTTTGCTGAGGTTATACCACATAGTGATGCAATACTGAACATGACAGAAAGATACAGTAGCAAGCAGAATCACTTCTCAAATGCCTGTAGCTGTGGTGGTCTAGGTATGTGTTATGTGTCTGTCTGTGTACTCTGACATCACAATGTATAAATCAATCATTAAGCTTTTGTTACCTTGTACTACTGAGCTAGTAAATGGATAACAGCAGTTTGTTTTTTTTATTTCCACTAAATGAGTCCCTGGAAGAGTGAGGTATGGCATGAATCATGATGGGATAAACTAATGAACAAGCATCTTCAGAAAATGAATTGATAGATAGAAATCAATCATCATTAGATACAACAAAACAGATAATGTTTTAAGAGGCACTGCAGCAATGTACTGCTTAGACAATTCTGGAGTGTATTTACTTTACCTGCAAACCTGCGTACAAGCAAACAACTATTTACTCTGTGTTGGTTTGTTAACAATACATCTGACCGTTATGTGAGATAGCTAACCACATTGCGTTTAGAGTTGGGAGGTAAGCTGGACAAGGGCTCAAAAGACAGGGAGGTAATGCAGCTACAAACATGTGATTGTTAGATTGTCTTTTTGTGTCTGTGGAGCTATGCTTTTGGTTGGTGGGCAAGTGAATGAGCCTCCCCACCTTTTAAACATGGTTTCTAGACACATCTAGACTGGGCCAGAAAGGCAGTATTGTTTCTCATTTCCTGTTTATTTATTACATAACTTGTGTTCTCACAGTACAGATTCCTTTTTTTAATAAATCCATAATTTATGAATAACTTGCTTCCGGCAAACTTATATTCCAAGTCAGAATGGCACAAAGATGTCATGTACTCTCATTGCAAAGCATTCATTAGATTTTGATTGCTGGTCTCTTAATTTAAAACCAAAGTAGGATTTTTCTTTTAATAAGAAAATATTTAATAAGAGATTCTGAAGACTGGAGAGATAAAAGTTCATCCTTACCCTTTATCGTATAAGATACAATATGGCACATATAAGGTCCGTAAGAATTCCCAAATGTCATGATATGTCCAGTCCTAAAAAAAGAAAAAAAAGAAAATCCAACTGCCAGTCTAGCACACTATGTAAAGTACTACATGTAATTATTGCTTCTACTCTCTTCAATGTTTGCATATATTTGTTGTTGTGCAGAGTGCAGCAGCTGTGGGACATTTGGCTATCATTACCATTTACCCCTTGTGCTATTACAAATCAGAATAAATTGGTGTGCATTTTATTTTCTTAAGAGACTGCAGTAAAATTAAATGGATGCCACTTGTAATCACTGTGGCTTGGTTTATAAGATCTCTGTCCTATGATTATCAAAGTCTAAACTTGCAATCCATGCAGGGATGGTTTCTACACTGGCACATGATGTGAATCTCAATTAATTGAGTTTAAGAATGTTATTTCTTGATAAACTCTTTAAGGACATCTGATGATTATAACACTTTTTGTCACGTACTGAAACTTGTCACAAACTATACCTCAATTCAACTAAAGCACCGCAATAAGGAAATCTAATTTGTTAGCAAGGTCCAAGAAATAACGACATAAAGGACGTAACAATCAAACATGGCTACATACTGTAAATAATAAATGTAATACCAATTTTAAACATGGGTGAAAACCATATAATATTCTACTGTCCAACATACATACACACTACCAAACACACTACAAATGCTCAACAATTGTTAAATATGGAACATGGAATACACAGTATCACTGGCTATTATTAAAAAACATTACTGAATGAAAAACATCTAAGACATAAACCTTGTTGCATTCAGGGTCATACATGTAACAGCATTTTTTCAGAAAGGTTTGTAAAATTATTAAAAATGAAAAACTAAAATTTGTTATTCATATAAGTACTCAGATTTGTAATTCAGTAGTTTGCAGAAGCCCCTGTGATAGCAATTACAGCTTTAAGTCTACCTGAGTAAGTCTCTACAAGCTTTGTACACATGGATTTTGGCAGTTTATCCAATTTTTCCTGGCAGATCCTTTCAAGCTCTGTTAGACTGGATATGAAGCATCTGTAAACTGCTATCCTCAGGTCTCTCATCAGATGTTCAATAGGGTTTAGGTGTGGGGTGGGCTACTCAAGTTCAGTTAAGAGACTTGTCTCAAAGTCACTTAAGTGCTGTCTTGGGTGAAAGGTGAACCATCACCCTGTCTGAAGTCACAGGCACTCTGGAGCAGGTTTTCTCCAAGGACATCTCTGAATTTGGCTGATGTGGGGCCACTCTACCATAAATGTCTGATTAATCAAGTGCTGTGTAGATGGTCATTCTTCCAATAGGTTCTCCCACCTGAACAGAGGACTTCTCTGAAGCTCTGTTCAGTGTGCCTTTCTAAACATTATCAACTCAGTTTGCCACAGGTGGACTCCAGTCAAGTTCTAGACATATCTCAAGGATAATTAAAACAAAAAGGAATGTCACATTGAAGGGTTGGTCCTATTAATTATATAAACAAATTTGAAAGCCTTTCTGAAAAGACTTTTTTACACAGGTGAGGGACTTTCTAGAATATGTGCTATACTTTTGCCTATGAAGAAGGAAAAGAGAATGAACAAGAAACTTAATGACCTGTCTTAATCAAAGGAGATGGTATTTGTCTGTAGTCTGCATTATTAAACATAGCATTGATGGTGCACACCACATTAGTCACAACTATTTACAATGTTTCTAGAGCAGAAGTGTCACAAAGCCCTTGAGGCTATGTTTGTATTGCCACCAAATGTGAGTTCATTCTGAATTTTTGCACATATCTGATTTTCTTTGTTTGCCATTTCAAATTAAGTTTTCAAACAATCCAAATATGAGTGTGTACAGATATCTATTGTATACTGAATGTGCCTCAGATGCACACAATTAATAAAAACAAATTCTTCAGACATATACACTTTATTAGATTACCTTGAGTACCAACAGCATACTGGTTGCTCCACCACCTAACATCGTTTTCCTCACAGGATGTCTGTGAATTTATATGCTCAAGATGGCAAGGAGAACAATTAGAAAATGAAAAATTGTGGCTTTTCCTTTCCACTCATCAGTGTCAAATCTATAAATAAAAAACCTCCTGACATTAGCCAGGATTGGGGGGAGGATATGTTTTCTAATGGAAAGCAACGGTTTAACAAACGCAGAATTTTGAGGGCGACACTTGATTATTTGTCAATGTCTGTCTGTAAGAGTTGCTCAGAAAAATACCCACTAGAGGCATACCATTCCCATCAGGAAAGATTTAGCAAAAACACTATATTGGCTATCAATAAAAGGTGTCATTTTGCTTGATTACTCACTACAATGTTTGTCACAAATTCTTATCAGTAACTTTTCTTACTTTCCATTCGCACACTGAGTCAGTACTGTAATCGATCTTGATTTTCAATGCAGAGCTATGACAAAAGTTCCATAAACAGCTTAGTAAAATTATTTGGAAATTGTACATTTCTATGTAATTTCAATTCAAGAGTTTAAATGCAAGGCCAGATTCAAGCCATGTATATCTGCTTTAGCATAACATACAAAAGAGGTTTAATTTCGATCTAAAATGTTCTTATATCACATGTTTTTTTGCTGCTCACACTTCCTTAAAAAGACTGGATGAGTGTCATGTATCAATACAAAAAAAAAAAAAATCAGAATTGCGAGTTGAGCTATAGTAGTAAAGTAGCCTTAAGTCATTCATTTTATAATACAGAAGGATGGTTTGTGCATGTATGTCTTCAACTCACCAGCAAAGGATTCACTCTCATATATTTTGGCCAGCCTGGGTCTGTTAGACATAGTGGTGTTAATGTCCGTGAGTAGGGATCAGTCCGTCGTGTTCCCATAAGGACTGCTTGCAGCTCAGGGTGCTCAGATTGAAGATCACTAAGGGCTTGGCGGATGTTTCCTTGAACAGTAAAAATCTGGAAGGAGTACCTGTTTAGTAATGAGAAAATTAAATACCAATAGACATTTGAACTCTGCAAGTTTAAAAAATAACAAAAGGACCGTGTGAAGGAGAAGAGAAATTTCTATTTTAAACAATGCTGCAAAGAGAATGTTTTGTTTACTGGTCTAGTTTGGTTACTGTGATGGAGATGTACGGCTTATGACAGTTTGAGATTAATGTTAACTTCACACTACTCTTGTGCATACATGAACTAGAAAACACAAGAAATACTGCTGCTGAATCAGTGATGCACTTTTTCTACTACTGAATTCTGACTACTTTGTTTTCCTCTGTATTTATGGTAATACATTAGGAAAGGTCTTGCATATTATGACACAGCTGATAAAAATGCAAAAAGAGGCTTTACATATTAAGCAATAGGAGTAGTATTACACAGAATTTTACATGTACACTTGCAAAAAAACAGGACAAAGAAAATTTCACTGCAATAGTCTTTTGTGTGCTATACTTTTGTATTCATGAACAGATAAGTTACTTGTTTGGTGGAGAAAACTTTACAATGTTTCCAATCTGTCAGTCTGAGCAATGTGTAAAGAAGATAAGCACATGCACAAGATGTTCATGAATATGTTAAGCATGGCTCATCACAGCTACTGATCACGCCTAATGCACAAAGTGCGTCATCGTCAGTACAATGAGCTCATTCCTCCCCCATGTCAGACTTTACCTTCAGACTCACATCTGTGGTTAACCATTCACCAAGTCACTAGATAAGGAAGACTCACCATGGGTGAGAGTATAACACAGCCACATTGTTTAAAGACAGTTTTATATATGTAATCTGGATTTTCTAACTGAAAAAGTGCAGTTCATCAATCAAACATAAGAATCCCCAGAAGGAGTCTAAAATTAGACCAAAAAGTGGGTTAAATAACCAATTGGCAATAAGAAAGATCAATAGCAAAAATATAATGT
The DNA here is from genome assembly GCF_016835505.1 of Polypterus senegalus. Taxonomy (NCBI): domain Eukaryota; kingdom Metazoa; phylum Chordata; class Cladistia; order Polypteriformes; family Polypteridae; genus Polypterus; species Polypterus senegalus. The sequence goes on from NC_053154.1 coordinate 81,398,926, forward strand.
GTGGCAATTAACTGAAATGGTATGATATAACATCTCAAAACACACAGTCTGAGGTAACAGAACTTGGGAGGTTGACTTAGTAAAAGTGGAATTAGCCAGATCAAGGGGCCTTTTGAAACACAAAGGCAGAGCTAGGCTTAGATGTGTCTCAGGAAATAACTTACTATCAATAGGCAAAAACAGATGAGAGGCAAATCAACAGGTATGCTTAAGATAATAACACTACTGTATTATATTCACAAACCACCTGATTCATATTTAACAGTGGCCAGCACAACTCTCATCATAATGACATAGCCATTAGATATGTTTGCATTTGCGACAGCTTACTTAGAAAACAAAAAACATTCAGAGAACACGGACAAAAACATTTAACATTATAAACGTCTTATTGACCAGACCGTTTTGTGATTAATAATTCCACAAATACCAGAAAAAATACTTAAGTAAAATAATTCTTATGTGTATTGATAACAACACATATATTATACATAAACCAAGCCACATAAAATGGCTTTTTGTTGAATACAGACTAAACCACCCACTACTGAACAAGCCATTCATTAAATGTAATCTAAGTGTTGCTGAACAATTACTAGTCACATTAAATTAATATTTTGTTATTAATATGAACAATGTCCTTTTCAGGTTTGATTCCTACGTTGACTGAAGGATGCAACACTAAAATTGGATAATGCAGGTTCAGTAAGTGGAGTATGTCTGTAATTGAATATGTTAAATCAGTTGTTTTTATAAGTTGCAATAAACATAGATGATGGCAACTAAATTGGTAGTGGTCTATGACAAACACCCTTTTTCCCTAACTTTCAGGATCATCTATCAATTTGTGTATCCCCTGAAAAAAGAGGAAAGGCACTTTAAAAATTATTACACTGAGAAATAAGGTAATTTAAAGTGGAATGACTGGACCTGTTAAATTAAACAAAGGTATCAAAACATATTTTATTAACTAAAATGCAAAATACAAATAAGACCCAGCAGTAATGCTACAGATTATAGACAAAAAAAAGACTCAACTTACAGAAGTGCTGGAAGTTTAAACTTCAAAAGGATGTTTGATGTTTTTGTTCGAACTTTATAATGTAAGAAGCACTTAAATAATGGTAAGAACAGAATAAAAAAAGCCTGCACACTTTAGTCAGCATAGGCCTTTACAAAAATGCCTTAATAATCTATTATATAAAGTATTCTTGTAAAATTTAATTTCATACAAATTGTAGTAATAGAAAACTAGGGTCTTAGTTAAAAACAGTGATTTAACAATGAAGTCAGTTGTATAAAACTTCAACCTGATTGTATGCAATGTTATTTTCTTCAAATAAAAAAAAATATGATTTGCAGAAAATGAAAAACGGGCCCTTTCACATTCAGCACTGTGAGAATGCTGTCAGAATCATAACAATTCTTACCTCTTAATGGTGTCCTGAATAAAGCGTTCCATTTCTGGGAAAGGAGATATTATCCTGATATATATCACCTGTAACTTGTTTTTGATATCAGGAAAACGCCTGAAAAAAGCAGTTTGTGACATCATTTTCATTTTGTATTAATTTACATTTTCAACATTAAACAGATGAATTTTTTTATCAAAGTTAATTTTTTATTACAATTTGTTTGCATTTAGATATTTATAAGCTTAGCTCAGTTTTATTAACTATGTATAACTGCCATTCATTAGACTGTTTACATTATACGGCCAAAGGTTTATGCACAACTATCCATCACACCCATATGAGCTTGTTGGACATCCAATCCCTAAACCATGGGCATTAGTATGGAGATGGCCACAGCCTCCACTCTAATGGGAAGGTTGGCCACAACAATTTGGAGCATGTCAGTGGGAATTTGTGCTTATTAAAGAAGAGGTTCAGTATTTTTTAAGTCAGTTATTTCTTCACAATCATGATATAAATGCATTTGCCACATGAAAAATAAAATTAAGCATTTTGAAAAATATAAGGCCAGTGCTGGTGCTTTATAATGGAGGCTATTGGGCACAGAGCATCACCAGAAAATACAAGCTGAAAAACTTGCCAAATACATTCATTTTCAAAACCAAGAAAGTTAGGGCATGGATCCACATCTTAAGATTTCACACACATTGTAAAATAGCTTATACATGTAATTTTCAAAGAAGAAAAATATATATTGTCTTCCTCCGTCATACCCTTTAGCCTGCCGGGTCATGTTTTCCTCTCGAAATACCAGATCACAGTGACCTTTTCTCTTTTTATTGTGTTGATTTACTTCAATTTTTTATGTGTGAGAACTCCTCTGACAAAATCACTACTATCACACAACCAAACAGAAAATGCATCCTTACCTTTCAGTCACCAGATTTCAATCCAATCATGCAAATGTGGTAGGAGACAAAATAAGTTATGTGAATAAAAGTCCCAGGAACTATGTAAGATGCTATTAAGAATAACAGGCTAATTTAGAACACACAATAATGAACAGGTAAAAAACATAAGGAGGCAAGATAAAATATGTGCACTACCCCTAACAACTGTAAACAATTCAGTCCCATAATATCTGTCACAGCAGAAAGGAATTATTTTATAACAGAGTTCAACGTGAATTATTCAAAGAAAGAATTAAGACCAAGTAATCGGTCTTACGTAGACCTACAGTCATGGCCGAAATTATCGGCACCCCTGGAATTTTCCCAGAAAATGCACAATTTCTCCTAGAAAATTGTTGCAATTACAAATATTTTGGTATACACATGTTTATTTCCTTTATATGCATTGAAACAACACAAAAAAACAAAGAAAAAAAAGCCAAATCTGACATAATTTCACACAAAACTCAAAAACCAGGCTGGACAAAATTATTGGCACCATCAACTTAATATTTGGTTGCACGCCCTTTGGAAAAAATAACTGAAATCAAGCGCTTCCTATAACCATCAATAAGCTTGTTACACCTCTCAACTGGAATTTCCGACTACTCTTCTTTTGCAAACTGCTCAAGGTCTCTTAGATTTGAAGGGCGCCTTCTCCCAACAGCAATTTTGAGATCTCTCCATAAGTGTTCAATTGGATTTAGATCTGGACTCAGTGTTGGCCACTTCAGAACTCTCCAGCGCTTTGTCTTCAACCATTTCTGGATGCTTTTAGAGGTATGTTTGGGGTCATTGTCCTGCTGGAACACCCATGACCTCTGAGGCAGACCCAGCTTTCTGACACTGGGCCCTACATTGCACCCCAATATCTTTTGGTAGTCTTCAGATTTCTTGATGCCTTGCACACAGTCAAGGCATCCAGTGCCAGAGGCAGCAAAACATCCCCAAAACATCTTAAAACCTCCACCATGTTTGACTGTAGGTACTGTATTCTTTTCTTAGGCCTCATTCCGTTTTCTGTAAACAGTAGAATGATGAGCTTTACCAAAAAGCTCTACCTTGGTCTCATCTGTCCACAAGACATATGCCCAGAAGGATTTTGGCAAAATATAGCCTGGCTTTTTTATGTTTCTGTGTCAGCAGTGGGGCACTCCTGGCTCTCCTGCCATAGCGTTTCATTTCATTCAGATGTTGACGGGTAGTTCGAGCTGACACTGTTGCACCCTGAGTCTACAGAACAGCTTGAACATGTTTTGAAGTTGATTGGGGCTGTTTATCCACCATTCGGACTATTCTCCGTTGCAGTCTTTTATCAATTTTTCTCTTCCATCCATGTCCAGGGAGATCAGCTACAGTGCCATGTGTTGTGGACTTCTTGATTATGTTACGCACAGTGGACAAAGGAACATGAAGATCTCTGGAGATGGATTTGAAGCCTTGAGATTACTAATATTTTTCCATAATTTTTGTTCTCAAGTCCTCAGACCTCTGCTCTTCTTTCTGTTCTCCATGCTTAGTGTGGCACACTCAGACACACAACAGAAAGGTTGAGTCAACTTTTCTCCATTTTAACTGGCTTCAGGAGTGATTGCTATATTGCCAGCACCTGTTTCTTGCCACAGGTGAGTTCAAATGAGCATCATATGCTTGAAATAAAATGATTTACCCACAATTTTGAAAAGGTGGCAATAATTTTTTCTGGCCCATTTTTGGAGTTTTGCGTGAAATGGTGTCAGATTTGGCTTTTTTTCTCTGTTTTTCGTGTTGTTCCAACGCACATAAAGGAAATGAACATGTGTATACCAAAACATTTGTAACTGCAACAATTTACCAGGAGAAATGGTGCATTTTCTTGGAATATTCCAGGGGTGCCTATAATTTCGGCCATGACTGTAAGTAGAAGTGACAAAGACACAAACACACAAAAAGCCTAAGTGACAGATGTAGTAACTGTCAAAGAAACTTGTCAAGACTAAAGTTCTATTTAGCGAAATGGGAACAAATAAATTTGCCCAAAATGTTTTAGGTTATCAAGAGGCACCTCTCAGCAAAACAGTTTTTCCATTTTACTGCTGTTATCCTGGATATACACATGTGCTAATCAAATCAATTTTATTATAGAGTGTGCTATTTCAAACTTCACTTCAATGCAAATAATGTACAAACTGCTTTTCTCACAAGTTGTCAGGGCATAGTATTGTGAGAAGTACCAACTGTTTAATGTATTACCTCTACTGGTCCCGGTATTTGCTATACAAATCTTCACAATCTTCACATATTGCCCTACACATTGTTTGCTATTTGATCATCACGGGTTACCAAAATAAAGTATACAGTTTAACTTTACTCACATTTGTTAATGTACTGTTCTAAGTGGTATGTAAGACAAGCACATACTCATGTAAAATCTCACCTCTGGAGGGCTGCATGATACAAATGCAGTAAGGCAGTGCAGTCTTTGCCTCCGTTGAACCCCACACAGATCTCTGACAAGCTATACTGACCAAGAGCCTCTTCAATTGTCTGTAAAGCTGCTGCCACCTTATGACCAAGAGCAGAACCTATTGTATTAAAAATGAGTTCATATTAAAATCACCTCAGTTTTTTCCGTAAGAATACTTTTACATGTTCACTAAAATGTAAGAGTATTACAGAGGGCAACATGTAATGTATTTAAATTAATGTTTTTCACATTTTTAATTAATAGAGAAAAAGTGGTGTTAATCCAAGTACTTTATACATGAACTTATGTTATAAAAAATGTCAAATTACTTTAATTGATATTATATCTTACTTTACCGTGTAGCACTGTAATAAATATTTACAGACAAAAAAAATAATGTGACTGAAAAAATCTGTTTTCTTACTAAGTGATATACATTGGTACAATCAGGTAAGGTATGATTGTTGCAAATCTTCCTTATATATTACTGATAATGACAATGATGTAGCTTACATATTTGACATTACAGTTAGTCTATCCACAAGATACCTTTCTGATCCACCACAGGCTACACTATTAGAAACATGTACAAAACAGGATTCAAACTTGGATAGAATCCCAGTTCATTGTAGATCCATAAATCAAGCAATCATTTTCATAGGATGAAGGATAAAATTAAAACAGATTTTTACTTTTTTATACACTACAAAGAATGAAAACTCTCAGAAAGAGAAACTATTCTCAGCTGATTAAAAAAAATAAGAAGTAGTAGGTGAACTAGATGGTTTATCATAAAACCACAATGCAAATGTAAACATGTATATATATATATATATATATATATATATATATATATATATATGTATATATATATATATATATATATATATATATATATATATATTGTGGAAGACTGCCGGCTTCCCAGGCCGGTCCGCACCCCCAGGCCGACAGGAGGAGCTCTCCCGACAGCACGATCGTGCCCCGAGGTCCAGCAGGGCCTTATGGACTCTGTAGTGTTTATACACAGCCCTGCTGGATACCTTGGGGACCACCAGGAGTCGCTGTGGGGGTCTTGTGGGATCTGTTGTGCCCTATGACCCGGGAGTACGTCACAGTCACGTGACGGGAAGGAATGGCGTGCTCCCGGGGTGATGTGAAAGACTGATTGCCCTGACCCGGAAGGAATAAGGAACTGTGGACTGCTGGGACAGGAACACCTCCGGGTCAGGGGCTATAAAAGGACGGTGCCTCAGTCCAGACACTGAGCTGAGCTGGGAGGTAGAGGAGCAAGTGTCTGGGCGAGGAGGAGTGTTTATTGTTATAGTGGTTTGAATGAGTAGTGTGGAAGGTGCTTGGTGCACTGAGGAAAAGATAAATAAAAGGTCTTCGACTTTTACCTGGTGTCTGGAGTTGTACCTGAGGGTTCAAGGGTGCACTACTGCCCCCTACTGCCACACTGGCGTAGTCGGCAGGATTCTCTGGCCGTCTGTTGGCAGGGGACCTGTGTTAAAATCAAATTTTGTGTGGGCAGACAACCCTAAGAAGGTCACGCCTCAGAACACGGAGGTGCAAACACCTCTCGCTACGGAGAGCGCTGCTGTTGAGCCTTTTGCTACTTCGGACTGTGATGGGGAAGAAGACAGGGAAAAAGAAGGTCAGTACCAGTGGGGTACAGAATATGACCGAGGCCGACAGGACCTGGGCTTACCTGACTGGGAGCGAGGAGGACCGCGCACTGATAAAGGCTGAACGAGCCCGAGTAGCCCTAAAGCAGGAGCACGGTCAGCCATCAAGCGCACCGAACTCCCCAAGTAGACGGGGACCACTGCTGCCGAGTCCGGAGGTAGGTACAGGGAAAACGCCCGATGCAACGGGGTGCTTTTTATCCTGTTTTGCAGACGCCAGCATTCAGAATCTCAGCGGCGTCTCCGATGCCTGCCTCATGTTCCGGGACAATGGCCGCGCTCCCTGAAGGCAAGCCAGGACGCGAGACGGCTAGTGACGGCTCCATACGAGGACAACAGACTGGTCACCCGTGGTGCATGCCGGGAAGGTGTGAGTAACCCGAGTCCTCCGGACGAAGTCGTTCGTTCCCTGACGGGTCCGAGCCTCCTGGAAGGGGAGGGGAAGGCGTGCAAAGCAGCGCCTACAAAGACAGCAATCGACCAAGAGGGACGGGTTGTGGCTGAAGGGTCTGCCGGTGAAAAGAAAAAGGCAGATCTCAGCCGGCTTGTAGTAGCCAGCCGTCCCTCTGAGGACTCCAAGTCCCAAGAGCCTTTGCGCGGCCCAGCTGAACACGTGCCAGGAGGGGACGTGCTCATTGGTTCCCGGCCGGAGGGTAAGCGAAATGCGGAAGCGCAAACAACTCCGGCCGTAGACATTAACTGTCTGGACTTACTGGGGCTCGAGGAATACCTCGCACCCCTACGGTGTTTCTTACAGGACTTACAACAGCTGAAGGAACGTGTGGAGGACTTGGGAGCGGCGGCTGCAGCCCGTTAAAGGGTCTACAGGACTACGTGCAGCGGCTGGGCCGGGAAGCTCCGGAGATGATCGATGCGGGAGTACAGGTGAGTCCCTCCCGTGTCGTAGAGTGTAAGGGGACACAGTGCGATCGGGCACCGCTGAGAATGAGTAGCGCGTGTCAAAGCACTGTGTGCCCGACAAGGGACTGGGGCATGATGACCGAATGGTCGGGGACTGGAGCAAACGGCCCGGGGGCATGCGCGTGGCGTGGCTTTCGAGCAGTACGGCTCCGAGGACCCGACCGGTCTTAAGTGCGGGTTAACGCCGGTGATAGGAGTGCCGGGGAAGCGCCGCCGTGCGGTGCAGCTGGTTGGTGCTGTACATCGGGGCGAGTCGGTACTAATGACGCCGGAACCTAATAAGCGTAGGACAACGGGTGTGCAGACAGCAAAGAGGCTCTCTCCTTTCCATAGAGAGCCTCAGGCTGAGCGCAAGCCCCAAATCAGCGGAGATCCCCAAAGGAAAGGTGGGTCTCCGACATAATGGAGAGAAGGCTTGAGGGCAGCCAAGCGGCCGTAATGCCCTCCCTGGCAGGTGAAGGGGCGGAGACGACGCTGACGGAGTTCCCGAGGTGTTTTGGTCCCGCAGAGGGAAGCAACCAGGAGGGCTTGCCGGTGCTATAATTGCCGGCAACCGGGCCACGAGGCGCCATTGTCCCCGGGAGACGGAGGTACACCGCCCCCAAGGTTCGCTCGAGGACAGGGGCAACGCACTCAAGGCCGGACACGCGTCCTCCTGGAGGAGGACGTCCCTCTCGCGGCCGGACGCTCCGCCCCAGAAGTCGTCGCTAAGGGGGAATTGTGGAAGACTGCCGGCTTCCCAGGCCGGTCCGCACCCCCAGGCCGACAGGAGGAGCTCTCCCGACAGCACGATCGTGCCCCGAGGTCCAGCAGGGCCTTATGGACTCTGTAGTGTTTATACACAGCCCTGCTGGATACCTTGGGGACCACCAGGAGTCGCTGTGGGGGGTCTTGTGGGATCTGTTGTGCCCTATGACCCGGGAGTACGTCACAGTCACGTGACGGGAAGGAATGGCGTGCTCCCGGGGTGATGTGAAAGACTGATTGCCCTGACCCGGAAGGAATAAGGAACTGTGGACTGCTGGGACAGGAACACCTCCGGGTCAGGGGCTATAAAAGGACGGTGCCTCAGTCCAGACACTGAGCTGAGCTGGGAGGTAGAGGAGCAAGTGTCTGGGCGAGGAGGCGTGTTTATTGTTATAGTGGTTTGAATGAGTAGTGTGGAAGGTGCTTGGTGCACTGAGGAAAAGATAAATAAAAGGTCTTCAACTTTTACCTGGTGTCTGGAGTTGTACCTGAGGGTTCAAGGGTGCACTACTGCCCCCTACTGCCACAATATATATATATATACACACACACACACAGTGGAACATCGAGATACGAACAGCTCTGTATACAAGAAATTTAAGATACGAGGAAAGTATGAGCGAAAAATTCGGATCTAAATACAAGCATTGGCTCGCATAACAAGCCATGAGCCAGGCTGTGGTTATGCGTGACGCGTTTCCCGATCCGTTTCCCGATCCCGATCGGGATTCACCCAAGCTGATGCTGCCAGCCTGTCAGCTCACGCAGTGTTCCTTGTTCTCCCTTAGCGTAAGGATCTACACGTTTGTGCGCTTGTGATTTCATTGTTTTGCTGTACCACTTCGCCATATAAGCATATCCAAAAATATCGCGGACATGCAGACGGAGAATAGGAGACGATTGCCTTCAAGAGGAGTACTAGGGTGTTGTACCGTGTTAGCCATTATGAATGTAGAGAAAAGCTAAGCAAAATGACACCTTTTATTGGCTAACTAAAAAGATTATAATATGCAAGCTTTGATTACATCTTGCCTGAAGAAGGGGCCTGAGTTGCCTCGAAAGCTTGCATATTGCAATCTTTTTAGTTAGCCAATAAAATGTGTCATTTTGCTTGGCTTTTCTCTACCCTCAAGAGGAGAGAGAGGCGCGCGCGAGCGAGCAAGATAAGGAGAGAGAGATGGCATGAGAGAGAAGAACCATCAGCTCAGTTATGATCACATCACGCTCAGCAGACAAAGTTTGTATTGCAAGACATCGCTCGTTTTATCAAGTCAAAATTAATTAAAAAATTTAGCTCATCTTGCAAAACACTTGTAAACCAAGTTACTCGCAAACTGAGGTTCCACTTGTATATATTATTTATCAGTGTTATTTGTTACGAAAATTGATTTTTATGTTGATATTTTTGGGGGTGCGGAACGGATTAACTGGATTTCCATTATTTCAATGGGAAAGTTTGTTCTAGATACGAGAAATTTGCTATACAAGTTCAGTGCTGGAATGAATTGAACTCGCATCTCGAGGTTCCACTGTATATATATATATATATATATATATATATATATATATATATATATATATATATATATATATATATATATATATATATATATATATACAGTATATATATATTGTGATGGATGGCCGGCCATTTATCCCGGCCAATACCCCCAAGCCGCCAGGTGGAGCCCTCCTTGCAGCGTGGAGGTCCCCAGAAGACCAGCAGGGCATCATGGACATTGGAGTTTTATGCAAAGCCCTGCTGGATGCCGTGGGGCCACAGGAGGGAGCTGCAGGGAGGACCGAGGGCTTCTTACGTGCCCTGTGACCCGGAGGTTCGTCACAGGAAGAGCGACGGACTTCCGGGTTGAAGAAAGGGACTATTTACCCTGACCCGGAAGGAATACGGACTTGTGGACTATTGGGCAGAAACACTTCCGGGTCAGGAGTATAAAAGGACTATGGGAATCACAGACAATGAGCTGAGCTGGGTGGAAGGATGGCAATGCGTCTGGGAGCTGGAGGATTGTTTATTATTGAGTATTTGTGAGTTTAATGAGAATTGTGGTGGAGAGTGTGCTTTGTGCACTGTGGCAAGAAAATAAAGTCAACATTTGGACTTTTACCTGGTGTCTGGAGTCGTGGACAGGGGTTCAAGGGAGCGAGGGCACCCCCTATCGTTCACAGTGGCGTAGCCGGCAGGATACTCTAGCGTCGTTTGCAGAGGACCTGAATCAAAAATTTCTGCGAGTCCAAAATGGGAAAGAAGAAGGGCAAGCAAAGCGACAACACCAGCGGGAGTACCGTAGGTGCAATGGCCGACGCTCGGGAGGAGTTAAGGAGAGGCCTTACAAGTCCGGAGAAACCTCAAGGAAGCAACGATCCCTCTAAGGTACGTGCCGGGAACAACATTAAAAATCCTTTTATTGTTTCTCACCTTGTCCCGTGCATGTACCTTGGAGATGACCACCTGGAGGCTCCGAGGGGAAAAGGAGACTGCCCCGAAGACGACGGCCTTCTCCTGTCGAAGCCAGAGCGCCTAGAAATCGACGTCCGCATGATGGCAGCCGACGAGGGACACGGTAGCAAACCTGGTGCATTCTGGGAAGGAGGAGCCCCGCGTCCTGCTGTTTGCACCTTCAAGCCCGAAGGAACGGACTTGGTCTTTCCGAAGGGGAAGGGGGAGGCGAGCGAGGCATCGCTCAACCCACAAGAAGGTAAGGAGGGTCGGGAAGTAGCTGATCGGGATGTCGAAAAAATATTAAAGACAGACCGCAGTTCGCCGAAGAAGGCAACTCGACCCTCCGAGAACTCCAAGTCCCAGAAGCCTCCGAGTTCCGCCAGAGCACGTGCCTGAAGCAGGCGTGCTCATTGGCTCCCGGTCGGCAGGTAACGCGAACAAGGAAGTGAGCGTTCTGCCGGTCGAAATAAATAATTATATAAACTTGCGGGAGCTCGAAAAGCTAATCGAGCCCGTAGCGAGTGTCTTGCAGGTCCTGACGACCATTGCAAAGATCGTCGGGGATTTGGGAGCGGCAGCCAGAGAGCCGCTAGAAGGTGAGGGCCTACGTGCGGCGTTTGGTGGGAGCCTCCGTAATGAATGATGCGCGATACAGGTAAGCGAGACCCGTATCGTATATAATAGAGGGACGCGTGTGATCCGGGCCCGCGTTTAATAAGTAGCGGGTGCCAATAAACGGCGTACCCTACAAGAGAGGTCGGTACGTTAACCGAGTGGTCGGCGGAAGGGCTAATCGATCCGGGGCAGCTAGACAGTGCTGACTCCCGGAGCGAGGCAGCCCTGAAGACGCCGCAGCCGTAATTTGTAAATCAAGAGGGGTGCAGACAGTAAAGGGGCTCTCTTCATTTAGTAGAGAGACTCAGACTGTGGACAAGCCCCAGATCAAGCAGGAGATCCCGAAAATAAACCGGGGGTCTCCTGACAAGAAAGGGAAAGAAGCAAAAAGAGAAAAAGCACCAGTAGAGGCGGCAGGGGTTTCTCTCCCAGCAAAAGGGGCAGACCTAACATTTCCTTATTGTTTTCAGTCCCGTAGGGGAAGAATACCAGGAGGACAGAGGCAGTGTTACGGGTGCCGAAGGTTGGGCCATATTTGGCGGAACTGTCCTTGGAGAGAGGGGGACAAGATGTCAATTTGGAATAATATTCCCCCTAGGTTCTCCAGGGACTAAGATGTTCGTTTTAATCAAGGCTCAACCAGGACGTCTTCTTGGAGGAAGACTTCCCTCTCGGGGCAGGCCGTTCCGAATAATAATTTGTCGCTGGGGGGGGAATACTGTGATGGATGGCCGGCCATTTATCCCGGCCAATACCCCCAAGCCGCCAGGTGGAGCCCTCCTTACAGCGTGGAGGTGGTGTATATATATATATATATATATACACATCTCAAAAGATTTTGCTCTCCATAAAAATATATCCTGTCAAAATTATACAAATTCAAATATGAACATGGTGCATAACAAAACCTGGAAATATAAATAATATTTGTTCTTTTCAGCAATAACAAATCAAATCATTCAGTTGTCTTTGCTCTTATGTCATTTAATCAGAGCTGGACGCCTGGCATCTTTTTTTGGCAACAAGTTCGTTTATGTTTGGTGTGAGGTTCTGTGTTGTGGAGATTCTCAGGATGGACTGCAGGTGCTCATGAGTGAGGCGACTCCTGTGTGCTGTTTTGTTAGTCTTCATGACTGAGAAGAGCTTCTCACACAGATATGTGCTACCAAACATTCACAAGGTTCGAGCCGCATGTAGACGGAGCTGGAGCATTTCTGTGGGAATGGAGTGAATAAACTGTGTGGGCCGTGCAGTATCATACTTTGCCTTCAGTGTGCCATTACACTGCAGCTCAATCACCTCCATCTGAATCTGCACAGGTGCAGTTTCCATATCGACGGCAAATGGGTTGCGAAACAACTCAAAATTCTTTTTTTGTTCTTCAAAGTCACCAAAGCGCCGTGCGAACTCAGTGCGCAGTGCGCTCAGTTTATCAGCAAAGTGCGTATTTGGAAACACCGTTGTGCCGACTTGGATCAACATTACTTGGCAACAGGGAAAGTGGGGCAAGTTGCACTGGTGCATTTGTGTTTCCCATAAAAGTAGCATTCAGGTCTTTCAGGTTATCTTAATGTTTTGTCTCATAGTGCCGTCTTAGATTAAATTCTGTAATTACAGCCACATTAGCTCCACAAATGAGACACACGGGTTTACCGGCAATGTCAGTAAACATATACTCAGCCTCCCATTGGTTTTTAAAAGCTCTATGTTCAGAATCACATTTTCTCTTCGGCATCGTGTGGGCTAGCTTCGCAATAACTTGCAGCATCATAAGCTAGACTTGATTAACGCGTAAGTGTTCGCAAGGCAGCTGAAGCGCTGCATTATGGGATCTGTAGTTTATTGTGTTACCAGCGCTTCATATCCCCGGGCCATTAATAACAATAATACAGGATATAAAATGATCTCGCGGGCCGGATATAATTACATGCCGGGCCGGATGTGGCCCGTTGGCCTTGAGTTTGAGACATATGGACTAAATAGAACTGGAAAAGAAATATTTTTTCGAATGTGATCGCGCAATTCTGATCGAGTTGACACGTACTACAGTACATCAAGCCCGCGTGCTATTGTGGTTTTGCCTGTGTGCCTCAATAAGTTACCCTCCCCTTGCTCTTACTTTTTTACTGTTCATCTAATGAATACACTGAGTATGGCTTTACCAAAACAATCATTGATCGCGAATAAAGTATCCATTATTCATAAAGCTTCAATTGGTGATCTGTCTTTCTGCGTTAACCGCATATTTTTTCATACGTCTCAAACCAAGGGGATGCAAGGCTAAAATGAGAATTAGTGAAGGCAAAGCCCTCACTGACTGACTGACTCATCACTAATTCTCCAACTTCCCGTATAGGTAGAAGGCTGAAATTTGGCAGGCTCATTCCTTACAGCTTACTTGCAAAAGTTAGGCAGGTTTCATTTAGAAATTCTGCTCATAATGGTTATAACTGGAACCAACTTACATACATATATACGGCCATAGCCTGCAGCTCGGTCGACGTGAGAAGCAGAGTTGCGTCCCTCATCGTCACGCCTCCCACGTAGTTGAGTGCCTGCCCATATAAGGCCGCCCGTTAGCAGCAATCCAATAGACACGCTGCCGCTAAATATTCGCGGGTGAAGGACTGTGCTTATACAAACGAAGATGAGATGGTCAGGGATAGACTAGTGTTTGGCATGTACTCAAAGTACAAGAGAAACTTAAGTGCCAGGTCTTAGCTAACATTAAATAAACCCGTGGACATCGCAAGATTGCACGACATAGCACAAGCACAGCTGAGAACCTTCAATGCATGTACTCCGAGCGGCTCACGTGAACTGACTGTGAACGCAGTATGCAGAGAACAAGCAAGAGCTCCAAAGAGCGCTGAACAAAAAACGCATTACGCAATTGAGAAGGCAGCAAAAGAATATGAAGCGAGTGACGCATACAAGCATATTCATAAGTGCAGCTACTGCGGAAACAAAGCACAGTGTAAACCTTTAGTTTAAATTAAGTTCATAGACACGCTGCCGCTGGTGTTTGTCATGCCTACAATGAATACGATATTCGCGAGATACAAGTTTAATAAGACGCAGGGTATAAACGAGACTTTTGACCACTTTGTAACGGAGTTAAAATTGCTGTAACGGAGTTAAAATTGCTGTTGAAGGACTGTGCTTATGCAAACGAAGATGAGATGGTCAGGGATAGAATAGTGCTTGGCCCAAACTCAACAAAAGTGCGAGAGAAACTTTTAAGTGCCGGGTCTGAGCTAACATTAAATAAAGCCGTGGACATCGCAAGATCGCACGAGATAGCACAAGCACAGCTGAGAACCTTCGATGCATGTAGTCCGAGTGGCTCTCGTGAACTGACTTTGCAGGACTGAGAAAGGTAAACCTGTGCATGCAGTGTGTGATGTCTCAGACAAAGAGGAAGACGAGTTGCTTATTGATGCAGTAGGAAAGGAACAACCCTCTGACGCTGAACAAGCCTTTGTACACATATCAATAGGAAAGCAAGGTGTAAAGCTTAAGTTTAAATTACGTTCATAGACACGCTGCCGCTAAATATTCGCAGGCAAATCCACAACTTAATACAGGGAATGCCTGTTAAACATCTTAGATTCACGAGTACCGATTTGGGTAGTGATCACTTCGATGAATGAAACCTGTTCAAAAAATGCATTACACAACTGAGAAGGCAGCAAAAGAATATTAAGTGAGTGACGCATACAAGCATATTCATTAAGTGCAGCTACTGCAGAAACAAAGCACGGTGTAAACCTTAACTTTAAATTAAGTTCATAGACAGGCTGCTGCTGGAATTTGTCATGCCTACGACGAATACGATATTCGCGAGATACAAGTTTAATGAGAAGACGCAGGGTATAAACGAGACTTTTGATCACTTTGTAACGGAGTTAAAATTGCTGGTGAAGGACTGTGCTTATGCAAACGATGATGAGATGGCCAGGGATAGAAAAGTGTTTGGCACAAACTCAGCAAAAGTGCGAGAGAAACTTTTATGTGCCGGGTCTGAGCTAACATTAAATAAAGCCGTGGACATCGCAAGATCGCACGAGATAGCACAAGCACAGCTGAGAACCTTCAATGCATGTACTCCGAGTGGCTCATGTGAACTGACTTTGCAGGAATGGGAAAGGTAAACCCGTGCATGCAGTGTGTGATGTCTCAGATAAAGAGGAAGACGAACTATTTATTGATGCAGTAAGAAAGGAACAACCCTCTGAATCTGAACAAGCCTTTGTAGACATATCAATAGGAAAGCAAGGTGTAAAGCTTAAGTTTAAATTAAGTTCATAGACACGCTGCTGCTAAATATTCACAGGCAAATCCACAACTTAATACCGGGAATGCCTGTTAAACATCTTAGATTCACGAGTACCGATTTGGGTAGTGAACACTTCGATTAATGAAACTTATCTTTACAACGGTTGACAAACACGGAATATAACTTGAACACAACACATCCTCCAAATAAGAACCTGATTGAAAAATAATGATAATCAAATCCTTGATGACAGCAACACTCATAACAGTGACAAAACAATTACATTAACAATCATGTTACGTTATTTTTAAAATGTTTCCTTTTCTTTTTCATAACTTCTTTAACACACAACTTCTCCGCTGCGAAGCACGGGTATTTTGCTAGTATATATATGTTGTGAACTTTGACCCGGTCACACACAGACGGACATCTTAAATTCACCACACACTGTTTATTTACAATAATATTTACAATAATCACGTGCACAAACCCCAGTGCCTCTTGCACCGATTCCCCCAATGTCCAGGCCACACAGTCCTGTGCCTCTTTTCCTCCTGGCAGCCTTCAGTCCTCACTCCAGCTCCATCCTCTTCCACCCGACTTCCACTAATGACCGGAGGGAGGCGGCCCCTTTTATAGGAACCCGGATGGGCTCCAGCTGCTTCCCCAATCTCCGCGGACACACCCCGTGGCAGAAGTGCCGGCTCGCGCACCGGAAGCCATCCGGGTGTCCCCTGTCGTCTTCCCCCCGGCTCCCGGGATAATAAGGCACTGGGGCGCTGCCTGGCGGTGGCCACGGGTCCCTACAGGGCTGGGGTTCCAAGCCCTTTACCCGAGGCCCCCAACATAACCAGGATGGACGCCCCCTCGCGGTCCGGAGGAGGCACAACCTGGAGCCCGGCCGGGGACCACAATGTCCAATTGATTTTCTTTTTTGGTCCAGGAATTTTGATCACAGTTAATAATGGATTTTTTTTTAACCACGTTAAACCATGTTTTTTTAAAAAGTTCTGAATAACTTCTTATTTTTTGGAGTAGTGATGTTTATTTTCATAATAACAATTTTTAAGCATACAAAGAAAATGGATTCAGAGAGACTTTCAAAGGTCTGCAGACATCAATCTTCATGACTTGTTAAATTATGGTTGAACAAGCAGGTTAAAAAGCAATTGTTACCATATTTTATCTGTACATCTAAATCAAATGTCTTAGGGCTTGTTTATATTTAACTCTCAGAAAGCGTACATGCCAGGATCATGGCTGCCACGAGGTCTCAGCGTTCATTTGATGCGTCCTCTGAGCAGGTCCTCAGAAATTAACGTGACGCGTGCGTGAGTTGCAGTACCAGCAAAAAGTCGGGGGACACAGTGTGCTAAAAGTTGGAATGTGACATCAGAGTCTCTGTTTACTATCTACATTTGACAGAAAGCTTTGCGGATCCTACGAGATTGTTGTGCGTCAATGTTTGATGAATAGTTCGATGTGGTGAAGCAAAATGCCAACATACAGATGTATTCGTGGTGCTTTTATATTCAAGCATCGCATATTCCCAATTGTAATGAAACGATACACTATTTTTTTATCAGTATACTGCTGCTGGAGTATGTGAATTTTCACTTGGAATTAATAAAGTATCTATCTATCTCTCTAAAAGTCTCACATACCGTCTTCTGTGCTGTCTTTTTTTTTGCAACGTCACAACAGCAACATAATGTACAGCGCTGTATTTGAGCCACTGAGAAAAAAAATTAAGGACTTGTTGAAAACGTGTATTTTGTGATTGAAGTGGAAATTTTGGCTTTAATCTCGAAATGTCCACTTTAACCTCGTAGTTTACTTTATCATTAAAGAAGACCATTGTAAACATCATCCCAGTTTTTAATTGCTACGGCAAGCAGCAATAGATCACCACACAGAACACATTAAATGTATGATATTCCAACTCTCTGCACATTTAAAATCTTTAGATTTATACTTGATATTATTTTCATGATGAAATGCATTAAAGTTTGTACAGTATGTTACATTTTACAGATAAATCGTTAATTTTGTTTAAATAATGAATACTGTTAATAATTACATACATGGGGGTGACAAGGTGGCAAAGTGGTAGAACTGCTATCTCGCAGGAAGTCATGTCGCTGGTATTCCCTGCTTGGATTCCACACTGTGCTCCAGTTTCCTTCCAAAGATATGCAGATTTGGGGATTTGGTGCCGCTAAAATCACGCTAGTGTATGTGTGTGTTTGTATTCATTCACCTTACGATGAGCTGAGGCCTCGTCCAGGGATCGTTTTTCACTCATGCCCAATGCTTGCTGGAATGGACACATCCCTGGATTGATGGATTTAATCAATAAACATCATTTTCAGAGATACTGCGGTAAGGTGTCATTGGAATTTAATGGGTGTTCTAGGCAATTCACAACACAGAGAAGCCGAACATGTTCTCACCATGATAATGTCTCGCACTGCCACCTGGTGGATTCCTCCAGAAGTACGCGCCCAAGTATAAACACTACAATGCTAATGTAGCAGGAGTGTCCGCTGCAGCATTCATCGCGTGAAGTATAACCCCGGCCTTACTTTAATTTACTAAATTTTTACTCCTCCAAAGATCCAAGGTGCAGTTTTAAAGCATACTATCCAAATAAATAATATGATAAATCAAATGTGACATTTTTTTGTGGACACTGTTTACTGCAGAGGTGGCAGTTAGCTCAATTTAGCATTGTATGTTCCAAACAGGTATGATGTAGGTTTGTTTCAAACAAAAGTACAAGTAGACATTTAGGGTGGTGACAGTATTAGGGAGATCAAGCATTCTTTTTTAAAAATACTATGGTTTTGCACAAATATGTTCATTATATATTTCCCCGTGTTAGTACTGCTGCTGTAAAACAAATATTTAGGAAGGATAAGAAAGCACTTGTAGTGATTTTCTTCTTCTAAAGGAGATTTTATTTTCATATATTTTAGCTAATTAAGTACTGTTATGCAAATATCATTATTATTACAATAGTAATACAAGCTTCTGAAAGTCTTTCAAAATTATCTCAGTCCAGAAAACTCACTCTTTAGTGTGCCAGCACACCACTTCCCACCAGTCATGATTCTGGACCATTTGTTTTACAAAGTAATAGAGAGAGAACTACCCCAGTTTTGCAGAAGGGACAACTTCAAAGTTGCAGCAGCATGCTTTTGTGTGTGCAGCATCACTCCTACACATGCCTTGATTGTTACAGAATTGTGCACAAATTCAGCTCATGCATAGAAGCATGACATTTGCTCCATTTACGTGTAAAGGTCCATAAAATTTGTCCTACCATTACTGAAATATGCCATTGCTAAAAGGTTCAAAATGCTTTTAAGAGATCACAACACACAGCACAAACTCTTGCAGACAAGAAATCCCACAAATGTCTCATTTAAAAATAAAAGTGATACTCTCATGCACATCATATTCCTTAAAAAAATGTTGGCTCATCTAAAACCTTAACTGATAAAATTATTAGTTTAGAAAATAGTTCAAAACAGTTCAGCAATTTACCCCAAAATAGTCCCCACAACTATGAGTTACTGCACTTTTCTATTATTTCTAGGAAAACATCTAAAGAAATCAACCAGATTTTTCTGCTCCAGCAATGGTGCCCATATTTAGAACAAAGAATGACTGCCCATTGTTTAAATTTTGGTAAAACAAACAAAATTGGGCTATTTAACTAAACTGAACACTGACAAATAAACTAAATATTGTTTGCAACCCTCTGTTCTAGATATTTACAGCTTTATTTTCACTATTGACTTTAAGTTCAGCAAAGTAATGTGTTTTCAAAATGAAAAAATATAATCAATCAACATAAGAAACTAAGCTAGAAAATTGTTGTGGGATGACTTCCTGTACGCAGCAAGTTTAAACATGCTATCTAAATCCTGTGATGATGATTTTATATATATATATATATATATATAAACTACACTCAGTACTTTAAACTTAGAAAATATTAAAATTGTGCCTTCTTTAATAGCCTAAAGAAATGTTTGTTTAATCATTCAGGATGGGAAATACATTGTGCTGTGAATTATTCATTATTATTGCTAAACTGAAGCAAATAAAATACCTTCCTATCTTTCCATCTATCTCTATCTGTCTGAATAGATGCTATTATAAAAGAAAACGCCCTGACATTGGGACACTAGTTACACTTCATATACAGATGTAAAGAAGGTTTTTAAAAAGTAAAATCGACCCGGAAAGTGGTAAATCATTTCATGGAAACAAAGAAAAGTGCAAAGTCTTATGTTTTACTGAGATGAAGTCAAGAGATAAACCTGCATCAGAGAAGATTAAATGAGAAGGGAAGTACAGCAGTGATGCCGCTGGTCTGGATGATGGCAGAGGGCAGTTTTTTTTCTTCTTGAAGTACTCATTATATTACTGAAACAAGGAGTGTGAACTATTGTCCAAGGTGCAAATTTGACTGGCATAGATATCAGATAAACTCTAGGTACAGCAAATCCTTTCTTAAAAACAGTTCAAGATTTAACAGTATGAAACTATCATGTATAAAAGAACATTCCAGTTCAAGGGGAATTACAATTCCTTGGTTGGTGCTAAATACACAACAAAAGACTACAGTATTATCATAGTTCCTTAACTGGTAACTAAAGCATGGTATTTTATTGTTAAGATAGAAAAAAAAACTCAAACCCTGTTTCCTGAATAACAGTTACATAGCTAGACACTGACTGTTGTTAGACATAAGACTAAGGCACAGACATTACAAAGATATTAGTCAACACTGTGTCAAAGTAGGCAAATCAGTTCATTCAGCAAAATTATTTTTCACAACTTTGACAAATCACTAATTTGTAAAAGGAAATCATTTGAATGGAATATGTCAAACGGCTTGGATTCCATTCATATAAATAAGCAGAAAGTACAAAACCAAAATAGAGCTGGTGTGTTCTTTGTTGCTCAGATTTACGTTTTTGTTATTAATAAATTTGATGCTGTTAAACTCTATTTTCACTAAAATTTTATTTAGTCACTTAAATAACCTGATAAGACGCAGGAGTGCCTAAAAGTGTTACAGTGTTATGAACTAGAAACTTAATGTCAATCGCTGATGACAATTTGTTTTCAATAACAAACTTTTTACCTTGTTAAAGTGCATAAAAATAAACTCAAATTGAATATTTAAAACCAAAATCAAGTATGACTACCAATGAAAATGTTTTTTTCAGTCACAAAAATATTAAATTAGAAAAATACAGTACAGTGCTATGACAAATACAACTTGGAATGTTCAATGACAAACTATCCAAAAGCTGGGCAAATTGTAATGCTAATTTCCATAGAGGTTTATAAATCCCTTTTCAATCTAATTTTTATTTCCACATACAGCTGGGTCTTCAGCATCAGCCTCAACACAGAAACGACACCCTGTGATATTATGCTGCCCATTTTCCTCCAACTTGAAATGAACAAAATTTCTATGCAGGTAGAATATTTGTATAAAACATGAGAATTACTTGCCTTGCAACTGCCATGTAAATGACTTATATCTGTTTTTTGTCATATAGCCTGAAATCCTGACAGTAAAAAACATCAGATGACCAGTTAGGGATTTTTTTAATTGTATTACAGAATCTACAGTAACAAAGCAGTGAAGGGAAAGAAATGTTTAGTGCTGTGTTTTAGACATTTACTCAAGAACACATTCTGTGATAAGCATTATTCACTGTTACAGTCCGGCTAGGGACAGAGAGGCTAATCTTCTGTTTAATACTGTATTCAATATTGTAAAAGATTCAAAAATGAATGTACACTTGCACTGACAAATACCCTTTCATTTCAGCCGAAAATAACCTCAGTACATAGCTCAAGAAGCAATTGATCCCTCACTAAAAAAAGAAACACTGATTAAACAAAGTAACACAATAAAAGAACGGTAAATTGTCTCCCACCTATGAGTTTCAGTTCTCAAACCGACTTATATGTATATTCATTCTGGCCCATACATGCAATCCTCAAAGCCTTAGAACATGTACGTTGCAAAAAAAAAAAAAAAAATTGTGAAATTAAAAGCTAAACCTCAACAGGCAAAATGGTGTCTTGTCATAATGTATTCTTAAAATAGCATTGTTCATTTTTTTCAATCTTTTTTTAAAAATAAAATTTTCCAATTTTACAGGTCTTTAAATCAAATTAAAAAAAAAAAAACAATTCCCTTGCCAAGTGTCTAAAGTTCACACTTACGAAATAAAAAATATGACGATTGTAAAGATCTTCACAGATATAATGAAAAACATTTATTTTAACATATGTGATGAGAAGAAAAATAATACATAATAGTATCTTACCACTGTGGGCCAGAGAGTAGACTTCTTTTGCAGCCACACTTACAGGATCCTTCACAATTGGTATTACACTGCCATGTGGTAAATTCTCCAGTAGATACTCATAGGCCTCTTCAAGTCGCTGAAGACAATCAGAGTCTAGGGTGAGCTTTACACGATAGTAATTATTAACCCAATCAGGATATGAGCCCAGGCTCACATATCTTCGGAAAAGGACGTTTGCTCGACCCAAAAGAGGGGCTAATGCAACCTCATCAGCATTCACAAATATTTCTCGAAAATTAAAAACAGTACCGGTATTAGCAAAAAGGTGCTGAAGTCCATTAAGAGCTTTTTCTAGCAGTGAAGGGATTCCAGGAAAGATGTAGACATTGCGTACACTCACTAAAGGGTATCGAAGAGGCTGTGCAGTCTTAGGGTCTGTACCATAGTTCAATTTTGAAGATTCAGGCACCATTGCAAGTTTCATTTCTGCCCTACTAGGGTCTAAAGTACCAAAGAAGGTTTCCACTAGTTTTGTCAGCTCAAGGTTTGGTTGGAGACGTTCACTAAATGCACGTGCCACTCCCTCAAATGTCATGTCATCATGAGTAGGCCCGATGCCCCCTGAAGTAAGCACATACGTGAAACGCTGAGACTGGGTGGCAATCTCCTCTGCAATTGCACAAACATCATCCGGCACAACTGTCACACGTTGTACAATGACCCCCAGTGAACGCAATTTTTTGCACATGAAGAATGAGTTTGTGTCTTGCGTGTGGCCCTGTGGAAAAAAATTCACAAATAGAAACATTTAATTCTTTCAAAATGTTAAGCATAATATTACTGGAATCAAGATTAAAAATAGTAACAAAAGACGGCAATGGATTAACTTATCTATGGATTTCAATAGCTACAGCCTCAAAGTACATGAAGCAAAAAACACTTTGGGTATGACATCCTTTTGCTATGGAAAGGTTGCCAATATGATAGTCTGAACCCATTAATATCCTGAGCTGCGGATGTTGTGTTGCCATTTCTGAAGACTGCTACTAATTCAAACGTGATTGGTGTATTAATGACACAAGGGCAAATCACTGCAGCTCCCTAAATAATTTCCTTTCTTTTTCTATGCTGTAAATGCACTATCACAGTCCTGCACATGCACTGTCGAAAGCACATACGCCCAAGGGAATCTTATTTTCACCGGGCTCTGAATTTTTCACTACTAAGCCCTTTCAAGGAGTTTTTGGCCAGCATGTATGAAGGTCTACATCACATGCAAATTTGGCGTTTTAGTGTAGACAAAGTTACTTTTCTAAACAATGTGAAAACTCTAGTGTGGAAGAAGTTCGTCTTTGTTTAAAAATACCATTCTTAAATGAAAAAACTGTAGTGTGAACAAGGTCTTAGTTACAGTTACAGTTCACTAACACTACTGAATGAACTTCAAAAGGAAAGCATGCTTTTCATTAGGGCCAATCTGATAATATTGGAAGCAAATATATCAGGATGATACTTGGCCTCTACATAAAATATTGGTACTGGTTGAAGGTACACCAAAATATTATGGTGCTGAAACTGTTCTAAGCAAAATATGTTTAATAATTTATTTTTCTAGTACAAAAGCCCTCAGTCTGAATAGATACATCCCCTGAATTTTATGCATAATGGCAGTAACAAATTCGTTAACAATATATACATGCTAAACAATTCCATGTGCTTCAAAACAGTAAACTTTGCCCCTATTAATTGTCACCAGGACAGTGAAGTTTTCTTTTTAAGACACGATGCACAAAATCATTCATTTACTTACTGTTATACTTGAAGTTCATAATTTTCCTGTTAAGATGCTGTATTCTATTTTACCCCCATTGTCTTAACGTCTGTCAAAATGGCTGCTGAAAAACCTACTTCAAGTGTGCACAAGGTTTTTACTCTTTAGTAAGACTGTCTTTGTTTCAAAGGCTTTAATACAATAAAAAACAGAAAAAGTTTAATTTCTAATGTTTTTCCATTTGACTCTGTATGATTACATGATGAAGCACCAATCCTGTGAGTGCTTGCAAGCACATTTCAGAGTCTATTTTCTTATCAACATGATGTACCGGTCATTATTCAGTCTGATTTTTGAAATGCTCATTCTGTCAGCTTTCAAGAGAGCGGAAGTTTGACTTCCTAAGCTATACAGTATACATGCCTCCATAAACTACAGTGATTACAAGATAAGAATTTATTCGTCAACTTAATAGCGTGTTTTCAAACTGGTGTGTTCTTTCTCCTGAAATGTAATTAAAATCCTCTGCTCTGAAAAGAAGCTTTCCCAAAATGCTTTGTAGGTTGTGAATTTATTTAGACTTGTCAAATGAACAGCCACTGCTTCATTTGCATCAGAATTTTTTTTTATATGTTACACATTTTTACAAAGCAGATACAGTATGCTTACTTTTACAGAGTTGTCACAAAAACAACATTGTGTTGTGTATTATGTGGTCTTTACTGGCTCTGTAAGAGCAGTAACACCAGTTCTGTGACTTTGTTAGCTGAACCTGTTAAGAGATAAAAAAAGTTTATACAAAGAAGACAACAGAAGTGAAAAAAGAATGCTTACACTATCAAAGGTCATTACGGTTATTCAGGACAAGTACCATTTTTTTCCTCCTCCTCGAACCGTCACCTTTTCGTGGTGGAGGGGTATGTGTGTCCCAAGGATCCTAGGAGCTCCGTTGTCCGGGGCTTTATGCCCCTGGCAGGGTCACCCAAGGCAAACTGGTCCTAGGTGAGGGATGAGACAAAGAGCGGTTCAACCAAACCTCCTATCAAGAACAAAAACCTTGGGTGATGTTTTCCCTCGCCAGGCCTGGAGGTGGGGCTCGATGGCGAGTGCCTGGTGGCCGGGCCTGCACCCATGGGACCCGGCCGGGCACAGCCCAAAGAGACATGGGTCCCCCTTTCCATGGGCTCACCACCTGTAGGAGGGGCCAAGAAGGTCAGGTGCAGTGTGAATTGGGTGGTGGCCAAGGGCGGGGACCTTAGCGGTCCGATCCTCGGCTACAGAAGCTGGCTCTTGGGACGTGGAATGCCACCTCTCTGAAGGGGAAGGAGCCTGAGTTAGTGCGCGAGATCGAGACGTTCTGGCTAGATATAGTCAGGCTCACCTCGACGCACAGCTTGGACTCTGGAACCAATCTCCTTGAGAGGGGCTGGACTCTCTACCACTCTGGAGTTGCTCCCGATGAGAGGCGCCGAGCGTTTTTTTGGGCATACTTATGGCTCCCCAACTTGGAGCCTGTTCATTGGGGTTCACCCCGGTGGATGAGAGGGTAGCCTCACACTGCCTTCGGGTGAGGGGGATGGGTCCTACGTGTTGTTTGTGCGTATGCACCAAACAGCAGTTTGTAGTACCCACCCTTTTTGGAGTCCCTGGAGGGGGTGCTAGAGGGCATACCTTCTGGGACTCCCTCATACTGCTGGGAGACTTCAATGCTCACATGGGAAATGACAGTGAGACCTGGAAGGGCATGACTGGGAGGAATGGCCCCCCGATCTGAACCCGAGCGGTGTTTTGTTATTGGACTTCTGTGTTCTTCATGAATTGTCCATAACGAACACCATGTTCAAGCATAGGGATGTTCATATGTGCACTTGGCAGCAGGACACCCCCTCTTTAAGAAGGGGGACCGGAGGGTGTGCTCCAACTACAGAGGGATCACACTCCTCAGCATCTCTGGAAAAGTCTATTTTGGGGTTCTGGAGAAGAGGGTCCGTCAGATAGTCGAACCTCGAATTCAGGAGGAACAGTGTGGTTTTCGTCCTGGTCGCGGAACAGTGGACCAGCTCTACACCCTTAGCAGGGTCCTTGAAGGTGTATGGGAGTTTGCCCAACCAGTCTACATGTGTTTTGTGGACTTGGAAAAGGTGTTCAACTGTGTCCCTCAGGGAATCCTGTGGGGCGTTTTCCAGGAGTATGGGGTACCGGACAAACCGTGATAAAGGCTGTTCGCTCCATGTACAACCGGTGTCAGAGCTTGGTCCGCATTGTCGGCAGTAAGTCGAACCAGTTTCCAGTGAGAGCTGGACTCCGCCAGGGCTGCCCTTTGTCACTAATTCTGTTCATAACTTTTATGGACAGAACTTCTAGGCGCAGCCAGGGTGTTGAGGGGGTCCGGTTTGGTGGACTCAGGATCACTGCCTTTTGCAGATGATGTTGTCCTATTTGCTTCATCAGGTCATGATCTTCAGCTCTCTCTGATTTGGTTCGCAGCTGAGTGTGAAGCGGCTGGGATGGAAATGAGCACCTCCAAATCCGAGACCATGGTCCTCAGCCCAAAGCAGAGGAGTTCAATTATCTTGGGGTCTTGTTCATGACTGAGGGAAAAATGGAGTGCGAGATCGACAGGCGGATCAGTGCGGCGTCCACAGTGATGCAGGCTCTGCATTGGTCTGTTTTCGTGAAAAAGGAGCTGATCCGTAAAGCAAAGCTCTAAGTTTACCAGTCGATCTACGTTCCTACCCTCACCTATGGTCATGAGGTATGGATAGTGAACGAGATCGCGAATACAAGTGGCTGAAATGAGTTTCCTCCGCAGGGTGTCTGGGCTTTCCCTTAAGGATAGGGTGAGAAGCTCAGTCATCCAGGAGGGGCTCAGAGTAAAGCCGCTGCTCCTCCGCATCGAGAGGAGTCAGATGAGATGGCTCGGGCATCTGATCAGGACGCCTCCTGGATGCCTCCCTGGCGAGGTGTTCCGGGCACGTCCAACCGGGAGGAGGCCCCGGGGAAGACCCAGGACATACTGGAGGGACTATGTCTCCCGGCTGGCCTGGGAACACCTTGGGATTCCCCTGAAAGAGCTAGAAGAAGTGGCCGGGAAGAGGGAAGTCTGGGCATCTCTGCTCAAGCTGCTGCCCCCGCGGAAGAGGATGGATGGATGGATGAATAATTGATTCCAATATTCTTACTTAATGATTGGTGCCCTTTAGTTGTTTATGTTATTAAAATGCATTCAAATGCTACTTCTTTTGCAATGGCTATTCATGCAACGGACACTATGGCTAATATACATGGACTCGGAATATTTTGAAATCAGCAATTGAAATATGTGCAGATGAAACTAGTAAAGCATTTTAAAGCCAAAAATGTCAACACAGGCTATAGTATTATCTTTATAAACATTCATTTAATGCTTTAGACACTTGTATTCACTGAACCTACAGTATACACTATATTGTGACAAACATCAGATGCCACTGTGCATTGATCACTTCTTAAAGAAAAAAACACCTGTTTAAAAGTTGAATTAAAACATGTTACACTTAATCTTTTCTTTCCATCCATATTTTTTAGGAAGACTTAATATTAAAACAATAGCTACACTATATGGACAAAATTATTGGGAAGTCTGACCATTATACCAACAGGGACTTTAATGACATTGCATTCAAATACACAGACTTTAATATGGAGTTGGGCTCCCCTTTGCAGCTATAACAGCTTCCACTCTTCTTGGAAGGCTTCCCACAAGATTATGGAGTGTTTCTGTGGGAATTTGTGCCCATTCATTTCATAGAGCATTTATGAGATCAGGCACTGATGTTGGATAAGAAGGCCTGGCTCGCAATCACTATTCCAGTTCATCCCAAAGGTGTTCGATGGGGTTGAGGTCATGGCTGTGGGTGGCCAGTGAAGTTCTTCCACACCAAACTCATCCAATCATATTTTTATGGACCTTGCTTGGTGCACTGGGGCACAGTCATGCGGGAATGGAAAAGGGCCTTCCCCAAAATGTTTCCAGTCACTGAACTCTTCAAAACGACCCATTTTGTTTCACAAATGTTTGTAAATAGAGACTGCATGGCTGGATGCTTAATGTTATACATATGTGGCAATAGGTCTGACTGAAACACCTGAATTCAATAACTAAGAGGTGTGTCCCAATGCTTTTGTCCATATGACGTATGTATCTGTATAAGTAAAGTAGCTTTACTGCCCTTATTATCAATATCATCATCAGATACAAAAAATCCCTATGAGTTGAGCCCTACTTTTCATATTTATTTTACCAGGCAAGAAAGTCAGCTAACTTTAAGGAGAATTCTTTGTAAGGAAAATTAAACCTTATTCAAATGCTTATTGAACAAAAGCAAATCAGGAAAATGTTATTGACACTCTGAGCATAATTCATACATTTGCATAATTCTTCCACCTAAAGTTTTTGTAATCCTCTTTATTATTTATTTTCACAGGTGTCCTTCAGTTTCATAAGATGAATAATGATCCCTTTACTGAGGGGTTTTAATCCAGAAAACTGGGCAGTAATATTAATGATTTATTTTGGCAAATTTTTCATTAGGAAATTGTTGTTCATCTCTGTAAACCCAAAGCTTCCTTAATACAGGGACTAAATACTTGCGTAAAGCAGTGAGTATTTATGCTTATATATGTAATATTCATTTAAGGTTTGCTTATTATCATGTTTTAAAGCTAAATTCAATGCAATGTAACATCAGAAGCCTATGCTCCATTAAACCTGCTCTGTGATACTTAATTGGAAGAAAGAGTTAACAGAACATGGGTGGACAGTGAAAGGAGTCTTTGCACTTCCAATCCTGTTAATGAAGAATGCTATGCAATAAATGAGCGATCTTCAATTCCCATACAAACAGTAAACACTTAACTGCATGCTTTGGCAGCTATAAAAAGTGCTGAGAAGGATTAAATCCTAACAACATATGTGGTGGTGTAAATGCAATAAAAATATACTCTTGCTTAAGTATATATCAAATTAATTTTTAAGAAATACATTATGAAATATGTGCATGGAATGGCATAGTGGTTAATGCTACAGCCTCACTCCTTGAGTACGAAGCTTTAAACGTCTGTCAGACACTAGTAACGTGGCTCACCAAAGCTGAGTTGGCAGCCGACTAGGAAGACGGTTGATTCTAAACTGGACATGTCTGAGTGAATGTAGGTGTAAGACTGAGACAGCCCTACTATGGACTGGCATTTTACCCAGTGTTCGTTCCTGTCACATTTTCCCTGGGTGCATATTAGATTCACGGAGAACCTTAAAGACAAATGTATAAGCAAATTTGTTCTACAGCAAGGTTACAATTTTGTCCTGTGCTGTTTCCTGTCTTTTGTCTAGTACTTCTGAAAAAAGCTTCAGCTACTGTGACTTTTTATGAAAATCAGATATGCATGAAAAATGAATGAATGAACAAACTGTGCAGGATGATACTACAACAGATTAGTAGAAGGTTTATCTTCTAACTGCACACATAAACGAAACCATTTACCATAAACATAAAATAAAATGCAAATTTAAAGCAGGACACATTAATGTGTGTACTCTTATATAGTACATGAATACCAAATTTATTTTAAGTAGCTAATATGCCGAGCATGTCCAATTTTGGATTGTGGGAAAATGTAAACAAAAAACAATGCAAAGAACATGCATAGACAGTGGGCAGGCTAGGAAATTAATTCACCAGTACAGCACTGTGTCACCTTAAATCACAATAATAATGCCTATCTAAAATTTGCTTAACTAAATCTGTATAGTACATGGCTGAATAACCAACTGCGCAGCTGTACAATAGCTTTACGGAAAACAATTAAATGGAAAGCAGGAGGGAACTGATTATTATTACTAATCACGTAACTAAAAATGTACCTTACCAGGCAGCACTGCACTAACACGCATAACCTGAGATACAACATTATGTTCCAAGGTTTAACTATGTTTCAGTTGCTTTTAACATTTAAATGCTGTATCGGCAATATTTTCATGTGTATAATTCTAACCTCTATGGACTATGTTTTAATAACTCAACATCAAAATGGACTGCACTAGATTTCTTTAAAAACTATTGGTAAATCAAATTACAAAGAGTGAAAACAGAAACCTTCAACCTATGTGAAGTACTTTACGAAATATGGGGGACACTTAAAATGACAAAATTATTGTTTTGCCTTTTTTTTTTGATGGAACTTACCTTAAGAATTTCATCCCCTATGATGACGATTCCAGCAGTAATCACATTTTTTTGTGACTCATTTGTATTGATGTTGTTGGAAGAAGGCCCCATAGCAAAATCTGCCATAGCAGTGAAATGGCCACTCAGTCTCTGGACTCGAACCACGTTTCGTGCAACACTGTGCAACATTAAATGCAGTTTGTAGTACACAAAGAGATCACTGGCAATCCATGACACACATTATAGGAATGAAATCTGCAATATATAAAATTCAAAAAACAAATAGACCTATTAAAAACTACTAAAAAAATGACAGAAGAATGTATAGACCTACAATTTTAACTGCTTCATCTGCATAATAAATGTTTGTTTTAAATACATACACAGATTTCCTATCCTATAAAATAAACACCTCAATCATACTTGAGAATGATAGTGCAGGAAATTCTACACACACTCTAAATATCTTCTTTTAAAATCCAAGCTCTTTTAACATATTTAAATAAAAATCCTTTGCAATTAAACTAAAAATACAATATTTGAATAGACAAACTTTGTGAAAATGCACAAGTTAGGATCAACTTTTGTTAATCTGTCCAACCCATTACTATAAAAGCGACCACTTTATTAAAGATTCCTTCAGATAAGTAGCTTTTAAATTAAAAAAGCAGTTTGTATACTTTAAATCCTATCATAATGAACTATGGATGCATGTAATACCTTCCATGCATACCTTCATTTGTGAATATTGATTATTAAAATTATTTTATCAGGGACCCAGTTTACAATAATTTTCCTTCCACTGCCCAAAGACAGGCATGTTAGGTTAACTGGGAATCCTAAATCAGCTCAGTATGAGTGAGTTTGTTCTCTGATAGCTAACAGTTAACCAAAGAAAATGAACACAATTAAAGAATACTCCATCTAGACAAACGATGGCGAAACCTTCCACACAAACTGAAAAAGTTTAATGTTCAACCATTTTAAACTAGCAATTTAACTCCAGTCTGCCATGTTAAACGAAAAAACACAAGTCTCGGTCCATAAAGCAATTCGGTCTTTTCTTTGGGGTTAGGACTGTTTCTAGGTATTGAAAACTATGGAGGAAATATTAACATCTTAACACAAATGGCGATACGCATCCGAATTAATAATGACAAAACTTATTTCATGATAGGATTTAAGATATTACTTCACTACCAGTGTGTGCATTGTTGTATTTTGCCGTATGGTTCAGGTGTAGCACAAATTCTGTAAACAAGATAGATAAAACCTATCATATTGTTGCTAGCAGAAAATATTAATTATCAAAAGGAGGGAAAAATGGGCCGTCTAGTGTCGATTACAAAGCCCCGTAGTAACTGATGCGGAAGTCACATCAGACATGTTCAGATTACCAAATTGATTCTCGGTTTATATATTCTTTGAGGATTCATATTACAAAATACAAGGCTCAGTTTGCACTGGGATGAAGCGTGCTATACTGCCTCAGTGTTTTACAGCACAGATCTCACGCTTCACTAAAATTCTACGGAAGGAAGGAATGAATGAAACACGCCAATGACTACAAAGTTCAAAAGACGGCAGAGTGTAAAGTGTACACAAGCGGCCAAATGACGCGTAAATCTCGTTGATTAGCACATAAACTTTATCCCTGTCAGAACTCGCAAAACCCTGAATTGCATTTTAAAAAAGCACATATACAATCGGTACCCGTAATTGAAGGAAAAAAAAAAACTTCAGCGTTGTCAGGAAAAACTGTACGTACTACGTACTCAAAATGGTTGGTACTCAAATGCGTTTCCCAGCATTTCTACACATTATCAATCACTTACCAGTACACCCGGCTGCGATATGCTAAAGAAATATACCCACCCACTCCTTGGATTGCGACCAACAGCAGGATACATTAGACTGATGGTCAGCACAACTTGCCAATCACAGCAAAGACCAACTGATCATGTTAAAAATTGCATAGTTTGGTTGAGAGCTCAAAAACCGATTTGGACTAACTTCCTCCAATAATAAGGCTGTATATTCGCGTAATAAACTAACAAACACTGTTATTTTTCTGTTTAATTTGTATTTTTATTAAAAAGGTCCATTACAGCTTTATTCCAAAAGCGGCACGACATTTTCTTTAAACATAGTACGCCACTGTATTACATATAGATGGTCAACAATGAACATCATACTTAAGGAAGACACTATTTAACACAGTCAGCTCAGATACCAACAATATAAAACATAAGATTATCTCGTATAACATACAAAATATGCATTTCCTTTGTAAATTGCACAACAGGGCCAAGCAAAATTAGGCTGACACTTTAAAAGTCAAATAAAATACGCTTGTACTAAACAGCATTGCAATAACTCATTAAACCAATTACTTGCCCTAAAGCAAAACAAGTTCAAAGATTATCTTTCTCAGTGAACTTAAAGTTGGGTGATTTCTGCTTCGGCTATTCGACTATCTACAATGAACTTGCAATATTATGAAATAATATTAGTAAAAAACGGTTTTCAAAAAAAAAAAAAAAAAGGAAACCGGATGACATTTTCCTAATGTCATGCATTTTTATCAGTGGCCCTTGCTGTAGGAAATAAAAAAATATATGTTACTTTTATAGTAAATCTGCCAGAACAAATAACCAGATTGCGCAGCATTCAATACAGAAGATGTCAGTGCACACTTATTTAATTTAGAAATTTCAAAAGAACCAAGCACTCACAAAAATTTAAAATACTAATATAAAGTCAGTGCCATCCACATAGGCAGCATTACTCCTCCAGCAATCCGAAATGTGTTGAATGATGTCTCATTAGGATTCTTAAAGCAAGTCCGCCTTCCTGATGTTCAAATTTTTATATATTATATTTGGTTCAGATAGCAATCTGTAAAAAGTCATTTAATCGATATCTTGTTTAAAGCTCGTATTCAATTAGCCGTAGTCTTCTCTGGCAGAGGTCTCCTGAACAGCAGAATATGTGGTTCTGTTTAATGAAAAAACAAGGATAAAACATCTTAAGAAAAGCAGAGAACACCCAGTTTAATGTGAAATAAAGCCTTGTAGAGTATTACAATATTTTTCTTTGAGACACTGAAAAACAAAAACAAAAGTAAAAACAGCACAAACTAAATTTATATATAATCCATGTTATATTTTCATAGTAACAAGTGTCTAACCCTTTTAACCTCCCTTTTTATTGTAAGATGTGGCCACTTTTCACATGCTTTCTGGTCTATAAATTGTTTAGCATCCAATCTTTGCACCACAACCTACCTCCCACCCTCAAACTGCTTTGCCTCTTTTTTGGATCCTCCATACCAGGCAGATGCTCAATATGCATATAATAGTAGAACTGTCACATTTTTCACTTTTACTACTCAACGTTTCAAGTATTACTTATTTTTTTTATATAGACAGGTTAAAACTATGTTTTAGTAATTTCCTGTATATTCATGCATGCCAATTTAAAATTACAATGTAAAAATGCATGGTTTATGTAGCAAATGTGGAAATGCTACAGTATATATTGGTAAATGTGTATACATTTCTTTGACTGAATTTCTTTCCTTGGAAATTAAACTGATCTCAGATATATAGTAAAAATGGGATACTGACTGAGAAAGCTTGAAAAGTACTCTTAAGAATATCAAATATTTTATCACTTGTATAACTGATCAAGGGCAGCACGGTGGCGCAGTGGTAGCACTGCTGCCTCACTGTTAGGAGACCCGGGTTCGCTTCCTGGGTCCTCCCTGCGAGGAGTGTGCATGTTCTCCCCGTGTCTGTGTGGGTTTCCTCCGGGCGCTACGGTTTCCTCCCACAGTCCAAAGACATGCAGGTTAGGTGGATTGACGATTCTAAATTGGCCCTAGTGTGTGCTTGGTGTGTGGGTGTGTTTGTGTGTGTCCTGCAGTGGGTTGGCACCCTGTCCGGGATTGATTCCTGCCTTGTGTCCTGTGTTGGCTGGGATTGGCTCCAGAAGACCCCCGTGACCCTGTGTTTGGATTCACTGGGTTGGAAAATGGATGGATGGATAACTGATCAATTTGAAAGTTGTACATTTAAAGATACTACATGCAACGCAGGACTTGGAGTACAGCATCTTAGAAGATGATTTACATGGAGCGCACATGTCTGAATTTTAGGCATTTCATGGGATTTATTGGCCTAATTTCCATTACTGAAAACTTGCCAAATACTAAATGATGAATTAAGATAGGGAAATGTTCAAGAACTACTATAACTGCTGAAACATGCCTAATTTATTGTTTTTACCAGGATGAAATGGCATATATCTGTTTCAAACATAACAGAAAATGTGAAAATCCAGTTTTTTTTTTGTAGCAAATGTACTGTGATAGCAGCTTTCTATTTCAGTACCTACTCTAACAGACTAAGAAAACACCAAAAAAATAAAGATATTTTCAAAATGAATAATCATATACAAGTACTGTATAATGTTCCTTCCCATCTACAAGTCTATTTGCAGAAACCATTTAAGCTAGTTCAATCGATAGTGTGCCATAGTCTTTACTGACAGGGTACACAGTTCACAAACATGCTCACAGAGGAGCAATTTAAACTCTGCAAGTAATATAACAACACCACTCAGGCTTCTATATATAAGAAGCCAAAAGAGCATTTAAAAATGCCTTCAATTCAGTTTTAGACTAGAAGCAAAAGTCAAAGTAACTAAAAATATTTTCAGGGAAACAACATACAATTTAGAAAGATCTCACAATAACAAGACTGTTTCCAAAAATAATGAAATTGGTGGAGGAACAATCAGGAAAGAAACAAGTGATTCAAAATGATGAAAAGCTCGACAGTCTAAAAAAGAAGAACAGAAAACCTGCAAGTTACTTAGATTCATATAATAGGATTTTAAAAGTTAAAACAAGCAAAACACTAATGTATTAACAGAATGAAAAGAACAACTTTAATGTACTTAGTGCATTAGGTACACTGCATACTGTCAATAAATCTAATTTTAGAATTACTGTATTGCATGCCAATAACCACAAAAAGACATTTAATAGATATCTGGCATTAGCCAATAACAAAATGTTACTTTATACACCTTCTCAAAAAAGTAAGAGAGTGTCAGTTGGCAATATACCGGTAATTGTGCAAGAGATCTTTATCAGAGTTGTTTTTATAAAGACATTCTATAAATTGTAAGACAAACTGACCAGGATCATGAATCATATAGTGCACCCAGCCCTGGCTCTGTTGAACTCCCAAATTACGCCATTCTGTCTCTGACATCAAGTGATTTGTAGGCACCAATTTAGCAATATCTTTGGGCAACATTACATGTCTGGAAGACAACAAAATTGAAAAAATGTAAACCATTGAAATTAAAAATGTCTTTTTTTTTAAACTGACAAAAATATAAAAACATAATAGCTACACATTTACAGTAGCTGCATTAACTGCACTAAGCATCTACTTTAACTAAAATATGTACAAACATAAAAAAAAAATAATGGCCAGAGATTAGCAGACCATTCTTTTCTCTCCTCAAGCAAATCTGCTCATATTTTTTAAAGTAATACAGCTAAATATCTACCCAGATGAATCATACACAGGCAACCCTGCAATTCTAGAAACGTTTAAAATTAAGAGGAATAATTTACAATTTTTTTTCCATGTTTCAGGATAGAATTAAATTTCCTAAACTTTTTTCCATTAGACATGTACAGCCAATTTATGTTAAATTATATACGCTGTTACTGTCCATTAGACAAACAGGTGTCTTGTATTCAACAGAGCAATTTATAATAATAATCTGAGTACCAGTGCCATAGTGCAGAGACAAGCTTTATCAATCATATTAAACTTCTTTCCAAACTAAATCTTTCATTAAAAGAATTATTTTAAAATGTTTTCAGTTATAATTAAAAGTTAACTAACAAGAGACAACAGTGCAAATAACAATTTGCATGATTTTCTGTTAACACCTATTAAAATCTGTTTATTCTTCATAAAATAGCTATTTCTAAAATTGACATTGTGAAAGTAGGTTTAAACACATATAATCATATTTAAATTATTTATTATGAATAAAGCATAATAAGTTAATAAATTCCATTATTTCCATTGAAAAATAAATCCAGACCACTAAGTTCTGTATGGTCTCATTATAGAAAGGAATTTGTCTGTGATCTATAAACTGGTGGGAACAACAACTTGAAATGACAGTGATACTTCAGCTTCAAGCTTGGTAAAGGCTATTATATATAACTTTCTCTCCATTGCATAACAAAACAGCATATTATAAGATGAAAAATTAAGTTCAATAAAGTGTTCCCAGTTTTGAGAATATATAACATAAATCACTACAGTAACTCTATATTACATTTTCAGTTACATTTGACATGAACAATACAAGAAACACAAGAGTTACACAGGAATACAATCATTTTACTATTAACCCCAACCTAATTAAACCTGCTACAACCATCACAGGATGAACAGTACATTTACTAATTATCCACACTGGTCAAATTTACAATTACTATATAACAATTTAGGTGTGGTTTTAAATTTGGTCAGAACTAATTATCCTCCCACTGATCTATCAACCCCACTCTATCAAAATGAGTGTTGTAGCAGGTGATTTATCCCACCCTAACTTGCTGCAGTGCTGTAACACTTTGCAACATACCTATACTAAAATACACCAGACCAAAAAAATGCATGCACAAACATTTTATTTTCATTTGCTTCACTGACTGATGTGCTCTGGGGCTTTAAACATAATTTTCTTGAAAGGAAAACAGCATGATAGTTTTAAATCTATTATTAAAATTAAATGTGAAATAACTTGCAATTCCTCATTTTTTAGATTTCTTGCAGATCTACAGTGGGGATATAGCTTTATTTTTTTCCTTGCATTAAATGAACGAGAAAATGCCACCAATCCTTCCATACTCTAATTTTCTTATCCAGTTTCACACCACTTAATACAAAGAACTAGCCCTTGATGACGTGCTAATTCAATGCATGATACTCGCACACATATCCACAATCACACACTGCCAATTTATTCAATCATTCACATCCTTTGCTTATAGAAGGAATGTCAGAGTACGGGGGAGAGACAGGGAACACTTGTCTACTCCAAACAGTATCTAGGCCAGGATTCAAATCCACAACTCTGGGGATGCCTCATATTAAATTTAATATCTTTATTACGTGTAAAATGTTGAGGCATTGGACTTGAAAGCTTAAGGATGCTGATCCTGTTTCTGCTTTTATCTTTGTGTGAACGTGAACAAGTCACTTAACTGGCCTGTTCTCTGCTTATTAAAAAAAAAAAAAAAAAAAGTCTACACAACTGCATTGCATATTTATCTTGAAAGCCATCAATTTTATGAACCCATATAATCCAGTTCACATTGGCAGAGGCTGGAACCCAATCTAGTTGAAATGTGTCTGTGGAATTTGCCAAATAAAATAATTTAAAAAGTACACACAGGAGGCTGAAAACATCACATGTTGTTATATGACAGCTGTGGATCATAATAGACCCTGACTTTAAATGCCTTCTACTGTACTTGGATAATGTAATGATGCTCTACATGTTTAAACACAAAGCATCTGAATGGGCCTGAACAATTTAAAAATGCATCCGACGTTATTCTGTTCCGACAAACTAAATAAAACTAATATAGCAAGTATGATTGATCGCATAAATACAGTAATCAAATGATTCTTTGCAAATTCGTGACCATAATGGGTTAAAGACATTACTATGAATCAGAGGTCAGTTTTTGAATCTGTGCGAAAATCTTTCATAGTTAACAGCCATCGCCGTAAAACATTTAGTCGATTACTCCGTTAACAGCCCACATTACGACAACAAAAGCAAAATACAACTTTATTGAAAAATAAATTTTTGACGAAAAATTAAAAGAAAAACACTCCAGACTAAAAGGCCAGCTGTTGTTCGCATACGAGATGCTCACCTGTATTCATATAGTTCGTCGTCGTATTTATCAGAGTAGTAAATGTGTTTCTTATCCATTATGAAAAATTAGAGCGAGAACAGTCGACAACGGTTTGAAAAAATAAACTCGAGCTCAGCGCTAACTAACAGATTACAGGTCTGCTCGATTAAAATGTACAGTTAGCTTAGATATGAAACCATAAACTGACAAAACACATGCCAAAAACGAAGAAATAAACGCTGGGTGCAGACTAACAAAATACGCTTTTATACAGCATTGATAAATTACATAGTAGAAATACGAAGCCAGAACGGTTGACGCGCTCTTCCACTGCTTGATCCCTCCCCGCACCGCCAAGTTTTAAACAAACAACTTCGCATTTTCATTGGTCAAAGTTCTGTGTCACATGACATGAGACCGAAACAGAATCTTGGAGAAACTTGTACACGTCACGTCACGACACTGGGGATGAAAACCGATAACCCGCTTTAAAACAATGTGAGTCCCAGTGTTTCTAGGTCAGGGGGAATTCTGTCATTTTTAATGGGATGTCAGTGCCATGGGGGAAAAATTGGAGTTTCATTGGGGGAAGTATGCGCGGATTTTTTTAAAAATCGGTGGGGAGGGGTGTTATTGTGAATTACTTTCCTGTGGAAATAGACTTCCATACCTTCCACGTTTTTCCTACCTCCAAATGTTCGATGAAACTGTCATCTAGCAATAATTAACATACTGGACAGGCATGTATTGATCCATTTTAAAGCTCATGTATAATAGGTTACGACTTAGATTGATGGGCTACCTGAGCCCCCAACTGAGTGCAATTGCAGCTCACAGTACCTATAAAATCAGTCTCGTATTTCCCCCAACATAACGTTAACGCCCATCGAATGTGCAAATCGAATGCCCTATTGCACTGTATAACTAAGATTAGGGTTGTGGGAAGGTTATCTGACACAGAGGGAGCTATGTGACCTACATCATAACTATTCAGGGCTGTAGTTAGACCCATCTTGTCCCACCTACACTCATCCTGCTACTTCTTTTAAGTTTATTAACAAGAGTCAGATATCTTGCTAAATATTAACACAAAACTAGGGCTGGTATTAGCTTGCAGAGCTCTCTGTCAGCTTCACAGGACTGGAAACAAATATCTTGATATATTCCAGTATAATATTTATCATTCTTTTTTTTCTCTTCACCCTTTACACTTAAGACTATAAATATACCGTAACACCAGGTCATGTGTTAGTGAAGAAAGATTCACTGATCTTGACTTTGCAGATGGTGCTGTGATCTTTGCAGAGTCAATGGAGGCTCTGATCAGGGCTCTTGAGGGACTGAGCTAGAAGTCTGAGTGTTTGGGCTTGTGAGTGTCCTGGATAAAAACCAACATCCAGGCCTTTAATGACCTCTTGGGCACAGCCATCAGCAGTGTGTCTATCTGCAGAGAGGGTGTCGACCTCGACAAGAGGTTTACTTACCTCAGCAGTGACATTCATGTCTCTGGTGACTGTTCCTATGAAGTCAGTAGATGGATTGGGAAAGCAAGGGGGGGTTGCTGGAAAGCGGTGTGGTGCGCCCAATATCTATGCAAAAGAATGAATGTCCAAGTCTTTAGAGTCCTGGTGCTTCCTGTCTTGCTATATTGTTGCAAGACATGGATGCTGTCCAGGCAGCTGTGACAAAGACTGGACTCCTTCAGTACTGTCTCTCTTCGGAGAATCCTTGAGTTTTGCCAGTTTGACTTTTTGTCAAATGAGCAGTTGCTCATGGAGTCCCAAATGAGGCACATTATCTGCATTGTGATAGAGCTTCAGTTACAGCACAACGGCCATGTGGCACAATTCCCCAGAGGTAATCCAGTTTACAGGATCCTCATTGTTGAGGACCCACCTGGCTGCACCAGGACCTAACTGGCTAGACCAGGCCAAGGGGATGCACATGTAACACCTGGCTGTGACAGATAGATGGTCATTTCCGGAGGGTGGGACTGGACCGTGTGTCTGCCTGGGGGGGTTGCTAACCAGGATCCCGAGCTGTTTTGTCATGTGTTTGGTGCGGCAACACACTGTACCAATGCATGCTGCCCCTCCTGACCTGACTTGACATTGTTTTGGAGTCGTCTAATTTTAATTTTTTACATAAGCAACACATGAATTTATTATTTTTATACAAATTATATAAGTATGTCATTTACATGGAATTTGATGTGGTGGTTCTAACACAAATACAATATAAATATAAACAACATAACGTCAACTGAAATCATTATTTCATAACATCCCAGAACCAATTAATTTAATAGCAGTAACAAATAATACTTAGATGTATCTATTAAAATTTGTGTCAATTGATTAATTTCTTAATGCACTTTGGCAGTTCAGTCTCACAGAGAAATGGTTGGGTGCCAGGTGGTAATCAATCCTAAAAGGGGTGTCAGTCAATCATGGGATGCACTCACTCAGGCAGCAAGCGGCCAATGTAGAGTTTCCAGATAAACAAACCTCCACATGTTTGGTAAGGGAGAGGACAACATGAATATATGAAACTCACGCAGACACATGCAAACATCTTAATTACAATACAACATTCTCAAACCTGATCTAATCCATAATATACACAAGGCAGGAATTCCCCAAATACAGTATGTGTCACATACAGACAGGGCAATCGGAAACTGCCAACCATCATAAAAATTCTGCACAACTTTATGATGTAGCAGGAATACCAGAGTGGCCAAAGAAAAACATGCATTGACAAACGATGAGAACATATAAACTTCATGACAAGGTCGAACCCTGTCCGCTGGATTTGTGGGGCAGCATGGCTGATCCAATGCATCACAATGCATTATGATTACAATGTTAAATCTACATGATGTAGTTGCTTGTTTTGCAACAATACATTGAAACAGAGCATCATATTGAGCACATTACAGTTAAAATTAGGCTATTTCACAAAATGCTCTTGCATTTATTTAGCCTTCACTTGTATCAAATGTGCCTTAGAAATAAAAATAACAAACAATTCAAGGCCTAGATCATAGGTGATAAGTTAAGTTATTGCATGCATTAATTAAACAATTGAATAAAAAGGCAACTGCTACTCAGATATTCATTACTAAAAAAGAAAGAAAACCATGTGAGCACATGAACATGACAGTTGGTAAGGCAAAGGAGCAGCAAGGGAAGCTGTTAAGCTGATGGAGAGTCTTTTGGTGCAATGCAAACAATAAACGAGAATTGCAAACAGGCCAAAATTGTGGCAGCTGTAGCAGTGATCAAAGTGAAGGTCTATGTGCAAGTGAACTGGTGAAACAATAGAAAGTAACTTTCAAGCAGCTTCAAGGAGCATGTATCAGACCAGTTGATGAAGCTGCAACGATAGCTAAGATGATGTCTAGACTGTTTTCAGCAAAGATGGTGAAATATTGGCTTCAACTGTCAACATTGTTGAGAGATGGAAATAGTACTTTGGGGAGCTTTTAAAACTAGCAGATACACCCTCCTAGAAGGCAGTGATGAAAAATTCACATCCAATTAACCAATCCTGTCTACATGTGCTTTGTGGACTTGCATAAAGCTTATGTTTGTGTACCCTGTGGTATCTAGTGCACAGTGCTATAAGAGAATGGGATTCTGTAGCTGTTTCTCTTTGTCATTCGGTCATGTACGTAAAGAGCAAGAGTTGTGTTTGCATACTTACAGTAGTATTAAGTCAAAACCACTAAATGTGGGTGATGACATTTGTAAAGGTTTCATCTTGTCTCCTGTCCAGTTCAGGATTTTAATGGACAAGGCATATTTCAGCTAAGGGTTGTGGTGTATGTGTTTTGAGAACCATATGTGTTCATCTTCCTGCTGGCAGATGATGTCGCCCTTCTTGCCTCATAAAAATGTTTTGTGCACACTGTGTACCTATGAAGTAAATGGGATAAGAATTTGCACTTCCAAGTCATGAGTAATGATTCTTTCCCAGTAAAGAGTTAGATGCTTTCAGCAGGTAAAGAATGAACAGGTATTCCAAGCTGAGAAGTCTGGGTACCTCAGGCCCTTGTTCATAAGTGAGTGCAGAGGTGAGATTGATCAATGAATCAGTGTAGTGACAGCAGTTTTATGTATATTGTACCAGACTGCGGCTAAGAATAGGGAAGAAACTGTCAAATGAAACTGCAAGTACAAGAAGCCAAAATGAGGTTCTTGTGGCTTGCTCTTGACAGTACTGAAGGACCATCTAGTAGCTCCACAAAAGGCTGCTGAAATGGTACATGTATGTAGTTAAGATATCCCATGGGTGCCCTCCATGTGAGGTGTACAAATCACAGCCTGTCTAGTAGAAGACTTTGGGGCACACCCAGGAAATGTTGAAGAGATGTATGAAGAAATTAGGCCTAAAGAACGTTCCTGCATGGCGAAAGAAAATCGTGGCCAGCCCAGTACAAAGACACTCACCAATAAAATTGAACAGACAAAAATAGTGATGATAGATGATTGGATGGATGGATGGAGGGAAGGACAGACAGATGGATGGACATTATCAATGTTGTTTTTATAAAATGTAATCATGCGTATCTATTTTTTTACTTATAGATATAAAACTATTATAAGGTGTTACAAGGTATACAATTTCAATTGTGAAAATGTATGAAATGTGGATTGTTCAGGTCAGCTCCATGCCTCCTTGTCTCTGCCGGCCGGGAGCCTCTGCAACCCAGATCCGTTGACAGTCATGAACCAAGTTGAGCTGGGCAAATAAGGATACACAAATTCAACATGTGGTTGGTGCATAAGTGCCAAATACTTTTATTTAAATTCCAACAGGAACAACACAGTGTTCAAAAAATAAAAATAAAAATAAATAAATAATCCAATAAAACTGTAAATATTGTGGATGTTAACAAAAATCCAATACACATTCCAAATTACAAACAAGGTTAAAATCCAGAGAGAGTTCTTAAAAATGAGCCCCAGTGCTTCCTTCTAAAACCAGGCTTCTCTTCCACTTATCCTATCCGAACTTCACAGTAAGAAGAGAACCTTGCCAACCGGTGCAGTCAACCCTAAATACCTGGCTCAAGTCCTTATTGCCAGGTCTTCATCATCCGTGGGGCGCTGCGCTGAGCTGCACACACGTCTCTAGCAGCCAATCCTTTGGCATTTATGGGAGACACTGCTTAACAGGTCACTCCTATTCTCCAGCATCACTCAATAGGAGTGCTCCTTCTTCAACCCCAGGCTCTTTTCTCTGAGGCTCGCTCCCAACCATCTATCTTCATTCTTCCTTAGCATGGACTCTCCCAATTCTGTCTCTCACTTCCTCTTTCTTTCTTTTGCTTTAACTTCAGATCTTCTCCTTTTTGTCCCTTCTATGTTCTTTCTGCTCCTTTTCTCTTTCTCTTTTTGCTTCTTTCCCCTCTTCTTGCATAATAGGGTGCAGATGTGACCCTCCGCCCACTCCGAGGTGTGAATGAGGCATCTGACTGATCCACTTGCATTTGTACGTGGGTGTGCGATCGGCCAAGCACTGCAATCAACCCCAGAGCAGCACTGTCATTTGCACACCTGCACCCGTTCTGAGCCTGCACACTCTCAGGATTATTTATTCAAAAACCTACATAGTGCCACAGACCACTCATCACATGGACTAACTAGTCTAATTTTGTCTTGTAGTAATTTTAATATTTATCCTTATGTTAGTTAACCTTTGCCCTCTAG
Source organism: Polypterus senegalus (assembly GCF_016835505.1). Taxonomy (NCBI): domain Eukaryota; kingdom Metazoa; phylum Chordata; class Cladistia; order Polypteriformes; family Polypteridae; genus Polypterus; species Polypterus senegalus. The sequence continues at coordinate 81,442,458 of NC_053154.1, forward strand.
AGCCTGTCTTTTCTAACTTTGTTTGAATGACAAAGTTGTTTGAACAGATTTAGCAGTCCCAGATAAATATCCCTATTGGAATATGAACCCTTACTGCTAAAAAAACACAGACAAAAACTCATAAAAAGTCATCACATGTCTTCTTTGTCCTCTTTACTATACATTATCAAATAATTTTTATAAACCAACCTTGACTCTCTCTAAATTCCTTTCCACCCATACAGTATATACATTTTTCCTTGGAGATATCTGATTCATTTGCCCAGATAAGATACCTATGTGGGGCTTTATTCACTTAGGAGTTTTTAAAAAGGGAAGTTTACCCATTTTTGAAACAGGGGCTCATACCAAGGATTTTTTGCTGTTTTTTTGTTTTGCACCCTCACCCACCACAACCTATTTTCTATGGGGGAGAAGTGAAAGCTTTAGATTCATCAAAAATTTCAGTCTCTGGTTTTTGATGGTTATCGATGTTTTAGGGTCCCCTGATACTGAAAACATCAAAATCTTGATGATGGGTATGTGTCTGTCTCTGTGTGTGTGTGTGTGTGTTTCTGTGTGTCTCAGTTTCTTAAGGATGGTCTAGAGTAGGAGTCCCCAACTCCGGTCCTGGAAGGCACCAGTGGCTGTAGGTTTTCATGCTGCTAATTAACTTCTTTTGAATTCAGTTTTAATTGACTTGTTTTTTAAGATTTGTTCCCCTGAATTGCTTCATTTCTTTCCTTAAATGGCACCCAAACAAAAATGAAATTTGAAGGGAGTGAGTCAACCAAAGATCAACTAAGTCAGAGCCTCAAACTCCAAACAATTTCACTCCAAACAGTTGCTTAATTAGGCTGTGATTATTGCTGTTAATTAAACTCATTCTTTAATTCCATGGCTTGTTGCTGGTCTCATTGTGCAATAGCATACATTTCCGAAATTGTTGATTATCTCTTTTCTAAGAGCATTGTCAAAATGTTTTGGGGATCTGAACAGATCAGCATTTCTGAGACCTACACCTTTCTTTATTTTCAAATATTGTATGTTTGATACAGTTTGTTGGTCATGTTTTGGTTTATATTATATATCATTATTGTTTGGCTCCTAATTAAGGAAAAGTAAACAATTAAGGGGTCTGAGTCTTCAAGAGCAAGTCAAATAAAATTAATTCAAACGAAGTTAATTAGCAGGAAAAACGGGTCACTAATTAAGAGAAGGGTTAGAATGAAGATCTGCTGCCACTGGAGCCCTCTAGGACTGGAGTTGGGGACCCCTGGTCTAGAACTAAAATGGCTGGACTTGAAAAATACCAGACTTGAAACTTAAGTATGTTGATGATGTGCCAATTAGTTTTTGAGCCAAAACGTGCAAAAGAAAGAGACACTCTAGAGGAACCCTCAAATACCGTAATTCTGCAATTAACCAAGAATTTTTCTCATGAAAAGGCTGTTATAATGACCTTTTTTATGATCAGAAAGATCAGCATCAGAGCAATAAATGATTACTGAACTGTTTTAGAATAGTTCGGGTAACTTGGTTCCTAGGGCACAAAGCCTACTGATGCTCATGTCTGAATTTTTTAATTTATTTTGTTTTTCAAGAAGCTTAAAATGCACTACAAATATCATTAAAATATCATACTATTAAATGTGTCTTTTAAAATTATTTTGTTAGTATTAAAAATGTTCTATCCTTGTGCCAATTCAAAATGTAAATGTTAGAAAATACAATAGAATTTTGAAATACTAAGGAAAAAAAGTGAAGTCTGTTGATTAAATAAAATGAGTCTTGATGTTGAAGGTCTGAGGATTGTAGAGACAGAAGAAAATATTAATTGATGCCTCATAAAGACTAAGAACATAATTAAAGATTGTGGCCGTCCTCCACATTCACTTTTCTCAATCTGCTCTTCTGGCAAACAGGAATGTTTCTATTTAAAGTTTATATATATAACTAGCAAAATACCCGCGCTTCGCAGCGGAGAAGAAGTGTGTTAAAGAAGTTATGAAAAAGGAAAGGAAACATTTTAAAAATAATGTAACATTTGCTTTCTATTCGTTTCCATAAGCACAGTCCTTCACCAGCAGTTATTTAATGTTAGCTCAGACCAGGCACTTAAAAGTTTCTCTCGCACTTTTGCTGAGTTTGTGCTAAACACTATTCTATCCCTGACCATCTAATCTTTGTTTGCATAAGCGCAGTCCTTCACTTTGCAATTTTAACTCAGTTACAAAGTGATCAAAAGTCTCGTTTATACCTTGTGTCTTCTCATTAAACTTGTATCTCGCGAATATCGTATTCGTCATAGGAATGACAAATGCCAGCATGTCTATAAACTTAATTTAAACTTACAGTTTACACCGTGCTTTGTTTCCGCAGTAGCTGCACTTATGAATATGCTTGTATGCGTCACTCACATCATATTCTTTTGCTGTCTTCTCAATTGTGTAATGCTTTTTTTGTTCAGTGCTCTTTGGAGCTCTTTCTTGTTCTCTACGTACTGCGTTCACAGTCAGTTCACGTGAGTCGCTCTCTTGTGTGATCTTGCGATGTCCACGGCTTTATTTAATGTTAGCTAAGACCTGGCACTTAAAAGTTTCTCTCGCACTTTTGCTGAGTTTGTGCCAAACACTAGACCATCTCATCTTCGTTTGCATAAGCACAGTCTTTCACCCGCGAATATTTACCTTATATGGGCAGGCACTCAATTACGTGGGAGGTATGATGATGCGGGACGGAACTCTTCCTCTCGCAGCGACCGAGCTGCAATCTATGGCCGTATATATGGTTGAAAGTAGGTTCCAGTTATGACCGTTACACATAGAATTTCAAAATGAAACCTGCCTAACTTTTGTAAGTAAGCTGTAAGGAATGTGCCTGCCAAATTTCAGCCTTCCACCTACACGGGAAGTTGGAGAATTAGTGATGAGTGAGTGAGTGAGTGAGTGAGTGAGTTAGTCAGTCATTGAGGGCTTTGCCTTTTATTAGTATAGATTACATTCTAAGTTGTGTAATTGTCATTGTTCTGGGGAGAATTGAAAGTAATAAATTTGAACTTGAAATGTTGGGAGGATGATAGTGTTCTTTTGGGAGGAAGATAGGAATGTTATTGAAAACCTAAGGTTTCATTCCTTGTTCAAGTATCTTTTCCTATTATTTAATCTTTCATTGCCTTCTGAATATTGTTTTGTAAATTGTTATTCACTTTTTCGTTTTTTTTTTATATATTGTTTCTTTGTGAATAACCTTGTATTAATTATATATTGCTACTAGCAAAATACCCGCACTTCGCAGCGGAGAAGTAGTGTGTTAAAGAAGTAAAGAAAAAGAAAAGGAAACATTTTGAAAATAACGTAACATGATTGTCAATGTAATTGTTTTGTCACTGTTATGAGTGTTGCTGTCATATCTATACTAATAAAAGGCAAAGCCCTCACTGACTGACTAACTCACTCACTCACTCACTCAGTTACTCAGTCACTCACTCACTCACTCACTCACTCACTATATATATATATATATATATATATATATATATATATACTGTAGATATAGATATGACAACAACACTCATATCAATGACAAATCAATTACATTAACAATCATGTTATGTTATTTTTCTTCAACACACTACTTCTCCGCTGCGAAGTGCGGGTATTCTGATACAAACCGGATTCCAAAAAAGTTGGGACACTATACAAATTGTGAATAAAAACTGAATGCAATGATGTGGAGGTGCCAACTTCTAATATTTTATTCAGAATAGAACATAAATCACGGAACAAAAGTTTAAACTGAGAAAATGTATCATTTTAAGGGAAAAATATGTTGATTCAGAATTTCATGGTGTCAACAAATCCCAAAAAAGTTGGGACAAGGCCATTTTCACCACTGTGTGGCATCTCCCCTTCTTCTTACAGCACTCAACAGACGTCTGGGGACCGAGGAGACCAGTTTCTCAAGTTTAGAAATAGGAATGCTCTCCCATTCTTGTCTAATACAGGTCTCTAATTGTCTTGGGCCTTCTTTGTCGCACCTTCCTCTTTATGATGCGCCAAATGTTCTCTATAGGTGAAAGATCTGGACTGCAGACTGGCCATTTCAGTACCCGGATCCTTCTCCTACGCAGCCATGATGTTGTGATTGATGCAGAATGTGGTCTGGCATTATCTTGTTGAAAAATGCAGGGTCTTCCCTGAAAGAGATGACGTCTGGATGGGAGCATATGTTGTTCTAGAACCTGAATATATTTTTCTGCATTGATGGTGCCTTTCCAGACATGCAAGCTGCCCATGCCACACGCACTCATGCAACCCCATACCATCAGAGATGCAGGCTTCTGAACTGAGCGTTGATAACAACTTGGGTTGTCCTTGTCCTCTTTGGTCCGGATGACATGGCGTCCCAGATTTCCAAAAAGAACTTCGAATCGTGACTCGTCTGACCACAGAACAGTCTTCCATTTTGCCACACTCCATTTTAAATGATCCCTGAGCTTGTGGATCTTGCTTAGAAATGTCTTCTTCTTTGCACTGTAGAGTTTCAGCTGGCAACGGCGGATGGCACGGTGGATTGTGTTCACTGACAATGGTTTCTGGAAGTATTCCTGAGCCCATTCTGTGATTTCCTTTACAGTAGCATTCCTGTTTGTGGTGCAGTGTCGTTTAAGGGCCGGAGATCACGGGCATCCAGTATGGTTTTACGGCCTTGACCCTTACGCACAGAGATTGTTCCAGATTCTCTGAATCTTCGGATGATGTTATGCACAGTTGATGATGATAGATGCAAAGTCTTTGCAATTTTTCGCTGGGTAACACCTTTCTGATATTGCTCCACTATCTTTCTGTGCAACATTGTGGGAATTGGTGATCCTCTACCCATCTTGGCTTCTGAGAGACACTGCCACTCTGAGAAGCTCTTTTTATACCCAATCATGTTGCCAATTGACCTAATTAGTGTTTATTGGTCTTCCAGCTCTTCGTTATGCTCAAATTTACTTTTTCCAGCCTCTTATTGCTACTTGTCCCAACTTTTTGGGATTTGTTGACACCGTGAAATTTTGAATCAACATATTTTTCCTTTAAAATGATACATTTACTCGGATTAAACGTTTGATCTGTCATCTACGTTCTATTACAAATAAAATATTGACATTTGCCATCTCCACATCATTGCATTCAGTTTTTATTCACAATTTGTTTAGTGTCCCAACTTTTTTGGAATCCGGTTTGTGTATATATATATATATATATATATATATATATATATATATATATATATATATATATATATATATTGTGGTAGATAGGGGGTGCTCTCGCTCCCTTGAACCCCTGTCCACGACTCCTGACACCAGGTAAAAGTCCAATTGTTGGTTTTATTTTGTTGCCACTGTGCACAAAGCATACTCTTATCCACAATACTCATATACTACACAGTAATCACTAACAAACCAATCCAGCTCCCAGACACGTTGCCATCCTTCCACCCAGCTCAGCTCACTCTCTGGGAGCTCCCACAGTCCTTTTATAATCCCTGACCCGAAGTGTTCTTAATCCTCAGTCCATGTGATCCTTATTCCTTCCGGGTCAGGGCAAACAGTCTTTTTCTTCAACCCGGGAGCACATCATTCCTTCCCGTCATTTGACCGTGACGTACTCCCGGATCATAAGGCACAAAAGAGCCCATTAGCCCCCCCACAGCGACTCCTGGTGGCCCCCAAGGTATCCAGCTGGGCTGTGTATAAATACTACAAAGTCCATGAGGCCCTGCTGGACCTCGGGGTACTATCCTGCTGTCGGGAGAGCTCCTCCTGGCGGCCTGGGGGTGAGGACCGGCATGAAAGGCCGGCAGTCCTCCACTATATATATATATATATATATATATATATATATATATATATATATATATATATATATATATATATATATATATATATATATATATATATATATAGACTCAAACCCATTATGACAGCAGCAATGCAAGCTGTGAGAAAACAGTAAAAAGGAGGCATGTCAGACGTCGTGGTACATTTTCTGATGCAGCTAGACGAAAACAACTTCATGACACTGCCGCCAAATACACAAAACAATTACTTTGACAATCATGTTACGTTACTTTTAAAATGTTTCCTTTTCTTTTCCATAACTTCTTTAACACACGACATCGCTGCGAAGCGCGGGTATTTTGATATATATACTGTATATATATCACAGCGACACTCATAACAGTGACAAAACAATTACATTGACAATCTTGTTACGTTATTTTCAAAACGTTTCCTTTTCTTTCTCTTTCCTTCTTTAATACACTAAAAATGTTTCCTTTTCTTTTCCTAACTTCTTTAACACACTACTTCTCGCTGTGAAGTGCAGGTATTTTGCTAGTATATATATATATATATATATATATATATATATATATATATATATATATATATATATATATATATATATATATATATATATATATATATATATATATATATAACTGATCACCCATTGGCCTCGCTCACTGAGTGCAAGGGAAAAAAATAAAATTTAAGTTATTAAACAGTAAAACATTAACATTTTAAGAAATAAAGATACATTGAGCAACACTGGAGTGGTTTCGGGTAAGCTACATCTTAAAGCTGGTATAACATAACAGGTAAGTAGTACTAACAGCAGCTAAAATGTATATGGATCATCTCTTGGTAGTTGATCCCTTTTGAAAGGTGCTACACGACGGCTGTGGTATAGAAATTACATTTTCTATGTGAACGTCCAAATTTCTGCCTCTGGTAATGTGCCTTACCGCCATTACCAGCAATTAAAAGAAAATCATTTTTGTGTCCTCTGCAGTGTTAAGAGAGAAAGGCTTTGGTTTGGGATAAAAGGAAAAAAGGTGTAAAGAAAGGAAACTTGCCTTTTTCTTTTATACAGTATAGTGTAGAGAGGTCTTAAGCTACGATATGAGCGTCGCGGTGGGTCTCGTATAGACTGGAGAGATGGCCCTGCCATTAACTGGCCAGGATGGCACTGTCGGTCCTCCACTCCTGTGCGTGTCTTCATAATCCGACCTGACGACCTCATAATCGTATACGTGTAAAAGAAAGTCGCGCCTTAATATTAGTTTGTCGCGGTCTAGAAATGGGATCCCGTGTTTACAGTTGTCTGGGCTATAGCTCATGGGAAGGAGGAAAAAAATTAGTGTTTACTTTCACTTAAGGCAGAAGCGCAGTCAGCGTCTCAAAGGCCGACACAGCTACGCATGCGCGCACGCGCCGGCTGCCCGACTTTTGTAGTATTTTTGCAGTATTTTTGCAGTGCAGGAAACGCCACTTTTTGCAGACACGTTCACCGTGATCAAAAGTCTCCGTGCTCTTTAGAGGTCTTGCTTTCTCTGCGTACTGCGTTCATAGTCAGTTCACGTAAACCGCTCGGAGTACATGCATCGAAGCTTCTGAACTGTGCCTGTGCTATCTCGTGCGATCTTGCGATGTCCACGGCTTTATTTAATGTTAGCTAAGACCTGGCACTTAAAAGTTTCTCGCTACAGCAATTTTAACTCCGTTACAAAGTGATCCAAAGTCTCGTTCATACCTCGTGTCTTCTCATTAAACTTTTATCTCGCGAATAAAGTATTCAGCGTTTTTCTTCAGCGCTCTTTGGGAGCTCTTCCTTCTTTTCTACGCACTGCGGTCACAGTCAGTTCATGTGATTACGTGGGAAGCGTGATGATGTCACACGCAGCTCCGCCCTCCACGGCCATCGAGCTAATGTCCATTACAGTATATGGAGAAAAATAGGTTCCAGTTATGACCATTACGCATAGAATTTCGAAATGAAACCTGCCCAACTTTTGTAAGTAAGCTGTAAGGATTGAGCCTGCCAAATTTCAGCCTTCTACCTACACGGGAAGTTGGAGAATTAGTGATGAGTGAGTGAGTGAGTGAGTGAGTGTGTGAGTCAGTGAGGGCTTTGCCTTTTATTAGTATAGATATGTTGATTGTCTATATCTGTTCCTTGTTATGTGCATTGTACACTTCAAGTTGTGGCTACCACTTCCCTCCCAGACTTACAGTATATAAGGCTAAGCTAGACTCAATGCTAACTGTTTTTCTTGTGTGACTTTTTATCCAGTTTTACATTCTTTGACTCTGTGGTTCAACTTTGTCCTGGGATTATAGATTTAGTTTTGTTTGCTTAAGGTGTGCCTTTTGTTAAACCCTTTTTGATTACTGCAGGTTCTGTTTAATTCTTGTTTTTAATTTTTTGTTAACAAACTGTTTCATTTTAAAGTGGTATTGTTTTTGATATTTGGGGTTTTATTGTTCCTTTTTCCCTCTATTTTAAGACCTGTGTAGGCTGTGAAGCCGGATTTTTGAGTTAGGGATCAACTCATTTGAATTGGTGGGGCCTACCCTAAATTATGTGTTTACATTAAGTTCTGATTTGAGGCCGAGCACATTTTTGAATTTCGTGAGCCTTACAAATCTTAACAGATATCTTATATGTATTAAATCATTATGTGTAAGCAGCATACAGAAATTTGGCATATGCAGGCAACTTTCTCCCTTCCTTTACCTTACTTGTTGGCAGCACAAGATCGCTCCATGCTACAAATATATAAGTAGCAGAGCTAGCAGTGTTCAATTGACAAAGTTAAACATGTTGTAAATGTGTGTAAAATTCAGAGGAAGATAGATCTTTTGAATGAAGATTGGAAAGACAGATTATAGGGCACACTCTTTGTGCAAAGGTTTTTTGGAATCTGAAACACATGAGTCATTAAGTTGAAGCTGAAACCTTAATAAACTTTTTATAATGTACTGTAAAGAGATATTTGGTCACCTAAGCATAATGTACTAAAATGGGTTTGTTTGTAAGTGGATATGTTAGGTCTTCTTCTAACTTTTCATTTTAATGATATCTTCTAATCAAGAATGGTTAATATTTTGGGGTGGGGGTCAATTTGTTTTCATCCTATTTTTTTTTGTAAAAATTTATCTATTTGTATGGAATGATTACAATAAAATTAATAAAATTAAAACAAAAAAAAAGAATGGTTGATATTTTAAAATGTTTAAAAGTAATAACTATGCATATTTTTTTTACTGCTAACCACTTTTAATTGCAATATTTTCCAAAATTTGATTGTAACAGAGGTTAAGGTGTTTCTCTTTCAAAAACATAAAATAAAAAACAGACAACACACATAACTATACAGATGGATGGACATATAGCATACACTTCAAATAATAAATTCATATTCAGAAATGCCTTAAACATGCTAATTCATTAGAAACTTGAAGTTAAAAATTTTGACACCATTCGTTTTCTTGTTCTTCTTTTGGCTGCTCCCATTACCTTAATTCCAAGTCAGTTGGGACAGTATGTAAAATACTAACTAAAAACAGAAAACTATGATTTTTAAATTCACTGTGACCTGCATTAAATTAAAAACATTAAAATGACAAACACACAATGTTTTTTTTCTCACATAGCAAATTTATATTCTTTGTACAGTCCCAACTCAGAAAAAGTTGGGAAGGTATGGAAAATGCAAAAAACAACGGAAAGCAATCATTATAAATTATCTTTCCCCTGAAAAGAGCATTTACAGACAGCATGTTATTTGATGTTAAAACTAATGATTTTTTTTTTAAGAAACCCTTATTTTGATTTTGATACTTATTCAAAAAAGTTTTGGACAGTAAAGAATTTACCATTTTGTATCTGTATTTTTCCTTCTCATAATAATCAATAAACGTTTAGTCACTGAAAACACCAATTTATTAAGTGTTTCAGGGGTAATTTTGCCCCACTGGTCTTACAAACAAGTCTTAAGCTGTGCAATAGTATGGGGTCTTTAATGTCAAATTTTGCATTTCAAAATGTGCCACATATTCTATTGGGGATAAGTCAGGAGTGTGGGCATGCCATTTGAGCACCTGTTCCCTCTTTTATACAGCCATGCCTTTGTAATGGACGCAGAATGTGGTTTTGTGTTGTCCTGCTGAAATATGCATGGGAGTCCATGGAAGGGATGTCATCTTGAAGGTAACACATGTTGCTCCAAAATATATATGTACTTTTCAGCATTATTGGTGCCTTTGAAGAAGTGCAAGTTATCCTTGCCCAGGGCACGGACACAACCCTATATAATCAGAGATGCTGACTTCTGGACTTGTTACTGGTAACAGTCTGGATGATCCTTTTCTTCTTATTTCTTGCTAAAAAAGAACTGAAATATTGATTTGTCTGACCACAATACATTTTTCCACTTTGTGATGGTCCACCCCTGATGCCTATGAACCTAGATAAATCAGTGGAACTTCTGGATGCTGTTAACAAATGGCGTCCTTTTTGCATAGTACAGTTCTAACCAGCATTTGTAGATGTAACTATGTATTGTATTACTTGATAAAGGTTTGCCAAAGAATTCCTGCACCCATGTGGTTGTATCACTTATTGATGAATAACAATCTTTGATGCAGTGCCATCTGAGGGATTGGAGATCATTATTTTCATTCTGAAATCACTGCTTTCTGTTTTTATTTGCATTTTCAATACCACGCCAACTTTTTCCGAGTTGGGGTTGTAAATGCAAGCTCAATCCGAATTTGGTGTGTTACACTTCCCAAAAAATTTAGGGAAACAATGTTTCTCATTGCACTCAGGCACTGCCATTTCAATGCCCAAGAGTGAAAACCTTTAAACAGTAAAGGATGCAGCAATAGACACACGTAAACATAATACTCTTAAATTATACCAAGTAACATTTTCAATGATATATTCTATGCTTAATGGTTTATTTATATTGCCTGATGAAAACCACCTGCACACTACACTTTGCATATTCAGATAAATGCCTTGTGAGTTTCTAAGGAGTAAAATTTCTAATTGAATCACTGTATTCTTTGAATACTCCACACCAAAAAAACGCTGGCTTCTTGTTGAAGAATGAGTTAATTGTTAATCATTGTGCACATGCTGTTATATCATTCTCGTGATCTGGCCTAAAGCTCTTCTGTCTCTTTAAGCAAAGTTAGCAAGACCTGTAATCTCGCAGGGATCTTCAATTGGGCAGCTTCTGTCTCAGCGATAATATGTCATAAGTGTCGAGGGTGCACTAAAAGTGTAACATCAGAATATTACTTAAAAAGCCAGAGCTAGGCCCTCATACACTTATACTTATAATACTTATAATACTTACACTTATATACACTTATACTTACCCTTATAATACTTATAGACCCATTTCAATTTTACTTTTCTCTCTAAAGTACTTGAAAAGTAGTTGCTACTCAGCTTCAGTCTCACCTTAAATATCCCATTTTATTTGAAAAATTCCAGTCTGGCATCTTGGTCATAGTACAGAAACGACACTAACCTGTATTGTAAACAACATTCTGACAGTCTCTGAAGGAGGGAATTCCACCATAGTTATTTTGTTATGTTTGGGCGCAGTGTCTGATACCATTGCCCATTCAATTTTATTAGACTGGAAAATTTCATTGTTGTTGCCTTTTTCGGTTCATATTTATCAAATCAACTAAAGTACGATGTGCTGATAGTACTCCATCATTATAATCAGAAGGTAAATATGGTGTCCTGCAGAGCTCAGTACTGCGACCTTTACTGTTTGCACTTTACATGTTTCCATTGGGAAGTATCATTAGAAAGCATAACATTAGATTCCCTGCAGATGGCACCCAATTATATACCTTTCTTTTTGATCAAATGATGTTTCTCAAATGCTGCCCTTAATTAGTTGTGTCTTTGATTTAAAGAAGAGGATGTATGAGTGCTACTTGTTTCTAGATACAGAATAAAACAGAAATGTTATTTATTGTGGGTTTAATGATGACCTTCTGTAAATTTTTAACTTAATTGGAATCACCATTAGTTGTACTGAATCAGCATGCAATTTGGGCATTATCTTTAACACCAGTGTGTCATTTAAAACACACATTACGAAACTATCCAAAACTTGTTTTTCCATCTTATAAACATTGGGAAATGGAGATGTTTTTCCAAAAATACAGGATACTAAGAAATTAATTAATGTAATTATTAATAGTATGGTTGACAACTGCAATGCATCATTCACTGGAAAATTGTTCTCTATGCAGCTTTCAGTTCATTCAAAAAGCTGCTGCAAGAATTATTACTCGAACCAGAAAACAAAAACAAATAAATCCAGTTCTCAGTTCCTTGCAGTGAATTCAAGTTAAGCTTATAGGTGATTAAAAAAATCCTTATTTTAACATATAAATCCTTAAATGGCCAAGGACCTACTTACTTATCTAAAATTTTCATAGAGCACATATTGAGCCGTCAAGATGCTGTCCTACTTATGATTCCAAAGATTAATAAAAAAAACAGTGGAAGGTCGAGCTTTAGTTGTAGGGCCCCAATCTGAGAAATTATCTGCTTGTTACAATAAGGGGTGCCTCTTCAGTCTCAGCCTTTAAACCCAGACTAAAGATTCACTACTTTAGTCTAGCATAACCTGACTAGAGCTGCTGATTAGCTGTGCATGCTGCAACTCTGTTTGTTTGTAATATCTCTTCAAAAATATAAGTCTCTCTATTATATAAAAAATCCTGGGGCGAGACAAGACTTTTTAGCCTGGGATGAGACAAGACTTTTTCAGAAAGATAATTTCATGTCCCACGAGACAAAACTTTGTGCCAAGAGATTTAACTACACCTGGGGCCGGAAATAAAAGACAAAGAGTAGATGACAAAGTAGAACGTTGTAAAGCGGTTCAAAAACATTGGTGTGATACACATGCAGAGCAGGTTAGAGATAATGAAAGTACTAAAATTCAAAAGTCTCAACAAATGATAGTAAAGATCGCATTAGCACAAAAAAACGGAAATTATTACTTGGTAAAATAACGGAACAGCAAAAAGAGATTGAATATATGGACATACAGTAGGTGATATGACAGAAGTTTGTAGATATTGTTCAGATTTAAACTTTAAGTTGGAGACTTGTAGATTGTCTAATTTGTGTTGCCATCTGGGAAAAGTAGTGTTTCTTCCCAATGAAGAGGCATATCTGCGAGAATTGCAAGATTTGTTGTTTGGTGAAAGTCCATCCATCCATCCATCCATCCTCTTCCACTTATCCGAGGTCGGGTCGCGGGGGCAGCAGCTTAAGCAGAGAGGCCCAGACTTCCCTCTCCCCGGCCACTTCTTCCAGCTCTTCCGGGAGAATCCCAAGGCGTTCCCAGGCCAGCCGGGAGACATAGTCCCTCCAGCGTGTCTTGGGTCTTCCCCGGGGCCTCCTCCCGGTTGGACGTGCCCGGAACACCTCACGAGGGAGGCGTCCAGGAGGCATCCTGATCAGATGCCCGAGCCACCTCATCTGACTCCTCTCGATGCGGAGGAGCAGTGGCTCTACTCTGAGCCCCTCCCGGATGACTGAGCTTCTCACCCTATCTTTAAGGGAAAGCCCAGACACCCTGCGGAGGAAACTCATTTCAGCCGCTTGTATTCGCGATCTCGTTCTTTCGGTCACTACCCATAGCTCATGACCATAGGTGAGGGTAGGAGCGTAGATCGACTGGTAAATTGAGAGCTTTGCCTTACGGCTCAGCTCCTTTTTCACCACGACAGACCGATGCAGAGCCCGCATCACTGCAGATGCCGCACCGATCTGCCTGTCGATCTCACGCTCCATTCTTCCCTCACTCGTGAACAAGACCCCGAGATACTTGAACTCCTCCACTTGGGGCAGGATCTCTCCCCCAACCCTGAGAGGGCACTCCACCCTTTTCCGCTGAGGACCATGCTCGGATTTGGAGGTGCTGATTCTCATCCCAGCCGCTTCACACTCAGCTGCGAACCGATCCAGAGAGAGTTGAAGATCACAGCCTGATGAAGCAAACAGGACAACATCATCTGCAAAAAGCAGTGACCCAATCCTGAGTCCACCAAACCGGACCCCTTCAACACCCTGGCTGCGCCTAGAAATTCTGTCCATAAAAGTTATGAACAGAATCGGTGACAAAGGGCAGCCCTGGCGGAGTCCAACTCTCACTGGAAACGGGCTTGACCTACTGCCGGCAATGCGGACCAAGCTCTGACACCGGTTGTACAGAGACCGAACAGCTCTTATCAGGGGGTCCGGTACCCCATACTCCCAGAGCACCCCCCACAGGATTCCCCGAGGGACACGGTCGAATGCCTTTTCTAAGTCCACAAAACACATGTAGACCGGTCGGGCAAACTCCCATGCACCCTCCAGGACTCTGCTAAGGGTGAAGAGCTGGTCCACTGTTCCGCGACCAGGACGAAAATGGTGAAAATGGTGAAAATGGTTTGGTGAAAGTGAAATCCACAATTACGTGAGTGGCACAGATGTGAAGTGGTAGGCGTGTAGCACAGGCCAAGGGCTTGGCAAGCGAAGCAAGCAGGGGATGAAACCACCTAGTAATGCAATATTTATACTATAAATAGTTACTATCCCTCTATTCTGTTTTTCTTCTCTGTATCTCGATGTGGCACTTGGTGCAACAGCTCTACTGCCACGCTTCTTTATTGCATATTAAAAAATAATGTCAAAATATGTGACCAAGTGAAACTGGGGACTTGATTGCAGCATTCGCAGTTTGGATCTTGCCCTAGAAACATTTTGCACAGTTTTAAGTGAGAGAGATGTGCTCGATATATAATTTTGAGTTGAATAATTGTATGCTTTGTGCATAGGAAGTAGTAGGATTGACTACTGCAATGCGGTGTTCACTGGCTGTTCAAACTGTTCTCTATACAGCCTCCAGTTAATCCAAAATGCCGCTGCAAGAATTATTACAAGAACAAGAAAATATGAACACATAATCCCAGTTCTTAAATCTTTACACTGGCTCCCAGTTAAGTTCAGGGCATATTTCAAAATCCTCCTTTTAACATATAAAGCATTAAATGGCCAAGGTCCGGCTTACTTGTCTGAACTTATCATGACTTACAAACCTGAGCGCACATTAAGATCTCAAGATGCCGGTCTGCTTAGGATTCCAAGGTTTAATAAAATAACAGTGGGAGGTCGAGCTTTTAGTTACAGGGCCCCTAAACTGTGGAATGGTCTTCCTGCTTCCATAAGAGATGCCCCCTCGGTCTCAGCCTTTAAATCCCGGCTGAAGACTCACTACTTCAGTTTAGCATATCCTGACTAGAGCTGCTGATTAACTGTACATACTGCATCTCTGTTGTTAGTCATTAGCACTATAACATAAGTAACATGAATAATTATATTTGAATACTAACCCTCACCTATTCTGTTTCTTTTCTCGGTACCCAAATGTGGCCATTGGTGCCACGGCCCACCTGCCAAGTTGTTTGCCTGCCTATGGAAAAGTCATCCCTGATGGAAGATCACAGGAATCATGGGAAAGAGGGGTCCTTTCATTGGAGCAACATTTCAGCCGTGGCATGGCCAAATGGAGATGCAGCTAGATGGATGAGGTCTCCAGGACTCTAAAAATATCCAAACCTAATTATGTCATATCATCTACTGTTAAACTGTAATTCTAAAATTTTTATTATTATGCTGTCTTAAGGAATTGTTCTGTTGTGTATATTGTATTGTATTGACCCCCTACTTTTGACACCCACTGCACGCCCAACCTACCTGGAAAGGGGTCTCTCTTTGAACTGCCTTTCCGAGGTTTCTTCCATTTTTCCCTACAAGGTTTTTATTGGGAGTTTTTCCTTGTCTTCTCAGAGAGTCAAGGCTGGGGGGCTGTCAAAAGGCAGGGCCTGTTAAAGCCCATTGCGGCACTTCCTGTGTGATTTTGGGCTATACAAAAATAAACTGTATTGTATTGTATTGTATATGCAGCTCGAGTGAATTCTCTGCATTGCTACTTTCCACTCCTTTTCTGATATGTTGAGTGATAGATCTTTTTCCCATTGTCCTCTTGGATCTTTGAAAGGGAGGGACTGTAAAATAATTTTATATATTGCAGAGGTGTCTAAATCCTCAAAATTGAGCAATATTTTTTCCGGCACGGAGGAGGGTGCAAGTTGAGGAAAATTGGGCAGGTTCTGTTTAACAAAGTTCCTAATCTGAAGATAGTGAAAGAAATGTGTAGCTGGAAAGTTAAATTTTGAATGTAATTGTTCATAGGATGCAAAGATGTTGTCTATATAAAGATCTCTAATCCCAAATCTTTTCCAGATATTAAAAACTGCATATTTGTGTGAGGGTTGAAAGAGGTGGTTCTCTTGCAGAGGTGCCACAAATAAAAGATTATCCATCTTAAAATGCTTTCTACATTGTTTCCATATTCTGAGTGAGTGAAGCACAATTGGGTTATTAGTATATTGGCAATAACTTGAATTTATTGTAGCACAAAGCAGGGAATATAAAGAAGTACTGCGGGATTTTACTTCTATTGCTGACCAAGCCTGTGTATGTTCATCTATTTGTGTCCAGGTTTTTATAGCTTGTATGTTTGCTGCCCAGTAATAAAACTGAAAGTTGGGTAGAGCCATGTCACCTTCTGCCTTAGGTCTTTGTAGGGTCGCTCTTTGGATACATGGATGTTTTGAGTTCCAAATAAATGAGGTTATTGTTGAATCTAATTGCTTAAAAAAATGATGTATTGATGTATATTGGAATGTTTTGAAATAAAAAAAGAAGCTTAGGAAGAATATTCATCTTAACAACGTCAATTCTTCCAGCTAGAGTGAGATGAATGGTTGACCATCTATACAAGTCTTGCTTAATTTTTTCCATACATACGGCGAAATTTTGTTGATAAGAAGCTTTGTGTTTACTTGTGATATTTACCCCTAGGAATTTAAACTGATCTGCATGATAAAAGGTAGGGTGTCTAATCTAATATTATATGCTTGAGAATTCACTGGAAAGAGTACACTTTTATTCAAATTAATTCTGAGACCAGAGATCTTTTGAAATTCTGTAAGTGCTGTTAAGACTGCAGTCACAGAATTTTGTGGGTCTGATATATACAGTACCATATCATCTGCATATAGAGAAATTTTCTGTTCCATTCCTTCTCTGATAATCCCCTTTATCTGATAAGCATTTCGACAGTGTACCACCAGTGGTTCAATGACGATTGCAAATAGCAGTGGTGACAAGGGGCATCCTTGTCTGGTACCACATTCTAGTTTAAAGTAGTCTGAAGAAATGTTGCTAATACTAACTGAAGCTTCTGGATTGGTATACAGTAGTTTGATCTATGCACAAATGTTTGGGCCAAACCCAAATTTCTCTAATGTAGTGAAAAGGTATTTCCATTCAATCATGTCAAATGCTTTTTCTGCATCTGATGATAATAATATTTCTGGGGTGTTTGACTTTTTGAGAGTATCTTAACATCATTATTCAGAAGTGAAATTGGTCTGTATGATGCACATTGTAATATGTCCTCATTTTGTTTAGGAAAGATGGTGAGTAATGCTTGGCGAAAAGTTTGAGGTAGAATTTGATTGTCTCTAGCTTCTGTAAATTTTGATAATAAGAGGGGAGCTAGCTGAGTGGAGAATTTCTTATAAAATTCTACAGGGTAGCCATTAGAGCCTGCTGCTTTCCCGCTTTGAAGTGATTTTATAGCATCTAGTAATTCTGATAGCGCCAGAGGTTTATCCAGTTCCTCCAGACTAAAAGTGCCTATTTGAGGTATCTGTAATGTATCCAGAAATGCATTAGATTTTGTGTTGTCTTCTTTAAACTCAGTTGAATATAAAGATTTATAATAGTCTCTAAATGTGTGCATTATATTTTTATGGTCAATGATTTCATCTCCGTTCGTGTTGGTGATTACTGGGATTGCATTGCGAACTTCTTGCTTGTGGATTTGTTGAGTTAATAGCTTATTAGCTTTCTCTCCATGTTCATAGTAATGATGTCTTGATTTATAAATTAGTTGTTCAGTTTCTTTAGTTGTTAAGAGGTTGAGTTCTGAATGCAGAGCCTGCCTTTTCCTATGTAGAGCCTCACTTGGACACCTGGCATGTTCTTCATCTGTTCTAGCAATTTCGCTTCTTAGCTCTGATACTTTCTTGGTTTCTAATTTATTCCTATGGGAAAAATATGAAATGATCTGTCCTCTTAAGAAGGCGTTTAGAGTTTCCCAGAGTATTCCTGTAGAAACCTCTGAGGATGTATTTGTCTCTAGGAAAAAAAATATTTGTTTGGATATACATTCTGCACAGTTCTCGTCTGCTAATAGAAGTGGGTTAAGACGCCATCTGCGAGGTGAGTGTGTGGGGCATAGTGACTTTAGCTCCAAGATCAGAGGTGCATGGTCGGAAATAACAATAGTGTTGTACTTGCAAGATTTAATCATAGGCAAGAAATTATTATCTATAAAGAAATAATCAATTCTTAAGTAGCAATGATGTACTGGTGATTAAAACGAATATGTTCTTGAGTTTGGGTTTAGAAACCTCCAGGGGTTTTATAAGTTGTGGTCAGTTACAAACTGTGTAAATGTCTTTGCAGTGTTAGATGTCATCCCCCCATGACAGGAGTCTTATCTAAGAGTGAATTTAAAACATAATTAAAGTCCCCAGCCATATGCAATAAGGCAGCAAATGAAATGTTCTACGACCAGCTCCAAGATGAGCTGACAACCACACCACACTACGATTTGCTCCTTGTCGTCGGTGATTTCAATGCTCAGTTAATAGCAATAGGTCAATAGGTCCGCATGGATCAGGCGCTCGAACAAACGGCAACGGTGAGCAACTGTGCTCACTCTGCACAATAAACAATCTATGCATCGAAAATACTTTTTTTCGGCACAAAACGATCCATAAGATGACGTGTCGGTTTCCTGGAGGACTATACAAAAACGAAATCAATTACATCTGCATCAGCAAAAGACAGCGCTCGTCCTTGCTAGATGTGAAAAGCCGGAGAGGAGCAGACGTCGGCTCTGACCATAATCTACTAGTCGCCAAATGCCGGCTAAAACTTATGCGATCAACGCCTAAACCTCAACGACCAAGGCTCTTCAATGTTATAAACCTCGAAGAGACGCCCATAGCCCAACAGTTCCAACACGAGCTCCGAAATCGTATTGAAATACCCACAGAAACAGACGGCAAAGAATCGATTGAGGATGACTGGACACGACTCCACCAGACTGTCATCGAAAGTGCCACAACTACAAACGGTCAAAGACGAGGCACATACCGAGAATGCTGGACAAAAGATAACACCTGGGACCTAATCAATGCCGATCAGGAGCCCCCAGTAGCTGGGGCCTCATGTATAACACCGTGCGTAGAATTCGCACTATAACATGACGTAAGCAGAAAAGCCAAAATGTGCTTACGCACAGAAAATGCAGGAATCTGTGCGTACACCAACTTCCGCGTTCTTCCACTCCAAAAATTCCGATCAGCGTGAAAACTAACGCACGTGCACGCGCCTACTGTCCCACCCCATCTCCTCCCAGAATTAGCCTCTTTGAATATGCAAATCAATATAAATAGACCTTAAGTTCAGCGTTCTGTGAAGAGGCAATGGCAAAAGCAAGAGGGAAAATATAAGAATTTCAGCGAATACCAAGTGGAGGCAAAGAAAAACGTCCTATTTGTTGGTTTATACAGTGGTATAATCAACAAAAGGAAGTTGATCGAATGACATAACATGTTGGAGAAACGAGCTGAAGTTCACAAAGTCGCACAGTGCCCGACATAAAAAAGAAGTTATTACATATCAAAGTCGCCGTGAAAATGCGAGATATAGCCCACCGTCTGAGTGTCATATGGAAGCTTATTAGGGTACAGTGAGAAAAAAAGGCACAGAGTAGGAAAAAGCACGAAGTGTTAACTTCAATCTCGAAATATCCACTTTAATCACGTAGTTTATTTTGTCATTAAAGTAGAACATAAACTTCATCTTAAAATCATTTGATTTACTGGTTTCTCAAATCCCATCGTAACTAAAGTAGCATGTTAAATGCTTTGTTTTGTATTTGATCTTCTATGTTCTCTATGTGTGTGAATCACTACGTGCTTCTGGGCTTTCTCTTCCTCCGACAGGAAACAGAATCCATTACATTCCTGATATTACAGCTCTCTGAATAATTAAAATACTGAGGTGTATACGTGATATCATTTTCATGATGATTGGAATGAAAGCATGTTATTAAACATGGGAACACGATGGCGCGGTCATTGTTCATGTCTCATACAAGATGCTGCTGCACCATGCGCAACCTTCAATGAAATAATTTATTGTAGCAGTACTGTCTCTTTCAAACGTACTAACCTTCAATTCTTGTCCTTACTTTTCTTTCCCCAAATACCCAATCACCACACAGTGAGCTTTGTAATAGACGTTAAGCCATCTGTAAGCTTACAACGACAATTCTTCATAACTTTTAAGGAACATTGAAATATCTTCATAGTACATGTTGTCACACATGCGCGCTTAGGAAGCAGTCAACAAGTCCTAAGGTGAGCGAAATAATGAATGATAAGGGTTTGTTTCATGGTACTAATGCCTCTCTCTCTGACCTTATAGACCTAAAGAAGACAATTGAACATAATTCCAATATAAACAGTAATTCAGGGAATGGAACATCTACCACTTTATCCTTCACTTCTCTTCCGGCTCCTGGAGATGACACCACTTCCGGTCCCTCAGTGATGACGCCACTTCCTGCTCATGGCGATGACGTCACCTCCGGTCCCTCACTGATTATGCCACTTCTGGTTCCTGTTGGTGACACCACTTCCGGCCCCTCTTTTATGACACCACTTCCGGTCCCCCTCTGATGATGTCATTTCGGTTTTCATCATTTCCTGCAGCCATTTTGTGTTCCCTATAAAGCCACCAGTTTACCTCTTATGTTGGTCTGATATTTGGATGTTTTTTCATTTATTTGGACCAACTTTGCTGTCAAGCAATATACGGGGCAATTCCCCAACACTTTTTGAATTGTTGTACTTGACTTATTTTTCACAGTGTTTAATTATTCTATCCATCTATCAATCATCCAGTCTCAGCAAATATACAGCGCGAGGCAGGAACAATAGTGAACATGCAAGTGCTGTGGCACCGTGTCCTCACACGTTTAATTATTAACAATACAGATTATTTAAATTAAGTTGAGGTTTTATCTGTATAATATAATCAATATATTTTGGTGCATTTCATCTTACAAATAATACCATCATCATATGTAAAAACGCGCTTTATAAAGCGGCACAGGTTGTGTAATATTATAACTGTAGTGCAAGTTTACAGTGGGGTAATTATTATAAATATTCCGAGTGGTGCAGTGAGAGTAATATGGAAAAAGATGATCCACTGTGGCAACCTTTAAAGGGAGCAGCTGAAAGAAGAAAAAGAAGAAGAAAAAGGTGCAGTGAGAGTAACAACGCTAAAGAAGTTATGGTATTTGGAATACTATGGCTATTCCCTGGACCATTATATTGTTACAAGTTAATTACAATCAGATGCATTACACTAATAAACAATACAGTATGCGGTTAGTTTCAGTGTATTTATAAAGCCACGTCAGGAAAATAAAGAGTAACCACATAGGAACAGTAGCACTGCTTTCATGCTGGGTGCCGCAAGTCTGCAAAACCGAGCGGAGAACTCGCGTATGACAAGGTATGAGGTACCGTGGAAAAGTGTGTGGCTTTATGCCAAGTGTAGGTTTTATACATCGCGATTTGAACATGGAAAAGTTTTTACGGAACATTTCTGTGCGTACGCACTGTTCATACATGAGGCCCCTGGTCTCACTGCGGCAGAGGAGTGCTACTGAGCTGCCGATCGAATGCTCAAACGAAGCTGCCGCCAAGATAAGCACGATTGGATCAAAAAGAAAGGTTTATGAGGCGCAAGAAGCCACAGACTGGAACGACACTAAAACACTATACAGGATCGTCCGAGAGCTGAGTGGCGCACCCAGCGGGAGAGGTGTACCAATCAAAGCAAAGGACGGTCACCTGTTGCTAACCACCGAAGCACAAGAAAAACGATGGGTCAAGCACTTTGCTGAGCTCCTGAACCAACCAGAACCCACATCAACATTCGCGGACGATCTCTAAAACACCGGCAAACGAAACCAAGTCAGCGACTGCAGCCCTTAAGACTGGTCGCGCACCCGGCATGGATGAAATCGCTCCCAAAATGTTAAAATACGCAGGACAACCACTTATAGACCGTTTTACATCTCTCCTTAACAGGTGCTGGGAAACTGCGACCGTCCAAGGAGACTGGAGAAAAGGGGTCATCATAAAAATTCCAAAGAAAGGAAATCTCGCCGACTGCAACAACTGGTGTGGAATTACCCTCTTTTCCGTCCCAGGCAAAGTGCTGTGCTCTATCCTGCTCCGATGCCTATGCCAAGCTGTTGACCATCTACTCCATGTGGAACAAGCAGGGTTCCACAAATGGGAGATCCTGCTCCGAACAAATCTTTGTCCTACGAACAATCATCGAACAAAGTACCGAATTGCAGCAAAAACTGTCTATAAACTTTATCGACTTTACTATGGCCTTCAACAGTATTCACCGAGAGACACTATGGAAAATTGCCGGAGCCTATGGCATCCCAGTGAAGTTTGTTAACATCTTACGAAATATATACCATGAGTCGAGCTGCTACGTACGCATGGACTATGGCATCTCCGAGACCTTCCGGATCAACACGGGCGTGCGCCAAGGCTGTATCATTTTGCCATTTCTATTCCTGCTGGCACTTGACTTCATCATGCGCCACGCCCTTGGATACACCAACCATGGCCTTCATGGCCACAATGGGAGACGAATAGCAGATCAGGACTTTGCGGAAGATATTGCTCTACTTGGCCCCACCCAACAATCCCTCTGCGATCTCACTGAACTACTATAATGTGAGGCGGCAAGAATCGGGCTCCGAATTAGTGAGGCCAAGAGGAAGGTCATGCACATTGGCTGTGCTCGTGCAAACAACCCGGTCTCCATCGGCCAACAACAGCTTGAGGAAGTCGACCGCTTCACCTACCTCAGCAGCACCATGGCACCTGACGGGGGGACAGACATCAACGTAGCCTGTCGTATTGGGAAAGTGTCATCAGTAATGTGACAACTTGGGACCAATATGGTGATCCAACACCATTACACTGCCAACGAAGATACGACTGCTAAATACGATCATCATCCCTACAGCGATATATGCGAACAAAACTTGGAAGTCATCTGCAGCGATCACGAGATGCCTGAACGTCTTTCAGCAACGCTGCCTACGGCGAATACTGAAGGTCCCCTACCAGGACCATGTCAGTAATGACAAAATCCATCAACGAACAGCTACCCAACCTCTAGCGAGCACTGTAGCGGAACGCCGGTTTCAATTTGCTGGCCACATCCTCCGGCAACCGATACATCGCCTTCCAAAGATCGCTATGAGCTGGATGCCCGCCCATGGTACACAAAAGCGTGGCCGCCCAAAACAAACATAGCGACGTTCTTTCAACAAACATCTACACGCTATAGACATATCACGGGACAAAGCCAAAGCCGCTTCCGCTGACCGAATTCATTGGCAATCTCTTGGTGCCTAATGCGCCACCTGGCGTGGGAGGAACTAAGTCTAAGTCTAAGTTCAGATAGCCTTGGTGTCACAATCCCTCCTAACCCATTAACAGCTGTGTTTGGTGTTCTTCCAGATGGGTTTAAAGTGGAGACAAACAAACTGTGATTGCATTCACTATACTTTTGGCACGCAGACTTATTTTGCTAAAGTGGAAGAATCCTAACTCTCCTCTTTTAAGTCAGTGGGAAACCGATGTTTTATGTTATATGAAATTGGAAAAAATCAAATTCTCAGTTAGAGGATCTGTACAGAACTTTTTCAAAACCTGGCAGGATCTAATCAATATTTTAGAGTAAGCTCTTAAAGCACTGAGGAAGCAATTCTGCCTGCATTTCTTTTTCTTCTCCATTCATTTCTATTGCCCTATTAAACTAATCAATTTAGGTATATTTACAGGCTTTAAGTTTCCATTGGCCATGCTCTCTTTCTCAGGGGTGGGGGTTGATTTGTTTTCAATCCTATTTTTTGTAAAAATTGATCTATTTGTATGGAATGATTACAATAAAATTAATATAATTAAAAAAAAAAATCTCAAAGTAGCATTGGAATCATTAGATGGAAAGATTTTCTCATCAGAGTGGATGGCCAGTAGACACTACATTAGAATACAGAAGGGTCCAGTTGTCCAAGGTCTCCAGGATTGTAACTGTGTCTGACTTTGCCTTTGACTTTTTCTTTCACAATTTTAATCTTCTCTATTGTTAACTTGCCATAGTTCATCATTTCATAAATGGACAGATTTTGCTTGTCTCCGTTTATGTTAAACAGTTTCTACTTTGTCTTCTGCATTTTTTAACAAATTTGTATCTTTATATGTACTAATTCTATATTTAGTAATTAGTATAATCTATACTTGTATTTAATCTGAGAATTTCTTCACAGCACTCAGTGCCTGCACTCAATGAAGTATGCTATACAAAAAATAAGTTACATTATATTGTATTGCTGGTTGCATGCCAGACTAACTCTTACCTTGTCAAACTTTGTAAAGACTCAGTTGTTACCCCAGAGCTTCATCTTCAGTTTATTCACAAGTATTCAGTGGATTTCATCAGATCATTTTTAAAGTTTTACAGTGCTGCTCCATGATAAGACATCTTAACACTGGGTACATTATTTTGGTTATCAAAAAGGTTGAACCTAACAGTTCACAACAAAAGTAGACAAATCTCTTACCAAGGTGTTATACAGAAAGAGAAAACGAAAGGTAGTCATCACTAGTAAAAAGGATGTGCATACTAAGAATAAGTGGGTGATTCAAAATAGGTATTTCCCCTAAGACGTTCTCTCACAGATGTCTACTCATCATCCTCACAACAATGAATGCTTAGTACTGGCTCCAGCAAGCTTATTAAAATATTTCCAGGAAGTGTGATTCACCTTTACCCATAATTTCCTGAAAAGTCAGTCAGTCATTATCCAACCCGCTATATCCTAACTACAGGGTCACAGGGGTCTGCTGGAGCCAATCCCAGCCAAGTCCTAAGGCTGGACTTGGGTGCAAGGCAGGAACAAATCCCCGGGCAGGGCGCCAGCACACTCACACACACACACATGCACACACTAGGGACAATTTAGGATCACCAATGCACATAACCTATGGACTGTGGGAGGAAACCAGAGCACCCGGAGGACACCCACAGGGAGAACATGCAAACTCCACGCAGGGAGGTCCCAGGAAGCGAACCCAGGTCTCCTTACTGCGAGGCAGCAGCGCTACCACTGCGCCACCGTGCCGCCTCCCTGAAAAGTTATTTAAATAATTGTGGTGGAAGGTCCAGCTGCCTGGATTCTAAGGTGCTATGTAAGTAAATAGATAGATTATGGGGAGTGTTTTGTAGGTTTTGTCAAAAGGAAACACTTGGGGGGGGATGAAGGTACAACACTATTGCTAATATATGATTTGTTTCTGTTCTTAGAGTGGAGGAAGAGTCCCCAAATGATCTGTGACATCACTTCTGTCACAATGACTCAAGCCACGTCCCTTTCAGTTCCACCGCTAATTATTAGACATCCACTCTTTAACTTTTGAATAAGCACAGAGCTCCATCGCTGTAAGCCTTTTTTCACTTAGCTGATGGGGCCATTTTTTTACTCTTACATATTTTCTGCCTTTTCTTTTGTCCTTTGGACTCCATCATTAAACAGGTCATCCTCTGGGTCCACATGCCTCTTTCTGAACCTATGTTATTATTTACGATAGATAGATAGATAGATAGATAGATAGATAGATAGATAGATAGATAGATAGATAGATAGATAGATAGATAGATCCTAAAGAGAAACTGGATAAATAAATAAATAAAACACATAAATAATCAAATTAAGATATTGGTCCTTCTTACCCTCAGATTAATGTGGTACCCTGTGACATTGTCATCATCTTTGAAATACAGCAATATACAGTACAATACATTTAAATGCTAGGTAAACTAATACCTTGAAACCTGCTACTAGGAATATGTATCAGTTATGACCTGTCTATAATTAAAAAGCAACACCACAAGTTTAGAAAATAGCCTTAATGTGAAAAAGAACAACACAATAATGTGGAAAGAACATGTAGACTACACACACTGTACCAGCTTAACACAAGACTCTAGAGCTATCTAGTAGCAGTGCTATTATGTTTGATAGACCACAAGAGGCCAGAAAAAATTGAAAAAAATATTTTCTAAATACCTGTTATTTCTGCATCTTGGACTATTTGTTTCTTTGAAATGTAAACTCCACTATGCAACTAGTTTCCTTTCCATTAAGTGAAAGGAGCATATGTAAGACTTTTCTGGTGGCTTTTTCAAATTTAAAGCTGTCAGGTGGTCCTCTTTAGTGTTGGGTGAAGATCAAGGTACCATTCTGCCCCATTCTGATCAGCATAAAGTCTAGTGTTCGATGCATTCCTCATATTTGTCTGCTTTCTTGTTTCTTTTTTTAAGTACTGTGGCCACTTTCAGCAGGAAACAGGCTGAACAGATGATTATGTCATCCATGTAGGTGGCCCTATAGATTCTATGGAGTTGTAGCAATCTATCCACCAGACATTGGAAGGTTGCCAGCATTTTTTTCCTTGGTGGATTCCATTAAGGCGATTTGCTGATAACTCTTTTTGTCATATCAAGGGTAGTTAAATACTGAGCTTTTCCAAGTCTAACAAGGAGGCACGGATTAAGAGTCAAAACTAGAGACCTAGACGAAAGAAATCATTTGAAAACTGCCTTCTACAATTGCTTTTTGGAATGAGTAAAATCAGATTAGACCAGGGGTTTAAGCTTTCCTCTATCACCCCTTGTTTTAGAATTGTTTTTATTTCCAGCTCCACCTCTACCTAGTTTGCCTTCGATTCCCACATCATGACTCCCAGATCAATCATAATGTTGTTCAAAAAAGTCTGTCTATATTTGGTAAATGGCAACATCCCCGACAGAGGCTGGTTGATTCCAACTTTTTTTCTTCAGAGGGCTTTAACTATATGCTCAATTTAATTAAAAGGAAT
Organism: Polypterus senegalus; assembly: GCF_016835505.1. Lineage (NCBI taxonomy): Eukaryota > Metazoa > Chordata > Cladistia > Polypteriformes > Polypteridae > Polypterus > Polypterus senegalus. The sequence goes on from NC_053154.1 coordinate 81,469,507, forward strand.
GAGCAAAATGAGAGCCACCTGTCCTGTAGTCAGGTGGAGGCCCCTCCCTTTCCCTCCAGTTTCAGTAGGTTGATATGGTAAACTCTTTGGACTGTCAATTTGGTTGACAGACTAAATAATCCACCAATTCCCAACCTTTACGATTTTCGCATTGCCTTTGCCAACAAGCTTGAATGGGTAGTTGGAATCAATACCATAACACAATCCCCTGGTTGAAACTCCTTGTGTGCTGTCCCACTGTTGTAAATCCCAGCTTGTGCTCACTGTGGTATGCTTATGGTGCTTCTTCATCAGTGGCTGTATTTTTGAAAACCAATTGCCTAATTGTGTAATGTATTCAGTTATGTAAAATGAGGGCTGGGTTCCAGATTCCCAACCCTTTTTTACTAAGTCAAGAAGTGTGTGAGGCTGTGTTCCACACAAGAATTCGAAGGGGAGAACTCTGCAGTGGCCTGTGGGACTTTCCTTGAAGGTGAACAAAACAAGGGGGAGGAGCTGGTCCCAGTCTCTCCTGTACTCTTCTAAAATGTTTCACAGCATCTGTTTTAGCATTTATTTGAAACGCTTAATCAGCCCATCTTTCTGGAGGTGGTAAGCAGGTGTCTTGAGATGTTTCATTCTGAGCAGTTTGGCAACCTCCCTGAATGTATCCAAGGTCAACAGACTCTCTTGGTTTGTTTTGACTTCTTCAGGGATTTCAACATGCACAAATTCCCCCACAAGTTCCTAAGCAATATTTTTTGAAATAGTCTCCTGGAAATTGCTTTGGATATTGGGTAGCATAGTCCATGAACACCAATGTATACTTATACTCTTGGTTCTAGTGGATCAATGATACCCACCACAATTCATTCAAATGGAATGTCAGTAATGGCAGCAGTACTAACGGAGCACACTCTTTGTGTGTAGTGAGACAAAGTTTACTTTTGGGGCAAAAATCTCTGTACCTCCTTGTTTATCCAAGGCAAATCCTTTTCAGGGTCCTGTCTGTACATAAATGAGCACCCATGGGATTTGCCTGAGCCAGCTCACATATTTCCCATCTAAATAAGTGGGAAATCATGTGTTGGCAGCATGTTTTGCCTTGATACTCAGCTACCCAGTATAACAAACCATCATCAATCAGGAAATGTGGGCAGGCATTTAGTTGGTGGCTGTCTGGCCATTTTTGAAACTACATCATTTCATGCCAGTGAATCATTGTTCCATTGCTTATGCTTAAACAAAGTGGGCAATAGGGTATACTGTAGCTGCAGAGAAGCAAAAGTATCGGGCAGGACTTTGAGCCATGATGCCAACTTCATGGCTGCCTCTGCTGACAATGTGGTAAATGCAGCACCATCACAAGTCTAGAAGTCAGCAACCATACACAGGGTATACATGCCTTTTTCTGGTCTCTTGTATGGTGGGGAGCCATCGAGAGATTAATTTGTTTCTTTTACCACCAGGCTCCACTTTCCTTCATGATGTAGTGTACACTCGCTACTTTTATTTTCAGAACATTATCAATCTAGTATCACCAGATATGTTGGGGTAAGCAGAACTGCAACTTTCAGGATTACAGTGAAACCCTGAAATGAGATGGAACATGATGTAGTCTGATAACACTGTGTCTCACCATGGATACAGGTTAGACTGATCCTTTTTCCATCATATTGTTTCAAACAAATGTAACGGTGCACAAGAATGGCAGTGTTAATGTCCAAATCAATCAGAGCCAACAGAGTATAGCCAATAAATATTGTAATACCCGCAAACAGTAGTGAGAGGGGGATAGTTACTACCCAAAAAAGACATAAATCGTTTGCAACTAGTGCAGAATGCAGCTGCTAGAATCCTAACTAGGAAAAGAAAATCCGAACACATTTCTCCAGTTTTAATGTCACTACACTGGTTACCTGTGTCATTCAGGATTGACTTTAAAATTCTGCTTATGGTTTATAAAGCCTTAAATAATCTCTCCCCATCTTATATATCAGAATGTCTGACACCTTATATTCCAAATCGTAACCTTAGATCCTCAAATGAGTGTCTCCTTAGAATTTCAAGAACAAAGCTTAAAAGAAGTGGTGAGGCGGCCTTCTGCTGTTATGCACCTAAAATCTGGAATAGCCTGCCAATAGGAATTCACCAGGCTAATACAGTAGAGCACTTTAAAACACTGCTGAAAACACATTACTTTACCATGGCCTTCTCATAGCTTCACCTTCATTTAATCCTGATACTCTGTATATCCAATTCATTATAATAACTATTCATGGTGGCTCTAAAATCTATACTAACCCCTACTCTCTCTTCTGTTTCTTTTCCCGGTTTTCTGTGGTGGCGACCTGTGCCATCACCACCTAATCAAAGCACCGTGATGTCCTACATTGATGGATTAAAAGCCAGAAGTCTACATGACCATCATCATCATGTCCTTCCAAGAGAACCCTAAATACAAAGAGGACTATTTCATTTATGTTAGGTAGAATGTCCAGAGGGGACTGGGCAGTCTAATGGTCTGGAATCCCTACAGATTTTATTTTTTCTCCAGCCGTCTGGAGTTTTTTTGTTTTTTTCTCTCCCCCCTGGCCATTGGACCTTACTATTATTCTATGTTAATTAATGTTGACTTATTTTGTTTTCTTATTGTGTCTTTTATTTTTCTATTCTTTATTATGTAAAGAAAGCACTTTGAGCTACTGTTTGTATGAAAATGTGCTATATAAATAAATGTTGTTGTTGTTGTAGTTACCAACATCTTACAATACCTGCAGGCGAAAGATCATCCAATGATGAATCAATTGGCTCATCAAACTGATTGTACTGCAGTTAGGTACAATGTCCCTCATCTCTCCAAACTTGTAACAGTGGGGTGGATTGGACAATTGGTCTTTTCCCCAGCTCCAAATTGATACTATTATTTCTCTGACACAGATTTTTGTGTTCATGAGGGCCAAGGTTTTCTGTGACCATCCTGCTATTCAGATTGGAGTGCTATGCAGTGCCTCTCAAAAACACCCACCAGCTCCTCCATTTGTCCAGGAAAGGTAGTAGACGGGCTGAGGCAAATTATCATGCAGCGCATGTGCTAAATAGTCACACATACTGTAACTAGCTATACCACCTTCTTTATGGTATTTTGTCTTGGCCATAACCAACACACTGATTTGCCCAATATATCGAAGGCTTGAGAATAGCCTGATTTGTCTGGATCAAAGCGTCAGTCATAGCAATGCTGTACTTGGTTGTTTGGCACTAACCAGTACGTCATGATGATGTTTTTCTTGAGAAGGGTGCAATTTATAGCTGTTATCTGTTCTATATTTAATTAAGTCTACTTGAGCCTCTCCAGTCAAGAAGGGTGCCAGAATCTGTGCCCAATCTCCTGTTGGCCATTTATATTATGCTGTATACTTTCAAAAAAAACCAAAAACACTTTAATGTTATTACAAGCAAAGAGTACCTTTGGTGATCCCAGTGCACATTCAGCTCTCAATGCTACTTGGGTATTTATTTAAGCTTCTGCCTTCTGTGAATTCAATATGCTGGTTTGCTGCTTGTAGCTGCAGCTGTCGAACTTGCTCATCCGTCTTTCGAATGACATCAGTGAGGTCCATAGGGTCAGACATGTTGAGAAGTCTGAGTTGAAAAGTCGGCTGAAAACCCTTTATAATCAGCTGGAAAATTAAACTACAACCTAAGCTGTCAAAAAGCAAATGAAGAGGTTCCTAGTGGCCAGGAAGGTGTCCAGGTTCAGAATGAATGCTAACTTCTAGCGGCAGTGGTCCTTTTTTAACATGAGTTTGGAAGGGGTGGTATTTGGTGTAGGAAGTAGAAGTGAGGTAATGAAGCTTTTGTTTTTGAAGCATTTGGAGTGTGAACAGAGAGGAAGAATGCATTAGTATTGTCACACTTTCTTACCTTACTAGAGCCCTGAAGATGACTCTGACATGCTTGTACCTGCAAGCTGTATATACAGTATATGAACATTTTCTATCTTACTTATGAAGTTCAGTGTCATTAGGAGTGTATTCCAGCAACAGTTGTCGTAAGAAATAACAGTACAATGCAGTGCACACTTTAGAATACCCACGTGTACTTAATTATTCTGGGCCAGTTTAGAGTCTGCAGCTAACTTAACCTGCATGTCTATGGGTTGTGGGAGGAATACTGGAACAGCCAGGGGAATAACAGACAAAACAGATGCAGAGACCAGACTCAGATCTAAACCATGTCGCCTGGAACTGAGAAACAAAGTATACTAATAGGCATTTGACAACCTTGAGCTACCATAACACATTAAATATGCCTTGGTGTATAAATTTCACATGTGTCTGCAGTTATACAGGGGGTTGGTTTTTGGACAGTCACGCTTCTTCTTATGAGAATTCCCATCATATGAACATTTGATAATCTTGCCATAAATGCCCAGAGGGATTGGGGTCTTGTGACTGGTCTAATACTATACAAACACACATACATACACAACACCTGCTCATTAACATAAACAGCATGCACTTCCTAACAGCCAACTTACTATGTGCAGAGGTTTAATTGTTATTGACCAAAACATTATAACAGGCAAGGTGTCTGACCTAAGTGATTTTGACCATGGTCTATGCACCACTGCATCTCAGAAACAACTGCCCTTTCAGGATTTTCTTGTGCTACAGTCTCTTAAAGTTTAGAGAGGATGGGCTTTAAACAAAAAAAATTAGTTCTGTTTTTAATAATAGGAGAAAAACGGTCAGAATTGGACAAGCTAACATTAATGGCTTCAGACAACAGCACTTTTTTCAACAGTGGTGTGAGAAGGGAGAGAGGGTGTACACAGAAAAATTAACTACTAGTGAAAGAGCTGAAAGTTCAAATCATAAACAGGCAATGCCCAAATGAGATTTGAATCCTTCAATCAGAAGAGAGCCAGTATAGCTAACCGCGGCGTCACCTTGTTTCTAAACAAAAAACACAAAGAAAAGACGGACAGGCACGACACACGTGGCGAGTGACGAGACAAACTTCCTGACGGACGGGAAGTGGGCGGAGCTCGGGCGGGGCAGCCAGGGGGCGGGGTATCTTGTGAAACCAATGTACAGTACAAACTTTTTTTGAAAAGTTTTGTAAGGTGAGACTAATTTTATCTGAGGAATTATACCGTGTTTGTGAAATGGCCCGTGGAAAGTAACCATATTATTACAGCGGAGAAAAAAAAGAAAGAAAGGAGTGTAACCAACGACAGAACCCGAAAGGAAGCCGTAAAGTTATAGTTGGTAAGTAGACACGCCGGCCGCGTCTTATGCGAGGAATCAAATCGGAATCACTGGCAGCGGAGGGAGTCTATCGTGTAAGCATAACCCACGCGTGTCTCCTTACACGTTTACGTAAAAACTGATGTGGCACGCATTTATAGTCCGTCAGTTAGTAGAAATCAACTTGGAAGATCTGTCGACATTATTGGGGAATGGAGGTAGTTAAGGCAGTGTTGTTAAGGTTTCACCAGGAAATAACGCTGAAGAAGTGGGATAAGGGAAAAAGCCCTGTTACTATGCTCGCTCGCTTGGGGTCCGACCATCTTTAGAAACAGAAATACAAAAATTAAGTCCGCGGACGCTTCTTTGTGTAGCCTGATGAAGAAAATGTTGACAGAAACGCGCCTGCCTGTAATGCCCTCAGGTTGCACAAATGGTCAGACGATTCTAAAATGAAATAACTCTTTCTTTTGCTTCTTGACCCCCAGCCAGCAGTCAGGCAGCTTGCCTACTTAGATGCCACTAGTTGGCATCTGTTAAAGCTGTCTTTGCTCTGTCACAATAGTTTATTGATTGCCTTCAGAGTGTCCGATATTTCAACTCCAATTCTTTTGCTGATATTTGATACCCCGGTTGAGGTAGGAACAACCGCAGCTAAACAGCCCAATATAGAAAACGAGGGCGGGTTGCATTTCCCCATGAAGCTGCCTGTCACTTTCGTACAGACTTTTCGCCTAGAACTGTTTGCTTTTTCGCTTTCGGGCCTTCTTGCTCATTTCGGTCAGGAATAACCGATAGAAATTAATGGATAGCCTATCTCAGGTAGCGTGACCTGCCCTCCGTAAGGCATCGGGTGGCAATCTTGTGTACGGTCAAGGGCAGAATGAATGGAACACTACAGTAGAAGTGTTGGCTGCAAAAGACTTACGAGTGTGTAACACTCGTTTGAAGTGCGATGTGTGTTAATAATAATAATCAAGCATTATTTGATATGGCGCCTTATGCCCCCAGCGATGAGTAACAGTTTTGTGAACTGCCTTGTAACATTGCCCACAGTCGAAGGGGCTGTGTAAAATCAAGCTTGACTGGTGGGTGCAAAACACTTAATGTTAGAGCAGTAGAAGAATGTGCATTTCAACACGTGGCATCTTAAGATTTCAAAGGCCATGGTTATCAGTTCAATGGAATTTGTTGCTGCAAATCAAAACATGCCTTACTGCAAGGACAAGGCATTGTTTTAGCACGTTTATCTATCCGTGAAATATTTCCAAGTCAAAACTGGTTTATATCAAGAGTAAGATCTATCAATATAGTATATTTAATAGTAAATAGGTATATTTAAAATCTTTCATTTTGTTAAGCTACAATTATAGAGAACTGAATTGGCCTCATTAACTGACCAAGCAAACTTTATTTTTTTGTTACCAGGCACAGGGCTAAGTTAATCCCCATACTGCACCCACATTTTCCAGGAATTGCTACCTTGGCACCATGAGGTGTAAGGCAGGAACTAACCTTGGATAGTGCAATAGTCTGTCCCGTGGTGCACTCGCATTTGTGCCTACACTTAGTCATGCTGGGGCAAATTAGCATCGTCACCTAACTTAAAATGCATTTTTTTAGAAAACATTAGTATCCATTGAGCCTGGGCAAACTACGGTTGCATACAGTGCTGCTGCTAGGTTATTTTGCGACCTAGGCAAAGTTTTTAATGCACCAACTGACTGTTCGGTAGCTAACCCATGTGGCTTGCCCCCAAGACCGCTTATGATCTGCACCCAGGTTCCCCTTAATTGTGGCATCGACCCTGGGTACATACAGACAATAACCAGGTGAAGAATCTAATTCATAGTCCAGAAACCATAATGCAGAATCTGTTATCACTTGCCGACTATACTTTCTTAGAAGGTTGGCATCCTTCAACATCTGCAGTAAGATGCTGCAGATGTTCTACCAGACGGTTGTGGCAAGTGCCCTCTTCTACGCGGTGGTGTGCTGGGGAGGCAGCATAAAGAAGGATGTCTTACGCCTGGACAAACTTGTTAAGAAGACAGGCTCTATTATAGGAGTAAAGCTGGACAGTTTAACATCTGTAGCAGAGCAACGGGCACTAAGCAAGCTCCTGTTAATCTTGAAGAATCCACTGCATCCACTTAACAGTGTCATCTCCAGGCAGAGTAGCAGCTTCAGTGACAGACTTTTGTCACTGCCTTGCTCCACTGACTGACTGAGGAGATCGTTCCTCCCCTACACTATGCGACTCTTCAATTCCACCCGGGGGAGTAAATGCTAACATTATTCAAAGTTATTGTCTATTTTTACATGCATTTGTATTACTCTTTAATTTAATATATTTTTTTTGTGTCAGTATGTGCTGGATTATGTGAATTTCCCCTTGGGATTCTATCTATCTATCTATCTATCTATCTATCTATCTATCTATCTATCTATCTATCTATCTATCTATCTATCTATCTATCTATCTATCTATCTATCTATCTATCTATCTACTTTGTCATTCAAGTGCTGTGGAAGATTGTTGAAATATGTGATTGATCACAGGGTTTACTCACTGTAAGAAAAAAAAAAGTTGTTAAGCAGCCACTCAGTGACAGAATCATTACGGTAGGTATGCAAGAGTTATTTACAAAATGAAGTAATCAGTCCTATCCTGACATCCACCCAACCTTTACTAAATTCACTTAATTCAGATCAGGATACAGACTCTTCAGAGCTTAGCATGGGTATAATACATTCAAATTCATTACAGAAAAATTGGGTTTGTGGTGCAGTTGGCACATTAACGCTTACAGATATGAGTGACTTTGCATTACCACAAATGGATTGCTGAATACTTTGGAAGGTTTAGGCCTTGTTCAGCCAGAGCCTACACTTAAGTATTTCTTACTGTTGCATAGCTTTGTGCACCTGGGTGGTGTGCAGAATTAAATAGTCAACAGTTGTGATGATAGTTGCTTTTTCACGTTTCCTCTCTGTGTCTAGTAGAATCTGCAGTATCATCTTCTAGATCTTCATCTCACAAGTTGCCGGAGACGATTATCTGGTTCAGCAGGCAGCAAGAGAGGACCTGATGCTTATGTTAATTCTTTGTTTATCATCCTTGCAGATTTGGCAATGGTTTGCAACTCCTGAGGGGAAAATTCTTTGCATAGTTTACTGCGTCTTAACTTGCTTGCCCAGTGAGTCACAGTTGTCTTCTGAGACTGCAGTTTTTAATTGAGATAAAGGAAAGAAGAAATGTAGGTTTTTAGCATTACGTTACTTGAGATTATCACTAGATACTGGAACCCTTGCCTGTCTTTTTTCCATTTTATTTGAACAATCATTAATATATCCATCTTTATATTCTATAGCACCTTACACAGCAATCTCTTTCCCTTTTCATTTTATAAAGCAAACAAGCAAGAACATAATATAAGTACACTATGTAACACTTTTTCAAAGCTATTAAATTAACTCTCAAGCAAAAGTATCAAAAAGTAATATCACTAGGCAGATTATAAACAACAGCTGATGGTGTATATCAGACCAAGATGCATGCTTAAAATGCAAATTTAATAAACTGCTAGTCTCTATACTGTAATATTTGAACCTGTGATCAATTTTACTGTAAAGGTGTAAATGTTTAAAAAATAAACATTCCCAGACCTGCTTTTACCAGAGTGCAAGAGGTTATCTTGCTGTTGCTAGGTGTAAAGCAGGATCAACCTGGGCTGGGACACCAATTTATCGCAAGGAACACTTATGCACCCAGTTTCATATTAAGTCAGTTTATAGATGCCAGGTTTATATACCCCTGGATTAAAGATCGTACTGTAACAGGTTTTTAAACTTTTGTGGTTTTCAGTAGCAAAGTCTAGTCTTAAGGATTTAACAAATGAATCAGTAAAGCTGATCCAGCAGGAATAATTGTTCCAGTTAAATATCAAATCAAATATCAAAGACATTGTTGAAAGTTAAGGTAAAGTGCTTCTAAGATTAAAGTTAGGAAGTATGTCTTAATACAAAGGGTTGTGGGAATCTGGATCAAAGTATTAATTTATGTAGCTGAGGAAAAACATTTTAAGAAGTAACTGGATGAGATATTGGGACAACGTAACTATTAGGTAACGAAAACAGCTTGAATGGCTAAATGGTTTCCTCTTATGTAGTAGAAAACTAGAATATCTGTAGAAAGACAAGAAGCACACTATGAGAAAGTGCAAATTCCACATATGTAGGTGTAGTACTGGGAATTAAACCCTCTAAAGGTGTAAGGTGTTGACTCTCTCCTAATTACTATGCCTTCAATAAGTAAAACAACACATATCATATACAGCATATTTTTATTTTATTTCAATTTGCGTAATGTTTGCTTTACAAGAGTTTAGGCACAGTATTTTACCATCCCTTTACAAGGCACACTCAGCAACCACACCCATAGTCATTCATTTTGGGCCTGTTGAGCCTGGAATTTACGTGTTCTTTTGATGGGTGCCCCAGAGTGTGCTGATTAGCTTGAAATTATAGCACTGATGGGTTTGAGAAATCTAAGAGAACATCCTCATGAAAGCATTACAGTTTCAAGACTTAAACACAAAAGTCGACTCAAAAAGGTCAACTGAAGCATCAGAAGTGGTAACAGAGTTTACAAGCATTAATAGTTGATTCAGTTCAGTTTATTCTTCTATAGTGCTGTTCACTGAGACAGTCTCATAGTGTCTACTCCACTTTACAAATACAAAACTGTAGTAATGGACGTACAGTATCTGTAACCTTACAAAATTTGCATTGATTAGATGACATATTTCCTTAAATGAGCAGTACTAAGGAGAATTGTAAACTTTGGCCAAAATGTAATAGCAACAATACTAACAGAAGACTTGGCATTTTGGCCAGTTTATATTTATTAAAGGATCACCGGAAAGAAAACATCAACACATCTAGGACAGTTTATATGGTGTCTGCTGCTGCACACACTACATGATCTTCCTAAAAGTCCTGTCCCCTGTAGACTGGTGCTGGCCCCTGACCTGACGGAGTTTGGCTAGATGCTCTAAGGAAGTGGTTTCCCTGCACAGCAGCATTAGTGTTTTGTTTCTTTACAGCTGTATATGCTTAACCCATTGTTCCCTGCTGCCTTTCCTATTAAAGCTAATTTTTGTGATTCAGAATGTAGTCTCTTCACCTCACAAGTTCATTCTAGTCAGCTTCTCCAAGCTTGCAAGATAATGGAAGGGAGAGCTGAGGAGCTTATGCTGTGTAATACATAGGTATTGCGAGCCAGCCCTAACATCAGCAGGAAACATGGGGGTGTCTATTTATAACTGGTCAATTGCCACAGCCACACTTGATCAATTTTTATTTTGTGACTTGCTTTCATATTGCTTACTATGATAAGTTGATTTAATTAGGTTTAAAATCAAAAAAGAGTTCAATTAAAAGTTAGAGATAAATCCAATAAAAAAGCATTTTATACCTCATCATTTGATTGGAATGGTCAATGTGCAAGCTTTATTTGCACACGAGCTGATTTAGCGTATGATTTGAATATGAGGAACAATATCGTAGGGACCAGTGTTACAGTATTATTGAAGTATCAGGTTCTGACAAATGTTGTAATGTCTGTAATGGAGCGCATACTCACTGTTGTGACACTTTAGGATTATAAAAAAGCTGGTATATAAAAATAGACATACATGTACTTTATGGAGAAATATTCATTTGGACTAGGCCATCAAAATAATGTAATAATACATCTGGCACAGCCTACTGTGCACATCTAACGCAGCACAGACAGCTAAATGCACAATTATTGGTATTTAGTCAAATTAATGAGTGCTCCGATCGGAAGGCTTCCTAAATATGACCAGTAAAAACCACTCAATTAAATGAGAGCAAATCCCTAGTATTTTTATGTACTTATTTACTCGAATGGCAATAGTTAGGATTCAAATAGGAATCATAGCTGTAAAGGAAATGGAATGCAATTTAATTGGACATACCTTGTTATTTCTGCAGAAACTTTTTTCAAGTTATACTTAGTCAATATAAAATCTGCAGTCCTAAAATTAAATTAAAGCAAATATTCACAAGAGATTTCGGAAAACAAAAGAGAACTGAGCACATAGCCAAATATGTCCAAATTAAAGGCACAAGTGAAAGTAAATGTAAAAAAATAATGAAATAATAATGTCTTGTTTTCCACCGTGACAGAAGAGCTTATCTTGCGATTATGCATGTCATCTTTTGTAATGGGACAAATGACCCTAACCACGTGACAATAGCCCATTACTTCATGTATTGACAATTTTAGATTTCTATCCAAGCAATACAATGTGAAAAAATAATAATAAAATTACAAAAAGTACAAATGCCCTGGTGAAATACTTTTAATCAGCTTGTGCCCTGACAGATTCTGAATGTTTTGCAAATAATGAGAGAAGGTACTAAGATCATAAACAATCTTAAAACTCTTTTTACATCAGTAATCATAGACCATATTGTCTTTAATAGCTAGGGTTGTCAATCTCTTATCCTTGTGTGAACATTACAAACCCAGGTTGTAAGGGGGTCATCCTTATACAAGAAGTGTCAATCGTTCTAAATTCCAGACACTTATCTGGTAATATTCTGTTTTCCTTGAGTTAAAGAGGCTGCTGTCTTGGGTCTGGCCATGGTTTCCTGTGCAGGTTGTTTAATTTTAACTTTAATATAAATTGTTTTCTTCAGTTAGCCATTAGTGTATTTCATTTGTAAAAAATAAAAAAAAAAATGCATCACATAGAAATCTCCCTTTTGAACAAGTACGTGTAGGGTATGCCTCTGTATTTCTTCATTATTATTTGGTATGTCTGTCACATAAAAGGATAATTCTTTTATTTTTATTATTGTGTATGTTCATCGGGCAATCATTTCGGAGATGTAGGAAGAACTGAGAATTGATTTCCTGTAGACTTTTGTGTATACTTTATATTTCTTAACACTGGAATATTTAAGAAATGTGAAATGCTAAATTAGAAAGATTGGTTGGCCTAATTTCTTCCTCAGGCTGGCATCCAGTTCCTGAACACACTGATTTGTAATGTAAAGTGTGTAATGGAAATGGGTGAATGGAAATGAGTGGAGGCGTTGCATTGTGCTACCTACAGATGTGTACAGTAACTGTTTCAGACAAAAATATGTGCTTCCTGGCTTCAAAATATTTTCAGTTTGTGTATATATTTACTAGCTTTTTTGAAATATGTATCTGTTTATTCTGAGCACCCACCATTTTCAAATTTAACAGAAGTGTGGGGATGGCCTTTGAAGAATAGCCAGTGTTCTTATGTTACAGAAAGCAAGCCTGTTGTATAGTCTGAAGCAGCTCGGGAAATTACCTTTTGTATTATTCTGTTGTGTGTAATTGCTTCAGGATTGGTTAAATTTGAGTCCCATACCCTTACAGGTGGACAGAAGTGACAAAGCATTTTTTTCTGACACATTTTTCAGTTTAAAATCTTGTAATTTATTTTATTGCCACATTATATAGTAATGTTGTGTGCCATACTTTAACGCAGCTTGTCCTGTGTAGGGCGTGATCAATAAAGAGGTCACGACTACAAACACAAAAGAAAAAAAAATTCTGAAAATGTATTTACTTAATAATAATAATAATACAAATCTGAAAAGCTGAATATTTACAACCATTTTCATGAAGTGCTCTGTGTCATCTATACAGTTTTGTCTGAAAACTTCCAATTTTTAGAGATGGCAACTGGCCATACAACATCCATCTAGCCATTTTTTTTCTGAAACCACTTGATCCAGTTTAGAGTTGTGGAAAGTAGAGTTTGTTCCTGCAGTGTTCTGTAGGAATTAGCTCTATATGAGGTTTCAGCTAACTGTTGAGCATGCACTACAGGGTTAGTTAACCTAATTTGTATGTTTTTAGGATAATCATAATACATTTTATTTAAAAGCACCTTTCTAGGCACCCAATGACACTGTAATCAAATATACATAACATCAAACAGTCAAATATACAAGCATAATTAACAAGTTGAACAGCATTAACAAGATATGTTTTAAGTTTAGAACATGTTGAATATGAATAGAATATGTTGTAAAGCTGGCCATGGACCTCCACGTAAAGACCACCGGCATTTCTTTCCTTTCATTGGCTTTCTTACAGGGTCCTTCACCATTGGTACTGCAAAATCTACACTGCCCTTTATACTTAAATCCTACATTAGCATATTTAAAAACAAATATTAAATACTAGCTAGTTACCATATTTACATTTCCAACCATAAAACCCGGTCCCTACTGTTCACTGTATTTAAAATATCTATTTATGTTTTTGCATCTTTGCTTGCTTTACAAGAGAGTGTTACAGTTAAAAGAGAGTGCAAAGGTTTTGACAAGTCATTTCGATATTAATGATTTCATCGCAGTCCTGCAGAGATCCATATCCTGTTTATACCAACAACAGAGTAGTTATGTTGTAGGATTCAACATAGGTTGGGCGCATGCGCTGATAGCGTGTTGCTGCACCCACCACATGACGAATCAACATACAGTATACAGTACTTATCCCAAATGTAGATGTCCCACACTTTACATTATCAATGCTTATTATGGTGTATACATGCATAATACCTCATACTTTACTTCAAAATGGACACAAACAGACAGGCAGATGGACTTGCCAACAACTGAAAATGTGCGTTTTAACAGGTAAATAATCCAGGGTCTTTTTAGCAGTGGATTGCTTTTCTTTTAAGATACCTAAAAGTCTATCAAAGCTCTCCATACAACACTGTACATTACCTTTTTATCTGTCTGTTTGTGGTTAATTTAAATAGCTCAGCTAAAGGTAAAATAATCATGGTTACTCCTTCATTAATTAGTGGGAGAGTATCAATTGTAGAAGCAAAGTAAAGTTTACAGGAGTAAAATAAAAAAAATAAAAATAGATGTGATGATTACAGGTTTTGAACCCAAAACTCTGGAACTATGAAGTAGTATTAATCACCCTGACCACACAACAGAGATCTGAGGAGAAGACATCAAGAATCTCTGTAGATGATTTGCAATTTAGTGTTTTACTGCATAAAAAAATAGCTCACCTTGAATGTAATGAACTCAGATTTTTAGATGAACTGTGTAATGGATTCCCTTTCAATTAGATTCAGTGTAGCTTAGCTTAGAGCAAGTGAAATTGATGAGTTGAAAGACACATTTTACTGCTACCTCCTAACATCCTCAGTTAGTAAGTACAGATGTGCATTCAGTCTTCTCACTGCATTGTTAATGGGGAGTTTTTTACGCTAAGGTCTTACCACCACCTGGCCTTCCCTGGCTCTCTGAAGCGATGCTCTTAAACTCCCAGTTTGGGTTGCTGTATTTCCATTTGGCCTTTACAGGCCCCTGCTACTTTCTAGTGCTAACTCAATATCTGACAATTCTATTACCTTTGTAGTGACTTCAAGTTTAAGTTCAAATTTATTATTGTGCACAAAGTATGATGAAATTCTTATAGATCAAATAACCACAATGACAAGAAGTGTGTGAAATTGTGAACAATACAATGGTGAACTGAAGGCCATCTGAATGCTGTGTTAGAGATTTGTATGTTCTCTTTATGTCTGTGTGGTTTTCTCTTTCTTTGAATTTACCCTGTGTAAGTGAGTGTGGTCAATGGTGCTGTTTCCTAAATTGCTGTGACCCTAAAATGTATTAAGATGGTTCAATTAAGTATGGATATTTGCTTTTTGAATGTAGAGTGCTACTATTGAAATGACATTATGTCTAAGACAGAAATACACTATTGCTTGCAAGCAAGAAGCAGAAAAAGGTGCCATCTTGAGTTCACTTAATTGAATTCTGATAGCATTAGGGGAATCTCAGGCATATGTTTATAATAAATCTGACTGTTTTTGAGATGCTTGCAAATGGATGTTTGAATGCATCCAGCCAAGGGACACAGAGTGGAAGCCGGCCTCAAGTGGAATACCAGTGTAAACGGAATGACTCTCATGTGACTAGATGACTATGAGAAAAAAAAAAAAACCCATACCATTTATATACATGGTAAAGAAATTACCACAACCTGTGGCTGCTGAGTGCTATGAGGTAGTAATAGTGTCTGCTTCTCCACTGTGCCTTTCTATCTCAAATTAATAATAGTATTACCGTAATAAAAATTTCAGCTCCATTAAATGATTTCTGTGGGATCAAAAGCAGATTGTAGTCTAATATACATGTCATTGAAGAATGATAGTGAAGAAAAAAAAAAACAAAACAGGTGCATCATTTTGGGGGGGGGCAGCACAATATTTATATAAGTGTGCAAATGTAAAACAGCATTTAGTATGTTGCTTTATTTTCTAACATTAGGAATAATATTACCATTTTTTAGAGTAACTGTTTCCAGTAAAAGGTGAAAGGGTGGTGTAGTGGTTAACTCTACTTCAGACTCTATCTGTACATGATCTGGATGCAAGTCCCCAGTGTGAATACTTAGTCCCCAAAGTGAGTGTTTTGACTTAATGCACAGCTCTAAATAGCATGTTGGTTTGTGCAGATGTTTGCGTGAATGTGCTCTTCGTTAGGCCAGTGACCCATGCAGAGCTGGTTCCTGTGTTCTGCCTGATGATGCTGGTATATGCTTTGGCACCCTACAATAATATGTTTAACCAAACAAGTTCCGAAAAATTATTTATCATTTTCTCGGTGAGTATTACCTCACAGCATTATTGCTTCACACATACAGTACAACCTCCTGATATCATCTCCTGTGGTAGTGTGGAGTTTACACATTCTTCTTCAGCTTGTGGTGATTATAAATCCAGATATTTGTTTAAAGATGTTTAATACAGGGTAACTTGTACCTTTACATTGGACACAAACTGTGTAGATGTGTTTATTAGTAGGATCTGTGATGCACTGGAGTAAGTGCATATAACTATATAATGTTACTACTTTAACACACTCAAACCTGCATATTTCAATTTAGAGTCACATTGGTGGTGGGGGGTTGGGGGCAATACCTGTACTAGCAGCATTGGGCGCAAGAGAGGAGCCAGCCTTTGTTGGCATGCTAGTACTTAAGTTCCACTTGTGCACACATATGGGCCATTTTACAGCTCCCTAGCAATCAAATACAGACATCTGTGAAAGTCGTAGGAGAACCAGAGTACTCAAGAGAAAAAACAAACAAACACGTAGACACTGTTAACATATAGTCTGCACCTGAATGCTGGATTTGAACTCCACTAGATTAATGATGCAAAATTGCTAACCTCAGTGATGCCCTACTAATATCTTAGCATAACATTCTCAGATCTATTTAATCCAATTCATTGTATGGTGGCCGGGGGAGATGGAGTTTACCCTGGCAACATCTGGCACCAGGCACTGCCTACTTACACACACACACACTTGCATGGGGTTAGTGTAGAATCTCTAGTTATCTGAACTTCTAAGTATGTGGAGATGAGCAAGGAAGAGTATTTTTGAGGCAGCAGCTCTAACCACTGCACCACAGTGACTCCTACATCCTATTACCTTTATTGCTACTTTATATTTTAAACATGCTGTCGTGCTGATGTGGATACTATTCTTTACAATATTATTTAAATGTTATTTGTACCCAATGAGGTTATATTACCATTTTAGTCACTGCGCTATATTATTTAAATGTTATTTATACCTGATGAGGTTATATTACTATTATAAGTTACTGCGCTTTGATCAATGGACTATATTTGTGAAACTGCATCAGAGAAATGTTAAAAAGGCATTCATTAGCTTACTGTGTATTTTAAGCAACATGGGTTTTTCCACAAGAAAGACCTAATTTTACATTATTTCAGGGTCGTTTGTCATTCTTTTTAACTTTCATGGGCTGTGATGATAATATAACAATTGGCTAATTGCGCAAAAAAATGTATGGGAGTTAACCAATTTTATTAAATTTACAGAAGACAATTCTGTAACATTGTTTAGCAGTATAATTTTTGGTTGGTAAACCACAGGAATGTTCTAGGGCTGAACACAAATGTGTCCAGTGCTGTCATCATAATTTCTTGCCCCCCCACAACCCTGTACTGGTTTTGAGAACATTATGTTTATGCTGCATTGTTTAGAGAAAGTAGACAAGGTTAGGTAAGGGTTATCCTATGTAAAGCAGAGGTATAGATTAAAGCGAAGACAACTTGACATTAGTTTGTTTGCATAACATGCAATCTTTATTTTATTTTGTGCCCTTTTATAGTGAGCAAAATGTTAATGCACTGTACATTTACAGAAGGAGAGTAAAATTAATTAAACAAACATAACTGGTTGAAGTCCAAGCAGGTTAAGTGACTTACGTAAGGTCTTAAAGTGACATGGTGACCCTGAATTGTAGGGTTCCTCAATCATTATAATGGATTCCTACAGAGTTTTGTTTCCAACCATTTTTCAGTTAGAAGCCAATTATTACTGTTAAAGCAACTTGCTTCATTCACATGCTTGTTAAGAGTCAAAACCCTTACTTGCTTATTTTATTCATTAAGAGGGCATTTACTGTTTTTGTTTGGTTTTTTATTGTTTAACCAGTTTACGATTAACAGTGGCATACAAGTGGTAAAGAAGCCAATAACTCTCTTACTGGCATGTGTTTATCAAGAAGTATCTATTCCATTAGCCCATTTGGAAAAAAGTGAGAAAAGTAAAGATTATGAGAAATTGTAATCTACTCCAGTCCACCTAACATTCAGATAGTCTCAGAAAAGGAAAATGTACAATATACAGTAGTAACGATCTGACGTGACCATTTAGAAAGCCATATTATAAAATGAGAATTTTAATTAAAAGCCAAGGTTATCACCTTCATAAATGCAAATCCTGCATCTGTATATTTACTGAAGCCAATTGACATGGGGTAAAGAGTTTCTTTCTTTGAGTGTGGTTGTTTGAGAGGATAAAGCCTCCTATTTATGAAAAACAAAATATACTTGTAGTGCCTCATATTTTAGGCTACTTGCATATTAAAAAAGACTTGTATAGGTTTGTTCTTTTCTTACATTAAATGAAAAAGCAAATGCTATCCGTGCATGCATTTCATTCCTGCTTACCCCATTTGGTGTCTTGGGAAGCCAGTTTTCATTAGAGCTAAATGGAGCACAAGGTAAAACAAACCCAGAATGGAGAGACAATCCATCACTCGCATGCACATTCACAATCAAACCTGGTTAATTTGTAATTGCCAGTTAACCTAATATAGAAATGTTTGGGATGTGGGAGGAAATAAACATACACATGGGAGATCATGCAAACTCCACACTGGCAGTGACTGACCAGATTTTGAATGCTGGGTTATGAAGATGGTATGCAGCAGTAATAACCACTGTGCTCACATTAAGTAAACCGTGTTTTCCTAGATAAGGAGGTTTTACTCCACTAAAAAAAAAAATCAACAGCTATCTTTGTATAAAATGACTCATACTGCAGCTCCTGTATTTTTAGTCAGATATTGGTAGCAATCCATTCTCTCAGCGCTGACATAGACAGGACGTTGTTCAGAGCTGGGTTGATAATCGAAGAATGGAGTTCATTATATATGTTTTATTATTATATCCTTTACTTGTTATTCATTTGAAGCACATTCTTATTGTTTAACACTGCTTTTGTGTACAGCTTTGCTTCTTCATAGGATGGATCTGTTCCCCTCCAGACCTATACATACAGTGCATCCGGAAAGTATTCACAGCACATCACTTTTTCCACATTTTGTTATGTTACAGCCTTATTCCAAAATGGATTTAATTCATTTTTTTTTCCCTCCGAATTCTACACACAACATCCCATAATGACAATGTGAAAAAAGTTTACTTGAGATTTTTGGAAATTTATTAAAAATAAAAAATTGAGAAAGCACATGTACATACAGTACAGGCCAAAAGTTTGGACACACCTCCTCCTTCAATGTGTTTTCTTTATTTTCATGACCATTTACATTGGTAGATTCTCACTGAAGGCATAAAAAAAAAAATGGTTTTATTTCAGGTGACTACCTGTTGAAGCTCATCGAGAGAATGCCAAGAGTGTGCAAAGCTGTAATCAGAGCAAAGGGTGGCTATTTTGAAGAAACTAGAATATAAATCATGTTTTCAGTTATTTCACCTTTTTTTGTACATAACTCCACATGTGTTCATTCATAGTTTTGATGCCTTCAGTGAGAATCTACCAATGTAAATGGTCATGAAAATAAAGAAAACACATTGAATGAGGAGGTGTGTCCAAACTTTTGGCCTGTACTGTAAGTATTCACAGCCTTTGCCATGAAGCTCAAAATTGAGCTCAGGTGCATCCTATTTCCCCTGATCATCGTTGAGATGTTTCTGCAGCTTAATTGGAGTCCACCTGTGGTAAATTCAGTTGATTGGACATGATTTGGAAAGGCACACACCTGTCTATATAAGGTCCCATAGTTGACAGTTCATGTCAGAGCACAAACCAAGCATGAAGTGAAAGGAATTGTCTGTAGACATCCGAGACAGGATTGTCTCGAGGCACAAATCTGGGAAAGGTTACAGAAAAATTTCTGCTGCTTTGAAGGTCCCAATGAGCACAGTGGCCTCCATCATTCGTAAGTGGAAGAAGTTCGAAACCACCAGGACTCTTCCTAGAGCTGACCGGCCATCTAAACTGAGCGATCGGGGGAGAAGGGCCTTAGTCAGAGAGGTGACCAAGAACCCGATGGTCACTCTGTCAGAACTCCAGAGGTCCTCTGTGGAGAGAGGAGAACCTTACAGAAGGACAACCATCTCTGCAGCAATCCACCAATCAGGCCTGTATGGTAGAGTGGCCAGACGGAAGCCACTCCTTAGTAAAAGGCACATGGCAGCCCACCTGGAGTTTGCCAAACGGCACCTGAAGGACTCTCAGACCATGAGAAACAAAATTCTCTGGTCTGATGAGACAAAGATTGAACTCTTTGGTGTGAATGCCAGGCGTCACGTTTGGAGGAAACCAGGCACCACTCATCACCAGGCCAATACCATCCCTACAGTGAAGCATGGTGGTGGCAGCATCATGCTGTGGGGATGTTTTTCAGCGGCAGGAACTGGGAGACTAGTCAGGATAAAGGGAAAGATGACTGCAGCAATGTACAGGGACATCTTGGATGAAAACCTGCTCCAGAGCACTCTTGACCTCAGACTGGGGGTGGGGGGATTTCATCTTTCAGCAGAAGAACGGCCCTAAGCACACAGCCAAGATATCAAAGGAGTGGCTTCAGGACAACTCTGAACGTCCTTGAGTGGCCCAGCCAGAGCCCAGACTTGAATCTGATTGAACATCTCTGGAGAGATCTTAAAATGGCTGAGCACCGACACTTCCCATCCACCCTGATGGAGCTTGAGAGGTGCTGCAAAGAGGAATGGGCGAAACTGGCCAAGGATAGGTGTGCCAAGCTTGTGGCATCATATTCAAAAAGACTTGAGGCTGTAATTGCTGCCAAAGATGCATTGACAAAGTATTGAGCGAAGGCTGTGAATACTTATGTACATGTTATTTCGCAGTTTTTTTATTTTTAATAAATTTTCAAAAACCTCAAGTACACTTTTTTCATGTTGTCATTATGGAGTGTTGTGTATAGAATTCTGAGGAAAAAAATGAATTTAATCCATTTTGGAATAAGGCTGTAACATAACAAAATGTGGAAAAAGTGATGCGCTGTGAATACTTTCTGGATGCACTGTAGATGGAACAGATTACTAAATACTGCAGTAGATACCAACTCTGAATTTCAGCTTAATGTACAGTATTTTTCATTAGTTCAATTAACAGCTTGCTGTATGTTGATAATGGATGACATGTTCTCATCAAAATGATTTATTTGGCCCTTAACCTGTCCACTTTAGTAACCCCTTATTCATTAATTGTTGTAACATTAACTATCTAACTTGTTCACTAGCTATTGAAAGATTGAATCATTTTATTCATTCATTCAATTGCTCTTCGCTAAATCATAGAACATAATTCATAATTAGTTGTTTTTATTATTATTAATAATGTTACCTCTGCTACTGTAATTAATAATACCTATCACCTCTTTTCTGAACCCACGTTTCCACTAATGGATCACTGATGCCTGGAACTTGTCTAGTGGCATTAGGCACTAGGCAGGAATAGCTATGATTTGAATTCCAGTTCATTTATATGGCATAGTTGTATATGTATCCACATTTACTATCACCAGGCTGATTTGCAGTAACCAGTGCACATCTTTTAGATTTACAGTAGCATAACACTGAAGTTTCCCTGAGAAAATCATTGAGAAGGGAAAACAATTCCTAATTTAATGCCAGTATTTATTATCATAATTATTATTGGCTTAACAGACATACTGGAAAAACCATGATTTTATGATTTTTATAATACCTCCTGTATAGGGTTAAATAGGGAATTTATTTGAAAATTTTTATTGCAGTCATTTGTGATGAATTTGTCTTATATTAAGGGATAAAGCAAATGCTCTGGTCTCATTTTTCTCCTTCCTGTTAAAGTGGCATTTTGGACAATTTTGAAATTAATTGCACAAGTTCCAACTGATGATTCAAAGCAAGGCTTTTGTTGAATGTGTTGAGGGAGACTGGACAGTCATGGTTTTAAGCAGAGTCATGATGTGTCATTCTTTATTTAGGAGCCAGGAAAATTCAGGGCAGCCTCCCTATCGCTGGTTTCCTGGAAGAACTCCACATGCGCTCATTTCATAAAAGAAAATAATAAACAGTGATTTCCCTTTATAAGGCCTGCATATGACCTATGCCTAAAAATGTGTATTTGTCCAAGAACTAACAAAATTTTAAGAAGTACCTTTTCATGCTGTGTCTCAAGAAGTGAAAGAATGAAAACAGCAATGGAGTGTTGTCATTTGGCAAAGGCTGGGGTGGGTAGAAGTTCCCAAACGAGTGTCTAATGTATCATCTTGTAGTTATTATTATTTAACAGTTGCTTTTTTGGTGAATGCAGGTGTAAAGCTGAAAGATTCCGGACTTCCCTGTGTTGCAGTCATGGAGTATGTGGTAAGAGTTGACTGCTTTCCGGGTGATTGACTTGGTGTCAGGGTCTTGCTGTCTCTTTTGCTCCTTGCTTTCACTTCACAATCTTTTATCCTTTTGCTTTAGATTCTCTTAAGTCTCAATGTCTTTACCAAGATGAGGTGGGAAGATGTTGGGGACAGAACTGATTAGACAATGATTGGGCCACGCAACAAACTTCTGTAACCTCAACAGAATCAAGTTTAGAAAATCATTAAACAGATATGATGTGCCAACATGGCTCTTTCTAAGTTTTTTTTCCTTTCTCTGGTTTGATATCTGATTCTGTTCTTTCACCTCATCAGTTTTCAAAACCAGCCTAATTCAGTTTAAATGTAGCTGATCTTGGCAACATTTAGACCAGTCAGGAGCAAGCCCAGGATGGAAAGGAGTCAGTTTGGATTTGCCTTAAAACCTGCACTCACATGTGTGGGATGTGGAATTAAAAAGTATCCAGAACAAACTCCAGAACATAGGGAAAACAGTGTGTACTCCATGCATAGTAAATGGGCAATCTCATAGAGCTGTGAGTTAACTAGTGGGCCACAAAACATCCTTTAGTTAAATTTGTTTATTCACATAAAAATAACAGAAATGCTTATTACAGGATTACTGCTAATAAAACAGCAAGCTGATCTAACATGCATGCATGCAGATAGAGTGACCTTTTGGCTATAAAAAAAACCATAAGGAGGCAGGTTTATTTCCTGGACCTGCTATAAAAAGTATATATGTTAATATTAGACTTTGTAGGTTTTAAGTAGTTTAGGTTGGTTCACTAGTGATTGGCACAAATAAAAATGTGTTCACATACATATTTGTAAGCTAATATTCAAATGAATAATTAATATTTGATTATGAAAATCTCCATGCAAAACCTTAAATGCCATAGGTGTACCATATGTGTATTATTGCATGAACAACTGTGTGAAATGGTGCTGTAGTGATATTTTAGGCTACAGCTTTTAGGGAGGTTTTTATTATTATTATCTTATACATATTCTGTGGTGTGCTTGCAGCTGACAATCCTACTGCTCATGACATCAAAAGGTAAGTTGTGGGTGAAATTAACCACTGTTGGTATACTATAAAGATATTTACAATATAGAGTTTTATATTCAGACCACAATAAGCCTTTCTTTTCTCCAAGAAACTGCAAGGATGCCACACTATTATCATTTCTGTAAATGAAAACTTTAATTTGCCTGCAGGCCCAAATAATAATCATCACAAATACTTGGTGAGGGTATCCTGTGTATATGAAACAAAAATATACCAGTGAGCCTGGCAGTTGCAAAGCAGCTTACATTCCCTTTTATCAAAAGTGTGCTTTAAATGGAATTATTAAAAGCATTCTCTCTCAGGATGGTGATTCAGTCGTTAGCATTGTTGCCTCTCTGTGCTAGGGTTTAAATAATCCTGAGGCCTATGTGTAGTTTGGAAAGTATCCCTCTTTCTATGCAAGTTTTCTATAGGTGCTATTGGTTCTTCCAACATCCTAAGCACACAAAATTTTTATTTGTAGGGTTTTTAATTTGTGTATGAACTGATCTAGCAAAGGACTGGCATGCTGTCAATGGTTGATTCCTAGTTCCTAGTAGGTCCCAGAATGGAATCCATGACCCTGTAGTGGAATAAGCGTGTTCAGAAGTTGGATGGAAGAATATGTAATACTGTGTAAGAGTGGTAAAATTATGGGAATTATGGACTATGGAGGTTTTATCCACCGCCCTGCTGGATATCACGGGGGCCGCTAGAAGGCGCTGCAGGGAGGAACAACGAAGGTTTTCCCTACAACCCGGAAGTGCATCCAAGTCACATGGACAAAGGACATGACGTGCTTCCGGGTTGAAGAAGAGGAGTTTTTATCTGACCCGGAAGTGCTAGGAAGTCACATGAATTGCGGATTCAGAAGCACTTCAGGGTCAAGGACTATAAAAGAATGATGGGAAATCCCAGACGTCGAGCAGAGCTGGGTGGAAGGGTGGCAACGCGTCTGGGAGTGGTGGAGTGATCATTGATTATTGTATTGTGGTGTATTTATATGAGTATTGTGAAGAGGAGGGTGCTTTGTGCACTGTTGATTAATAAAAAGTCAAATTATTGGACTTTTACCTGGTGTCTGGCGTCTAGTCTGAGGGTTCAAGAGGACGATAGCGCCCTCTATCTGTCACTATATATAGGTTAGAAAATGACATGACATAACACTAAAATAGCTACAGTAGAGATTTACATATTTTTACACAAATACTCTTTTGGTAATTTTTGGCAATGTGACAATACAAAAAACCATGGGTGGTGTATGAGAAGTAGTGAATTGTAAGTTAATTGAGTGTTATCCTTTGAGAAGCAAAACATTGTACTCTGCAGACTAGTAGTGAAAAACAGTAAACTCTCCACAAAAAGATTTTGTTTTGTGTAAATTACGTGCATGTTTTTGATATCACCTTAGTATATAACATAACATAGCCAAACTCTCCTGATCTAGTTCAGGGTTGTGGGAGGATGGAGTCTATCTTGCCAGCATGGAATACAAGGCAGCAGCTACTCTTGGATGGGAATTACAGTCATACACAACACTACATAGGGCCGACTTAGAATCAACAGTCAACTTAACATATACATCTTTGAAGATTTGAGTGAAGTTCTGGTAAAAAACACATACACACACAGTGAATATGTACATACTCCACACAGATTACAGCCAACAGGATCCAAATTCAGGATATTAGATTTGTGTGGTGGCAATAAGCACTGTAAAACTGTGCTTCAGCATTAGTACATCCAAGTTGGAAATTTTATTTTAATTGTCTATCTCTAGTAAAATGAGAATAATATTAAGACTTATACACTGTGTATTACCATAGACAAATGTGGTGATTAACCATGACCCTATGGCTCATTTCATTACTTGTATCACCATTATAAAGGTGCTTTTCCTCAATCATAGCATTGCAGCTCTTATTGCTGATTGCAGTGAAACAAGACAGTCTTGCAGTACATGTACAGGTGCAGCCTTTCTGTGTACAAGGAAGTAGAGACGTTTTTAAAAAAAAAAAAAAAAAGGACTTTGTTCCTGTTCTTTTGTTAGCTTTATCATGTAGGTAATCACGAGTAGTCTGTCGTGGCTCAACTCATGGGTGTATACCAGAACTGCAGCTTGTTTGCAATACAGTCTAAGATTCACATTGTGGGTGGTGGTCCACAGTTACAGGTACGTGGTGTGGCCCTCTTGTCCGCCTGCAAACAATTCCTGGATTGATCTTTTGGCCTGCATGTGAGCTACTAAGTGATTCTTTGTCTTCAAAAATATGCAGCAGAAAAGCCACGAAGAGCAGCCCTAAGGACTGTGCGCTGTAAAGGCTGAGCAAGCAAGAGAGCAAGACCGTGAGATGCCAGCAGACATGGGAGTGTTGTATGTCTGTTGTGTATCTGTGGTTCTGACATTGTACTTGCGTCTCAGTTTTGGCTTCCAGGCAACTACAATCTGTCTGGTACTGTTGGGGCGGTTGACTACAGCAGACGGTGTGTGCACTCTGAGGAGTTGAGGGGAGCCCCTTGGGGCAAGCAGAGGTGATGACTGAACTGTTCTGAAGGCGTTGCAGAGGAAGGGTGTACTGACAAAGGAAGCTCTGTTTGCTTCACCCTCCTGAACCATGGCCTGGCTGTTTTCCTCCCTCTATCCTGGCTGAGGAAAACCTTGAGCTATTTATAGTGCTTGTCTGGGATGTGGGTTGGCATTTTAACCCCCCTTCCTTCACTCCTGCCGAAACCAGCTGAACTGTAAGAACCACTAATTTGCTCCTACCATTATCAATGTTTCCGTTGATTTTGTTGCAGAATGGATTTCTTAAAAGCTTACTTTGCAATGACAATGAAACTATTTTGAACTTACCTTTTTTTAGCCAGAACCTTGATCATTTAAGCATAATTTATAGAGAATAACCTGAAAACAGATTTTGATAATCAATCAGTGATTTACTCTTATGTCTAACTTGTTTAATTGTTAAATTAGTTTTTTTAGTTTTTCTTTTTATGCTTTCAGAGAGATGTGCTAGTGTGATATTTACATGTAAAACAAATGCCGAAGATTTAAAACCTTAACTTTATCTTTCTCAATTTGTTTTAATCCATTTTTCCAAGTATATTATAATACTGACAATTAGTAATGTACTTTGTAAACATGGTAACTAGTAAGAAAATGCTTAAATAACTATAAAATAAAAAGTAAAAAAAAAATCAAATTGGTGCATCACAACTTTAGCAAGTTCTTTTGTAATTGGAAATAAAATAATGCAAAAACTAGGTAATGACATGGAGTCCAGTTAAAAACAGAATTTAGTTGTGGTGAATACTTACAGTTATGGTGGTCCACAGGACTGAAGTTAAAAAGAATGGATTTAAGCCTTTTAACTAAGCCTTACTAATTAGAGCACATCTGAACACGACACTGAAGTAGTTACTCTCCTTTATTATTCAGCATCACATCCACTTTTGTGTGCTCTGCTTGTCACTAATTGTAATTATTCAGATACAGTTAACAGGAACAAACTCTACAGAAAAAGGTGAAATAGAGAATGAAAGAAAGTTATATTTTTAAAGCTGTGGTAAAACTTAAGATCTGCTGAGATTTAAATATCACACTAGAGCACTTTTCTGAGTGCACAATAAGAGAAGAAAAAAATGCCATCTCATTAAAAAATAGATAAATTAGGTATTAAAGTGATTTGTTGATTTATAAAAGATGGGAACAAAAACCTGCAGCCAGAGTGGTGCCCAAGCACTGTACTTGAGAACCACTGCTGTAGACCCCATGCCATTGAGGCAGATGCAGGTCACTTTTGAAAATTTATTTAGAGAGTTTTTTTTCTTTCCGGTTACAAGCTGAAAAGATGCTGAAAGTAGATTTTTGTGCACTGGTTAAGGAAGCATTAGTTAATCAGAAGGAAATCTGTTTCATTCTGTTTCCTGCAGACCACCTAGATACTCTTATTAGAGCTATTTCATTTGCTGTAAGGTTTTAATTTCACAAATTTTCATTTTTAATGCTGGGCATTATCTAGGAATCCCTTGGGTGTTGTGGAGCATCTGAACTGCCAGATTTGTCACTTGAAGTAAAACAGTCTACTTGTTGTACGTACAGATTGTCTGTTTCCTCCATTACTTGATGCATTTTGTCATTTCTTCTGTTCAATACTATTCTGTCAATAGGTAAACATTTTAGTCTATGATTTTATTTTTTTTTCTCTAAAATTTCAGTTCTGACATAGGTGCATTTATTTATCTGGACTACCTTGTCTAAAAGCAGAGAGTGTACTTCAAGTAGCAATCCAGTCACTGCTTCACATTCCCCTTGAAGCCACATTGTCTTTAATGTTAAGTGTAAAATGAGCATAGTGTATAAAACGCAAAGAATCCTAAAGGCAAAATAGAAAAAATGCACAGTGGTCATTCCGCTTTCTAAAATAACATTTTATCCCTTCATTTTGTAAAAAAAAATTTTTTCCATGATCATGGGCAACTTTTTGGCATTGTCTGGTGCAAGAAAGGAACTAACCCATTGCAAGATTCCAGTCCATTGCGCTCACTCCTTGTAGGCTAATTTACAGTCACAGTTAAATCACTTATAAACTAATATATATATATATATATATATATATATATATATATATATATATATATATATATATATATATATATATATATATATAACTAATAAAGTTAAATCTCCATTTGTTTGGAATGAGGGATGAAAAAGAGGGGTACTCGGAGACAGCCTATGTGAATGCAGGTAGAATGTATCATCTCCATTTAGAAAGTGATCATTCTTCAAATCAAATCCAAGTCTTATTATTAATATGTTAATACTTTTATGATAATGCAGCATGGCAAGACAGTGATTAGTGCTGCTGCCTCATGCATTCAGTGTCCTGGATTTCAGTCCCACAATTGGTTGCTGTCTTTGTGATTTGGCATGTTCTTTTTTTGTCTGCATGGGTTTTTCTGTATACCCCAGTTTTCTTCCAAAATCCCAAGGCTTGCAGGATGGCTATTTTAAATTGGCTCTGTGTGGATAAATGGGACTTACTTACTCAAGTATGGTTGCTGTCTTGCACTTAACGATGGCATGACATAGTGTAGACCTAGAATTGACTTAAGCAAGTTTGAGAATGTTATTTTTGTGATAGTTGGCTTCTTGCTGTGGTGGTTAGTGCTGCTGTGTTCAAATTCTTTTTTGACATTCTTAACATGTCTGCTTGGGTTTTCTCAGGGAAATGCAGTTTTGCCTCCATGTTGAAGATATTCATATTAGGTTATTTGGAATTTGCTATCTCCTGTAAATTATGACATGTCTGTGACTGTGCCCTGCAAAGAACTGCTTCTGGGTTGATTTTTATCTTTTGCTCGGTTCTGCCCAGATGGACTGCATCTTCTTGCTGGAAAAATAGATCAATATTTTCACAACCAGTAAACCAGCTGAGGTGGGGAAAGGCTGCAGGGATCTATGGTATCTGGGGTGAACTTCTCCAGGCTGGTGGTAAGGCTGTCCTCCTGGCATTGCAAGCAAACTTTCCTTCCATTTTGGAGACTGGCATCATCCCAACTGACTGGAAAATGGGATTTGTCGTCCTTATCTGGAAAGGGAAGGGTGATCACCTGTATTGCAGCAACTACAGGGGGATAACACTGCTCTCGGTGCCGGGTAAGGTCCTTGCTAGGGTTGTCCTCAATAGGATCTGTGATCACTTGCTCACCAACCAGTGACCGGAATAGTCTGGTTTTATGCCTAAGAAGTCTACCATCGACCGCATCCTGGCACTGAGGATTCTCACGGAGCGCAAACGCAAATATCGGCAGAGTTTGTTTGCAGCCTTTGTCGATTTGCAAAGTGTTAGAATCAGTTGATCAAGCTGCCCTGTGGGACATCCTGTGGGTTCATGGGATCCCCTCGAGGTTGCTGGATATCATGGCCGGCCTGTACACTGGTACTTTGAGTGCTGTGTAAAGTGGAGGCAGGACCTCTGCATTTTCCCCAGTTGATTCTGGGGTTCGTCAGGGGTGAGTTCTACTCTGTTCAATACTTGTATGGACTGGGTGTTGGAAAGGTCGTGGGGTCCAGCGGCTGTGGGACATCTGTTGGTGAAGAAAGATTCACGGATCTTGACTTGGCTCACGATACTGTGATCCGTCAATGGAGGCTTTAATCGTGGTGCTCAAGAGACCGAGTGACGAGTCTGAGTGTCTGGGCTTGCGAGTGTCCTGGATAAAAACCAAAAATATCCTATGCAAAAGGACGAAGGTCCAAGTCTTTAGAGTCCTGGTGCTTTCTGTCTTGCTATATGGTTGTGAGACATGGACACTATCCAGTGAACTGAGATGAAGACTGGACTCCTTTGGTACTGTGTCTCTCCGGAAAATCCTTGGGTACCGTTGGTTTGACTTTGTGTTTATTGAGCGGTTGCTCATGGAGTCCCAAATGAGGCACATTACCTACAATGTGAGGGACCGTCAGTTACAGCACTACGGCCATTTGGTGCATTTCCCCGAGGGTGATCCGGCTCATAAGATCCTTATTGTTGGGGACCCGAGTGGCTGGGGTCCTCCACGTAACACCTGGCTGCGGCAGATAGAGGGTCATTTCCGGAGGGTGGGACTGGACTGTG
Organism: Polypterus senegalus; assembly: GCF_016835505.1. Classification (NCBI taxonomy): domain Eukaryota; kingdom Metazoa; phylum Chordata; class Cladistia; order Polypteriformes; family Polypteridae; genus Polypterus; species Polypterus senegalus. Next base: position 81,499,477 of record NC_053154.1, read on the forward strand.
CGTCTGCCTGGATGGTTGCAAACTGGGATCCCAAGTTGTTTCATCGTGTAGTGGGTGCGGCAACGCACTGTACTAGTGCATGCTCCCCAACTTGAACTTGAACTTGTCCACATTCCCACAGCAGTAAAAACACAATGCACAGACTACACAAGAGTATCTTTCAAGCTATAAATGTCAATCTGTATATTTATCTTACATTGTATTATAATGTTTCTCCTCTGCTTTTTATTGGGAAGTGTTTGAAATGCAGAACAGAAATTTAGGACATGAATCTCTGCAGTCAGAAGTTGTTTTACTAATGTGTTTGTGATAGTTAAACACCATTGAATAAATCTGAAAAACTTCCTTTATTCTGTGCAACTTGTCACCTTTTGTCAGTTCTGTATATTTATACATATTTTTTTATCAACTCATGCATTTTAAGCACCTGCCTAATCCAATTTTAGATGGGCCATTGTTCCAGCAGTATTGGGTACAAGGCAAGAACCATCCATAGATAGTATGTCAGTCCTTGGCAGGGTGTACTCACATATGTGAACACATCCGTACTGTGCCAATTTAGAGTTGACAGATGGCTTAACAAGACAGAGAATTTTTGAGATGTAACAGGAAAACTGAAGTATGTATAAAGTAAAAAAAAACAATACACGCATTGTAAGAAAGGGCAGTGTTCAAATAGTCAGTGACCTGGGGCTTCATGTATAAACTGTGCGTATGCACAGAAATGTTGCGTAAGAACGTTTCCACGTTCAAATTGCGATGTATAAAACCTACACTTGGCGTAAAGCCACGCTCATTTCCACAGTACCTCATACCCTGTCGTATGCAAGTTCTCCGCTCGGTTTTGCAGACTGTCGGCATCCAGCGTCAAAGCAGTATTACTGTTCCTGTGTGGTTATCCTTTCTTTTCCTGACGCGGCTTTATAAATACACTGCAACTAACCGAATATTGTTTATTAGTGTAATGCATCTGATTGTAATTAACCTGTAACAATACAGTGGTCCAGGTAATAGCCATAGTATTCCAAATACCATAACTGCTTTAGCGTTGTTACTCTCACTGCACCACCTTCTTCTTTCAGCTGCTCCCATCAGGGGTTACCACAGCTGATCATCTTTTTCCATATTACTCTCACTGTACCACTCGGAGTATTTTTATCACTGTATCTGAGCAGCTGATCGGAAAGAGAATTATCGGTATACAGTATCAAGCACACGCTGCCTCAGTCACAGCAAAACGTTTCAAAGCCTTTCCTGTACGGACCTCGCGGTTCAGAAACAGTTTCATCCCAATAACTATAAACGCACTCAATCAATTGCTTCTTGTAGAACTGTTTGTACTTATAAGTACAATTACCCCACTGTAAACTTGCACTACAGTTATAATATTGCACAACTTGTGCCACTTTATAAAGCGCGTATTTACATATGATGACGATATAATTTTTAAGATGAAATGCAGCAAAATATGTTGATTATATTATACAGATAAAACTTTAACTTCATTTAAATAATCTGTATTGTTAATAATTAAACATGTGAGGACACGGTGCCGCAGCGCTAGCAAGTTCACGTATTGCTCCTGCCTCGCGCTGTATATTTGCTGAGGCTGGCGTGACACTGGAAGGATAGAAGGATAGAATAATTAAACATGTACTATGAAGATATTTCAATGTTCCTTAAAAGTTTTGAAGAATCATCTTTGCAAGCTTACAGATGGCTTAACGTCTATTACAGAGTTGATTGTGTGGTGTTTAGGTATTTGGGGAAAGAAAAGTAAGACAGGAAATGAGGTTAGTACATTTGAAAGAGACAGTACTGCTACAATAAATTATTTCATCGAAGGTCGCGCATGGCGCAGCAGCGTCTTGTGTGAGACATGAACAATCACTGCACCATCGTGTTCCCATGTTTAATAACATGTTTTCATTCCAATCATCATGAAAATGATATCCCATATACATCTCAGTATTTTAATTATTCAGAGAGCTGTAATATCACGAATATAATGGATTCTGTACCCTGTCGGAGAAAGAGAAAGAACGGAAGCACATAGTGATTCACACACACAGAGCACATAGAAGATCAAATACAAAACAAAGCATTTAACATGCTACTTTAGTTATGATGGGATTTGAGAAACTAGTAAATTAAATGATTTTAAGATGAAGTTTATGATGTTCTACTTTAATGACAAAACTACGTGATTAAAGTTGAAATTTCAAGATTAAAGTTGACATTTCATGCTTTTTTCCCTACTGTGTGCCTATTTTTTTTTGTCTGTACCCTAATAGGCTTTCATATGACACTCAGACAGTGGGCTACAACTCGCCTTTTCATGGTGACTTTGATATATGACTTCTTTTTTATTTTGGCAGTGTGCGACTTTGTGAACTTGAGCTTTCAAGTTTCTCCGACACGCTATGTCACTCGATCAACTTCCTTTTTTTGATTATACCACTGTTTAAATCAACAAATAGTATGTTTTTCCTTTGCCTCCACTTGGTATTTGCTGAAATTCTTATATTTTCCCCCGTGCTTTTCCCATTGTCTTTTCACAGAACGCTGAGCTTAAGGGCTATTTATATTGATTTGCATATTTAAAGAGGCAGTATTCTGGGAGGAGTTGGAGCGGGACAGCACGCGCGTGCATGAGCGTTACTTTTCACGCTGACCGTGATTTATGTAGCGGAAGGACGCAGAAGTTGGCGAATGCACAGATTCCTGCATCTGGATTTTTCTGTGCGTAAGCACATTTCGGCTTTTGTGCTTACGTCTTGTTATAGTGTGAATTCTACACACGGCGTTATGCATGAGGCCCCTGGTCAGGATTAAGAACAGTGATAAACATAGTGTCATCATCTTGTTGGAGTCTGATTCAGTTTTTTTTTTTTTTTTTATCTTTAATTAGTTGATCAAATATGCCTATGTCCACAAATCTCACCTACAAACAGCCAAACACTGCCCTTTAAAAATGCTGAAAAGGGAGAGTGATGTCTGGATATTCCCAACAGTAATTTGGTTAGTGAGAAGATTAATATAAAATAAACTTGGATGGGGGAAGCAAGGGAAACTCTTCACTGACGAGTGGCTACCCTGTCCCTTTCTATTTGCATAGTAGATGTCTGCTCGCTAATAATGTAACTAGATGACCCATTTCTAGTGTGATTTAGCCACATGACTTTATTAGGAGCATGCACATGGACTCAGTCATACCAGCCCAAATTAGACTAAACAAATATCCTAATACACATGTTCTGGACACACAGAAGACAATGCAGGCATGGGAGAACATGCAAGCTCCATATAAACAGTGACCAGGACCTTTGCCACCTGTCTTCTCATTATGCAGAACTAAAAATATAATAGTACAGCACCAAAAAAACATTTGTATATTGTCAAAGTATAAATCTGTAAATTACAAAGTGGCAAGCCCCATTCCCTTAGGACCCAGACAAGGGACATTAGTCTATTACAGGATATATTCAGAAACGCACACTTGCACAGGAAGAATTTTGGATCCATAGTTTATCAAATATAGGACATGTGGAAGGATGCTGAAGTACTCAGAGAAAACCAATATGGAAAATGTGTCAAATTTTAAATGTCAGTAACTATATCTGAAATAGAACTCCAGTCCATGGAGGTGTAATTGAACTGCCCCTTGTAAAGTGAACTATATACACTCTATATGAGGTCAGGCCACTGAGGTATACATTAAAAGAAATAAGTACACTAAAATTGATGTTATTCCGCATCAGGAAGTGAACTGGTGCTAATTGTTTTTTCTCTCATTAAAGACTTGAAGGATATATAAAATCCTTTTACAATCCCTCCCTTTCAAAGATCCAAGAGTACACTGGGAAAAAGATCTCTCAATTAATATATCAGAAAAGGAGTGGAAAGTAGCAATGCAGAGAATTCACTCAAGCTCCATATGCGCAAAGCATACAATTATACAACTCAAAATTATATATCGAGCACATCTGTCTCAACTGAAACTCTCCAAAATGTTTCCAGGACATGATCCAACCTGCGAACGTTGCAGCCAAGTCCCAGCCTCAACAGGTCACATGTTCTGGGCCTGCACCAAATTAACATTATTCTGGACAAAAATTTTTAATCACTTGTCAGACAGCCTTGGACTCACAATCCCTCCTAACCCATTAACAGCTGTGTTTGGGGTTCTTCCAGAGGGGTTTAAAGTGGAGAAAGACAAACAAACTGTGATTGCATTCACTACACTGTTGGCACGCAGACTCATTCTGATAAACTGGAAGAATCCAAACTCTCCTCTTTTAAGTCAGTGGGAAACCGATGTGTTATATTATTTGAAATTGGAAAAAATCAAATACTCAGTTAGAGGATCTGTACAGACCTTTTTCAAAACATGGCAGGATCTCTAATCAGTAATATTTTAAAATTAGTTAATAAAGCACAGAGAATTTTTTATTTATTTATTTTTTTAAATTAGGTATGTTTACAAGCCTTAAATTTAACGTTATTTGGCTTGCTCTCTCTCTCAGGGGTGGGGATCGATCTGTTCTTAACTCAATTGTTCTTTTTGTAAAATCTTGATTGCTTTGTATGGATTGTAATAAAATTAATAAAAATTAAAAAAAAAAAAAAAAGACTTGAAGGATCTGCACTACATAAACTTGTTATCTGACCTAATGGAAAATGGATTTGCAACCACAAATTAAAGTGATAGTTTGAGAAAGGATTAGTATTTTCTGAGCAGTTGTAGTTTTTAACAAGACACATTACTCTATTTAGCATAATACATGGGTTTAAAGGTAGCTGTAAGACAGTAGGAAAGGAGACACAGAGGAAAGTAGAAGGAATTTTGTAAGTGAGCAGCCTGATTAGTCTTTATTATTTAAACAAAACCCAATCTTTTTTAAGATTTATACATATATTCTACTTCATGTGATCTGTAGTTCTTGGTATGCCCATTTTGAAAAATGTAAGTTTTCACAACCTGTTTTTGTTATTTTTAGAAATACAGCTCATTTCCATGGAACTCTCTCTCTGTTTCTCCATGCCTGTGGTGCTTTAAAATCTAAATTTTCTGCCTTAAATTGTAGATCAGCCCTGTTGGTGTTTATTTTTAGTGGACCCTTCTCTACCTATTGGACTGATGTCTAGTCTGCTCTTGTGTATAGTCAGTACATTCTTTATGGTCTTTATTTCCCTGTGATTTTCTTGCAATTGAATTATGTTGTATTATACTTTATTTTGCTGTTCTTTGTATTCTCAGATGCTGTGGAAGCCCCATGTGATGGTGTACTCTGTTTTGGGCATTTTTTAAATTTTTATAAACAGACAAGGCAAAGGAGTTATTTTGTGACTGACTACCTTCAGGTCCAGAGTGTCATGTTAACTTGCTTCTCAAAAGTTATATTACACACATAACGAATAATATTTACAAAAATGACATTTTTGAAATTAGTTAGACCTAGTAGTGCATTATTTAAATTTAAACATTCTTCCATCATCCATTTTCTAAACCCACTTATTCTGAGCAAGGTCTTGGCTGGCCTTGGCACAGCCTTTGACTGGGTGAACACACACACACACACACCAGGGGTCAATTCAGCAGGGCCAATTCACCAAACATGCACATTTTGGACTGTGGAAGGAAACTGAAACCGTATATACAAATACAGGTAAAATTCTGTTACAACGAACTCCCAGGGACCTAAAAAATATTTCGTTTTAAGGAGATTTGTTTCCATAGTGCTTCCATTAACTTGCACCCAGGCGTTTGCAATCATTTCAATACCTTCTTTAATTTTAATCTCCTCCTGCCTACAAGTTATGCTGATGAAAATTTTTCTCAGTATTTCCTTAATATAATACACTTTCAGGGTGCAAATGATGCCCAAATCCAATGACTGAAGCACTGCTGTGCAATTGGGTGGGAGGAATTCAATGCGAACATGATCTAAATGCAGAAGCAGGTTATGGGCAGCACAGTTACCAATCAGGAGCCGAATCATCATTTTCTTCTTCATATTGTGAGGTTTCTGAACTCTTTTGAGATCCCCCCTCGCCCAACGGGAACGTCACGCTGAACTGTGTCGCAAATCGCGATTGCAGCGTCTGTGGAAGATTGTTTGTCCGTTGCTGGGGCAGGGCAAAAACAGGCTCATAGCGCTGCAGTGAAGGACACAGAAGCAAATCATAAAAGATCGGGTCGCGCTATAAGTCACTGTCTTGCACCCCAAAACATGAGGCTGAGTCTCAGTACTTTAGCAACACCAGCTTTATTCAGCTTGAAACAGGAACGGCACACTTACCTTTTTTTACTTGTGTACCACGCGCCCTCATGTAAGACGCGCACCCTAATTTTTATAAAGAAAATTGCGAAAATCGTTTTGCCCTGTGTACGACGCGCGTTGTGATTGTATAGGAAGCGTTTGGAGAGAGCGAGAGAGAGTGCGAGCAAGCGAGCCCAAGCCGAAGAAGTAAACATTACAGAATTACATTTCTTCGTGTATGACATGCACCTGATTTTCTAATGCTAATTTTTGGGAAAAAATGTGCACATGGTACACGCTTAAATACGGTATTTATTGTAGTCTGATCTGCCACTCTGCTATACACAGACACAGCAGTCAGGCAGGGTCGTGGCCAGATCAGTGATCAAGTAATCCTGTTACCTGAATTTACATTGTTCCTTGCATCACCCATTGATATCCTTTCTGTTTGCTTTGGCGGAGAGACGCAGCATAGCGCATAGCACAGAGATCCAACTTTGCGATGTTCTTCGGCGTGTTGTCCAGTTAGGGGAGGTCCCAAGAGAGTTTACAAACCTCACATTTTCTTGACTGAGTGCCGCATTAATAGGAATGTTTCTTGAACGAGCATCACTGAACCACATAAAAGCTTTTTCGACGTCTTCAAATGGAGCAGTTTGCATACATTTTGCAACCTGAGATTTTTTTTCTTTTTTTGCTCGGTCTTTCAAGAAAATTGACAGCGTCGATGGCGAAATTCCGAATTCACTGGCAACGTCATTTTTCATTTTGCCGCAATTGAGAGCTCCAAAAATGTAAAGTTTTTTTTCCTAATATGAACTGTTATTGTTTTTTCGTGTCTGCCTTTTCTATAGGAGGGTGATAATGAGTTAAATTCCAATGGATGCTTTTCATATGTTGACGAGCAATAAGCAAAAGGTATCACTGAAAACCTCAGGAAACAAAAAGGACAAAAAAAAAAAGTATGAGGAAAGCTCGAAGAAAAAAAATTACAGTGTTTCTGTTTGGGGATCGTTGTGCACAACTGAGCTGTAGCCTCAGAACTAACTGTTCTATAGACTCGTGTCATATGGGGAAACTTTCGGGACCATAAAAATACTTCGTTGTAATGAAAATTTTGTTATAAAGATATTCGTTGTAACGGAATTTTACTTGTATATTACCATCATTCCATTTAAATTATTTTATCTACCCATCTCTGATAGGGTCACAGATACGATATGTGGCCAGTTTAGGCAACATTAGGTTCATGGCACTGGAAGGGGTGCCTACACATCATAGAGTATACCTCTACACAAAACTGCACATATTAATAAAGCAACAATTCATATTTGGCTATCGATTCAAAATGCACAATGAAGAAAAGCATATGATGTGAGAATGACAAGCAGAATCTACACAGACAGTCACCAGCTTGTGAACTAAACTCATGTGCTTGAAAATGCATTGTAATAACACTAATCACTGTATAACCATGATGCTGTGCACTAAAATCAATAAGAAATAATACAATCATTAATTTTAAAGAACAGTTTTTATGAAGAAGACCATTTAGTGCATTAGCCTCATTTGTTTAGCATGTCCTAATATATTCCCATGACCCTTTTTGTGAAGAAGTGCTTCCTGGCTTTCCTCCAGTTTCCTTCGGGTACATAGTACAGTATATAACTACTATAGTTATTCTGGATTAACTGTTATTTATTACATTTGGAGACCTGGACCTCTGTGCTCGAGAGTAAAGAAATTTAATTTCCTTAGCCTGTCAGTATAGAGCAACACTCTGGTAGGCACTTGGTTGTGCAGAGCTTCTTGTACTTCTATGTGTCAATTCTAAGGTGGTGATCACAACTAAACACAGTACTGTAGATGTGTTGTGACAGGCACATTACAGAGTCTTCAGCATAATATCCATTGATTTACATTGTTTAACTTAGCATTTTGTCTGCTTTTTAACTTTTTTTTTTAATTCTTACATTTTTATGTATTGTGTATTTAACATTACAATATCACATGGAAACAAGGAGTTTTGACTTATTTGGTGGAATATTGAACAAGACTAAGTGATCTGTGTATTTATATAATATAGTATATAAAGTCTCTAGTGTAAAATAAAACTTTGACACAACATGAAGCAAAGCAGCAAATTGAAACAGTGGAGAGCAAGAAAATAAGAGTGTTTGAGCTAATTGAATTTGAGCAAAGGAATGAGATGAAGGGTGAGAAAAGATAGGCAATTTAAGGCAACAGTAACAAAGAGTGTTGTAATTTCTGTGAAGATTTCAGCATAAGAGATTAAATGTGCAGCTGGTGGTGATGTTCATACATTTACAATTAAAAAAAGACAGAGTGTGCTAAATAAAGATAATTGCAGATTTTGTGGCAGGAAGGAGGTGTGGTATAGTTTTAAAAAGTTTACAAAATATCAAATTGAAGTATTTAATACTATAGGAAGTTGGTTAGTTCAGTATGGCTGAGGATGTTTATATATTATTTACTGTATTTCATTAGCTTCAGGCTACATTTATTTATGAATAATATATACACCCTGTTTTGCCTCTAGAACAGCCTGAATTGTTGGAGTTATGGATTCAGAGGTTAGCTGGAAGAATTCCTTAGGGATTATTGTCAGTGGTGACTTGATAATATCACAAATTTGCTCAAATTATTTGCTCCACACATTCATGCAGCAGACTTCTTGTTTTTTATCAAACCATTTCCATGGTTTGTTAAAATTGAGATCTGTGAACTGTGCAGGACATTGGAGTAAACTGAAGTCACTGTGTCATGTTTGTGGAACTGTTTTGGGATGATGTATGTTTTGTAAGATGAAGTATTATCCTGCAAAAAGTATTCATTTGAAAAGTGGTAACTGGTCATAAAAGGATACACAACACTGTTTAAGTACACTTTGGCTTTCAAACGAAAGTCATTGGTATTAAGTGGCCTAATGGCAAAAATATTTCTATGCTATACACAACAACCACCGGCAATCTGTACAGTCAGCTCAAGTCAGCATAGATTCAAAGATTCTTGTTGTTTATATCAAACTTTGACCCTACCATTTACATTTGTCAGACAGACTATATATACAGTAATCCCTCGCTATATCGCGCTTTGACTTTCGCGGTTTCGCTCTATCGGATTTTATATGAAAGCATAACTAAATATATAACGCAGATTTTTTGCTGCTTCGCGGGTTCTGCGGACAATGTGTCTTTTTACTTCCTGTACATGCTTCCTCAGTTGGTTTGCCCAGTTGATTTCATACAAGGGACGCTATTGGCGGATGACTGAGAAGCTAACCAATCAGAGCACGCAGTTAAGTTCCTGCTTGCTGAATGCAGTGTTAACCAGGAAGTCTCGTCTCGCTCATTCAGCATCAACGTGTTTCGCTGTGTAAAGAGTTGTTCTCTTTTGTGTTTATCTTTGTGCATAGTCTCCAAAACGATCTGCTACTGCTTTAGGGGCCGTGCCCAAGTGCAAACGGAAGATGTTAACGATTGCCGAAAAGGTAAACGTTTTGGATTTGTTGAAGGCTATGATTCTTTTTATTTAAAAAGTAGGAAAGGAATATAAGATCTACGGCCGCAGTGTCCTTTTAACCAGGGTGCAAAACAAGTTGTAAGTGGATGTAATAAGGCAGTAGTCTGGATGGAATCTGCTTTAGGGATTTGGATTGAAGACTGCCAGAAGAAGAACAACGGCAGTGCTACACAATCGCCTGAAGTGGCTCCTTTAAGGGCTGTAACGCCTCCTTTGTTGTGCAGTAAAATAAAACTCATTGTTATCGGACAAGTCATCGTGTCATTGTTGGTGAGTAACCATAATTAATTTTCTACTTACAGTACTTAGTACATGTACATACGTTTAGTGTCACTGTACACACACATTTACTGTATACTATTTTTGTTGCATTGTACGTATTTATTGCTGGTGGCATGTCTATCGTAATGGCTGTAACATATGTGATATCGGAGACACTCAATATCTTTAAAATAATATTTAGGTTTTACTGTATATAAACAGTGTGTTTATATACATAATTTCAATGAATCTTACCTAATATCTAAGAGAATACAAAGGGATTATGCTGTATAACTCTGCGGGGAATATTTATAAACAGTGTGGGAGAGTTTATAAGGGCTTAAAATATATAAAAATAACCATAGAAACATATGGTTTCTACTTCACGGATTTTCACCTATCGCGGGGATCTGGAACGCAACCCCCGCGATCGAGGAGGGATTACTGTATATATATATAAAAACTCACTGTACCCTCACTTCCTGTTCTTAGCTGACAAGTATGGAATCTGGCATAGCCACATTTTCTGCATCCAGTCCACTATAAGGTCTGAGGTAGTTGCTTAGAAGTATCTTTCTATCCGTCACTGTTATAAAACACTGTTATTGAGAATTAATGAACAGCTGTACCACAGAGCCAATAAATGTATAATAATGACAAATAAGGTGTAGATGTAGAATGGCTATCCTCAAGTCCACTTCTTCAGTGCTTTCTTTGTTTTATTTAACTTTATGTGTTATATTTACCAACCACAGCTAGGCATAACACAGCACGTTCTGGTGTATTCCGCTATGATAAGTTTGGCTTTAGTTACAGAAGGAAGTGGATTTGCAGGGCTTGGTTTTTCAGTTGAGACTCTTTACCGGTATCTACTTTAAAGTGATAATGAGTTTCTCTAATTGAATGTGTTAAAAACAATGTATTCATCATCAAAATGTGACAATCAAATAACATTTATTAAATATGGCACATTAATGCAAAAATTGTAGCTCATAAAGTGCTTTATGAGAAGTAAAAGAATTTTAATTACAAAAAAATAGCATACAAATAAGCAAACAACAAAAAGAAAAAAAAGGAAGAGTTCCTAAAGAAGCCATGTTGAACTTAAAACTGCGTGTAGGTAATAGTACTTTGTTTGCATGCACAAACGGACTTAATCAAAGGAAAAGCAGCAAAAATGTTTGCTGTAGGTCTCCTTTGTCCTGTCATGCACTGTGCAGCAATAAGAGTTTTTTTGTATAGATTGGTCAAGCAAATTGCATGATGTTGTTCCTCTGGTTGCTGCCAGAGGCTAGTACATGTAATGTAATGAACAATCTCTTATACAGTATATGCAGTAAGGAGTGCTGTTGTGGAGTCTGTGCATGTTTCATAGCCAGTGCAATTTCACATATTAAATATCATATTGTAATGATCACTGAACAAGTTATTATTATTGTTTGTTAACAGACTTCTTCATTCAAGGAAACCTTGATTGAAAAAAAGTTTATATTTGTAGAAAATTAGCAGGAAAGCACAAAGTTCAGGTTTGTTGGGTAACAAAACCCTGGGTACCTTGCCTCGACACAGTAGTCTGAGACCACGCTACACGTGGCTAAAGTGCATCACACACATCACACACTGAATGGTGAGGAAACATAGAAGGAAAAGTGACATAAAAATGTACAATTGTTTCGTTGTTAATTTCATTCACTCCACTCATACTCACTTTGCATTAATTCTATAGCTATATTGTCACCAGCTCAACTCCTATGGAGAGATCCTGGAAACAACTTGTCATTAGAAAATCAAGGGAGTTTTAGTGACATGTAAAGACACTTTGATGTGTCCGTGAACACTGAGCTTTTCACCCTGAAATAATTAATCACTGTGGTTGTGTACAAATTTGCCATGACCCCATTTTACTGAGACTACATGAGGATTTTTTTTTTCTTCAAGCAATACATATTGTACTGCAGCAGTGGTATATAATTTGTAGAAGTTTTGTAACAGTTTTTGTTGGGTTATGTGTTCTTTTATCTTCATTAGAAAAATTTTGTTTTTTCTGAGATTTTCATGTATGTCTGTGCTTAGACCATGACTCTTTCTAATTTATATTAATTGCTTAAATCCTGACATAGAGAACTTGTGACATTTGCAGATGACACTAAATTGGAGGAATAGAAAATATTGATTAGGCAGCAAAAACCATTGAAAATGACCTGAACAACCTTCAGAACTGGACAAACACTTGGAAAATGCAGATTGCATTGTGTAGACAATAAAGCATCCATTAGAATTACAACATGGATGATTCTGACCTACAGGAAACCACTTTTGAAAAGAATGTAGGAGTTTACGCTAACACAACATTTATTATTGTCTAAGAAACACGCAGTAACATTTAAAAAAAAAAGCAAAAACATATTACATAAAGCTGTAGAATATACTGTAAATCAAATTATATTATTCACAGACTTTAGAATGCCCTAGTGTTTGGGATATGGAAGGAAAAACAGAATATCTGGAGAATGTAGAGGCCTCATAAAGGCAGCAACCAAGTGAGTAGTTTGAAACAAGTAATCCTGAATTTGTGAGGAAGCAACACTAAACATTTTGCCACATCTTTCATCATTTTTGCTTGCTGCAAGTCAAGTTTAAATTTGTTAAAATGCATTTTCACTGGTTATCAGTAAGTACTTCTGTATTTATTTCAGACAGTTTAAAGTTTAAAGAAATGATTCATACTCAACATCAGCCAGCTTAAAAGTGCTTAAGCAGTACTCTCCGTTATGAATAAATCCAGGTCATAACTATATGAGTAAAGTTAATCTGCTTATGGGGGGACAGTGTCATTCTATTCTTTGCTAAATCAAACAGTTCACATATTGTCAATACTCCCCTGGAATATTATATAGTGGTAGAAAGTGGGGAGTGATCCAGTGGTGAATCATTACACCCACCGTTGTAGCCCAGTATTGGGAGACCAGGCTGTGAAATTCACCAACAAGCTACATGGAAAAGTATTCACAACATACTGCTTGTTCGTTTTTTTTGTGTTTTTTTTTTTTTAATCCTCCCCGTGCAGTACGGCATAATAAAGGAGAGCCTTAAGCTACGAGTCAGGAAAACATTCTGATAGAAGGCTATCATTTCCTGCCCGTGAGAACAGAAGTTTCTTAGTCTGAATTACATTCAACTTTCTTTCTTTTTTTTTAATTTTATTAATTTTACTAGCAAAATACCCGCGCTTCGCAGTGGCGAAGTACTGCCTTAAAATTTTTATTAAGAAGAAAATTAAACCTTTTAAACTGAGGGAAAATATACCAATAATTATTTGTTAAGGATCTCTTTGTATACCACATTGTCAGTTCGGCCCACCGGTTGTAATATGGATTTTGAAATCTGCCCTAAATTTAACTGGGAGCCAGTGTAAAGATGTAAGAACTGGAGTTATGTGTTCATATTTTCTTGTTCTAGTAATAAGTCTTGCAGCCGCATTTTGCATTAACTGGAGGCTGTATAGAGAACAGTTTGAACAGCCAGTGAACACCGCATTGCAGTAGTCAATCCTACTAGAGATAAATGCATGAATTAATTTCTCACAATCCTGTTTATTTAGAAAGCGCCTTAATTTCCTAACATTTTTAAGATGGAAAAAACATGTTTTGGACGACTTTGTAATATGTGCTTTAAATGACATGCTAGAATCAA